>NC_090450.1:273209052-273511413 GCF_031143425.1 Pleurodeles waltl
GTGACTTTATGTGTTAGTTTTCGATTGGTCTACATGCAGGAGGGTAAGGTCTGATGTGACTGTGTCTACTTTAGCTTCCAACGAGGTCCTTGATCTTTCAAATGGCCAGAAGTAATATGTTCAGTTTATCTTCCAGTGAGGTGGAGTGGTCATTGTGGTCTCCTGTTGCTGGTGATGATGGCCTTTTTGCAGATGGTGGTTGGGGTCTCAAGATGGTGCTGTGTCCCATGGAACGCAACTGGCCCACCTCTGTGCCTCTAAGGTTTCGTGACCACGATGGGCGGCAGTATATAGGGTGAAGTAGCAGAGCTCGCTTGTCAGTGACTCGAGAAGTTGAGCTCTCTGCAGCACGAGCAGCTCTGCTTGTGTATTCGTGGGCGGGCTGGCAGCCGTGGCACAGTTGTTTTGTGTTAATGGAATTACTGGCTAGATATCTACCCCTGGGTTCCAGTAGTCAGTGTTGATCTAGAAGCAAGACTTATGGACACCTGTACACATCTGGATTTTGTCCACTCTCTCCCCGTATGCACAGGAGTCTATCATATTCACCAGTGCCAGGGAGGGTCACCTTCACTTGTTATCCTTTACTGCATGACCACGCCAGCTCCCTTTAGTGGGGCACAGCAGTAGGTTTAGATGGTAGTCCCAATCTGGCACGGCACGGTCATCTGTAATAATGGGTTTGTGAGGGAATGATGAGGCGGGAGCTGCGCACACACCACAGATAGCTCGCCACAATGTGAGTGCCCAGTCTTAAGATGGCTCCAGAGGATGTATGCGAGCCTGACAAGCAGGACTGCCTATGGGAATGTTACTATTGCAGGCTACTCGGGGAAGGAAATACCTTGAGGGGGCCCAACCCCTAAAGGATACTAGCCTCTGGTATCCAGGAGGGGGAGTGTCCCCTTATTGTCAAACATGCTTCAAAGGGTGCGCTCGCTGTGCGCCTACACCGTCCTCTCCCTGGACCGCTTGCTAGGATGGTATTTCCTTGTGTAAGGTAGGCCTTTTATTTTATTTTATTTCCTTCACTCTCCATAGTTTTGGAGCAGGTGCTCTCTCTCACTAAGTTGAGAATTAGGGATCCGAGGCACTGACGAATGCCCGAGACCTTCCTTGGCTTATTACAAAGGGCAGAAACATGTTGGCAACTGACTTTTAGTTAGGTGACCCTGTGAGTCCTTGTTCTCACGGAGGTGTCCCATTTTTTGTTTTTAGCCACACCAAACAGACACCATTATTAACACTGTAACTTTACATAGGTGACTGGTTAGGTGTTTTTATATATCCCCTAGGTTAGCTGGATTCCACATCTTTCCAGACCAGAATAAATGTATGCACTCCCTCCTGTTCTTTTAACAGTGAGGTTGAGTCCGCCCAGGTGGCATTGTCCTACCTGGGTGGGACTAGGTGGTCAAATGATGAAGCATGACACTATATAGTGTGTGAGACCACCGAGTCTGTAAAGGAAATTCCCCCACCTCTTTTCAATTCTCCACAGCATCTCATCATCCACATTCTCCTAGTAAGGACTAAGAGCGACAGGGGGTCTAAGTGTATTTCTCCTGTGAGCACTTCTCTATATATGAGTGAACCACATACTTCTTGGTGTGATTTTTGGTTATGTACAAAGGGAGATAAGTATGGTCATGTTCCTCCCAGTTATCCTTCTCTCCCTTACTCTCTCCATGTGTTAAGGTATCACAGATGCAACCCATGCCAACAGATGAACATAGGGAAATGCACTGTAGTCACACTAAGTCATATAGGCAGATCAGGAGGACCATTCAACAGGATGCAGTTAGACTTTATAGAGTTACCTGTATTCAATGGACTGAGATATATTTTAGTCATTGTGTGAATTTTCTCTCATTGGATGGGAGCCTACCCAACCAGGAGCAATCACTGTCTCACAATAGTGAAGCTAGTACTTACAGAGTTAATTCCTAGTTTTGGATTTCCCACTTCTCTAGAATCAGACCGAGGTACACATTTCAATAATAATGTCCTAAAATTATTATGTGCGGCACTGCAGGTTGAGCGAAGACTACATTGCAGTTACAGACCTGTGGCTTCTGGATTGGTAGAGCGAGTCAATAGTACTCTGAAGTCTAGACTCACGAAAGTATGTGCATCCACCACTTTGAAATGGCCAGATGTGTTGACTCTTGTCTTGATAAGTATGCGCAGAACACATGGCAAATAAACTGGTTTGTCCCCGCATGAGATCATCATGGGGAGAGCCATGAGATTTGCAGCTGTTCCTGCTAATGTGCTTGTGAACATTACCAATGACTTGGTGCTGGATTATTGCAAAGGACTGGCTGACATGTCTCGTACTATGTCTGATCAGGCTGGAGAAGCTACAGTACAGCTGCAGCAGGAGCTCTGCAATGATCTATGTGAAGGTGATAACCATGTAAGAAAATCTTGCTTGGAGCTCGGTTGGAAAGGCCCTTACGAGGTAGAGCTTGCGACTACTACAGCTGGGAAATGCGCTGATCTACCTAACTGGGCGCATGCAAGCCATATTCACAAAGTTCCATGTCTCGTAGATGATACTGCACCTGTCCGTGAAATGTCCGCTACAGTGATTGAGAGGGATCAGGTTTGTTAAGCTGTTGGGGCTGGATAAATGGCTGCTACAGCACAAGTACAGTCTGAAGGGGGTCTGGGCGAGGTAACTTTAGTAGTTGGTACAGAAGAGTTGAGACAGAATCAGTTGACTCATACAAGCTAGGATGCTGACGAAGGACCAGTTGCTGTAGGAAAGAGTTGTACCAGGAGACAATTGGCCAAGTGAACAAACAGCGCCAGCAGTACAAGGACGTCAAACGATTGCTGAAGAAACTGAAGACACAAACCAGTGATAGTGATGCTGAGGGTTGAGTAAATAGAAGATCAAAGAGAAAGAGAGTACCAAGCCGAAAATACTCAGCACCTGAATGGACATATTTTGCTGCCAATGACTGGTAGAAGGAGTTTGTGACCTTTTGCTTTAACAATTGTAATCCAGTTCAATATTCTTGAGTTTGAGGTTGAGGAGGAACTGAACCTTGAAATCTCCTTCTTGCTTAATGAACAAAGACATTACGTTTTGGAAGTGTTTATTAGTGATTACAAGCTGTGCTTTTATTAGAGTCATTTGAACTTTTATTAGAAGCTTTTGAACATTCACAAGTAAAAAACACTTGATGAACTTCCTAGAAAAACAAACAACTTTTGTGAATAATTAGAATTTTTGGAAGGCTATTTTTTATATTTTGCTTTGCTCACAAATAAAATAATAATACATTACAACAATGGTCCAATCAGAAGGACCTATACCCCTCCTGGAATCCTCAGCTTACCTCAATATTCAATAGTAGCCCAACCCCCTTTGACTAGAGGTAGGTCAGATTTTGTCAATACAGCACAATGCATATATTGTCTACAATACTTATCATGCACACACAAAGACATATAGATGCATAGATTTGATATTTTTACATATTAAATCCAACAATGCAGATACATTATTGACACATTCTTACACATGGCTGCCCCAAAAACAAATAATATCAGAGAGAAACAAACGAAGTGCTTAAAGAAAAAGTGCTCATGAGTGGAATTAAGTAGAAACAAAAAAGGGTAAACACAGATATATCATAATTAATACCAAAAAATCCAAAAAAAGACTGTCAGTAAAAACTCTGGTATAAAATAAATGTAGTCTCATCAAGAAAGGCTAACTGCTTCAGTCATAATCGCCCTCCGGTGGACTGATTAACCGATCTAGGCTTGATACAAATGTCGACCTTTCGATCTGCTGAAAAGGGGAAGGGTTAATTGTAGCCTCGCCAGCGGGTCTTCATCAGGACTCAGATAAAATAAACAAATGGCAGCAACCTATTGGAAAAGGACAAAAATGCCCAAATTAATTAAAAGATTGTACCTGTGTGTGCTTTCTTGCTGCCTTCTACATATGCTTGCATGCTCATCTAGACTGCTCAGTCCTACGGTGAGGGAACTGTGGAACCTTTTCATGTGGTGGGGGCCAATCGGCACATCATAAGCATGGAATTAATCCCATCCCTATAAATGGAAAAACGAAGGGGGATGAGACACAGTTATCATGGTGCCCTACATCAAGCAGTAGGAACACTTTAAAAACAAAACAAAACAAAACAATTGTGTATATAAAAAGAGGAGCTGTGGCTCATCTCATTGGAAAATACCCCTGGAGACAAGTTAAATACATAAACTTGTCCCCATAGTTCTCAGCTCAATCCCATCTGCGCGTTCAACTAATGCCACTATTTATCCCCAAGGAACATATAAATTCTACGAGAGTGAAAACAACAAAATATTGTATTCTTTCTTATGACACAAACAAAGTGCACTTAAGTGAGTTAAAAATTGCAAAACCAGCCAGGCAACTCACCTCCGTCACAGGGGACGAAGTGTCTGCTTTCACAAGACGCTGCTCGCAACACTCAGCCTCCAGGGGTCTAATTAACTCCTCACTGGCATTAACATGCACTTTGACTTCAGCAAGAAAGGAATGTGAGCTGACGCAGCAACGTCAGTTCTAGGGGATACCTTTAACCCGATCCATGCCGATATTGCAAAACACTTTCAGATACATAAAAACGGGATAACTCGAGGGCAATTACTCAATCCTTTAGTGCGCCAAACATGTCAGTGTTCGGAACTAAGAATATGGAAGCTAAAATCAAATAAAAAGTCTAATGTAGCATTAAGGACAAAGCAAGTTGAAAAATGTATATAATATGGTGCACAACAAAAACTTCTCTTGGTATGAGTGTGCAACCCTATGTTTCAAAGCTGTACTTCTCACACTGTGAAACTAGACTCCACACAGTGGAAACCTCTTTACCACTTCATGCCACTACTTCTCCCTGAGGGACATATAAATTCCTAGGGAGGGCCATTGTTGTCATGTATTATTGATTACCCAGGCCCTTCAGTTAATATGGGGTTACCCTTTGTTATGTAATGTATTCTTAGAGCAGATTCTGTTCTGCCATGCTGTTTTCTTGTAGAATTCATTCCTCCACAGTGTGGATTGTTGGAGTGTGTTTTTTTAATCAATATTAATATGAAAAGCTTGCCATATATTGTGTTCTGAAGCTGCATAGAAAATGTGTTAACGTAGAAAATAATGCACGCGCTGAAATGTGCCCACGGAGAGTGGCTACCAATATATATGAAGACTAATGAAAAGGCTTATTAATTCTGAAATTATTATGCAGTAGGTCAGAATTAGAGTTGTGTGTTAAGAGTTTGCTTTATTAAATCAGAGGGCCTTAGCTTAGTGAGGGTTTGGGCCTAGCTGCCTGGCCTCATATTGAATTGTATTTTTTCTAACGTGTAATGTGCTGTTTTCCTGAAGGACACGAAGCTGTATTTTTCCAGGAGTTATATGTGTGCAGCCGTAGTAAGTTCTTTCTCATGAGAACCGGCTTGCTCAAGGCGACGTTCTTGCTAGATGCAACAGTGTAATTTGTAACAGGTGCAAGGTTAACCGTACTAGAAGACAATGAAGACACTGACTGGAGCGCAAAGTGTAACATTCTCTACCTGACATTCCAACCGTTAAAGACGTCAATAACTTGGACCAATCTGCGACATGGGAACTGCAAATTGTGGAAAGTTCTAGTAAGGTGCTTACTGAATTATTGGATAGAGATAATAATGCACCAAACTTCATCCAATGAGGAATTAGGGAATAGTTAGACAGTTTTAATTTAATAGCGTAACCTGAGGAAAACGAGGGACACCACTTCTTCCACTTTAACGGGGACTCTTACCCTTGCCATTTGCCATTCCTTTGCTATGAGACTTTTGCTAGAGGACTTTTACCAGTTGTCATAGTTTACTTTAGTTGTCCTGTCACCTTAAACCATCCTGTGCCCATCTTGGCTTGATGCTAACTTCTCCTCTATTTGAGGGAAGTAATCTGTTCTGCAGCTATGCTATATTGAGACTCTGCACCGTCCTATCTCTGCTGATGGTGAATCCTCTGATGTCCTGAGGACGAAGTCTGACGCTGTTTGCTGATCTGTTGGATTGGTAACTATCTGATGCAAATTTGTAATTGTCTTTTTGCCTTTTCTTTCTAGGTACCAACTGCTATTTTGATAGAGGCCTTAGTTTCAATGTTTTCAAAATTCGTGTTCACTAAATGTTTTGCATGAAGCTCAACATTCTAATGCTAATTTGAGGTTAATTAAGGCGTTCACTAATATTTTGTGCAATTAGGCAAATTAGTTCTTGCTTTGTTGATTCATGTTCTAATGAGACTCTGCTAAGTTGATTCGTATAATGATGTGCCTAGATGCTAAATGAAATTAGTAGATCTGTTGATTAAATCAAGTTTTGATTATTGATTGGATTGTTTTGGCGTGGGTTTATTGCTAATGAGACCAACAGACATGATATTAGAGTGTAACCAATAGGGAAATAAATATCTTAACTGTGACTAAACTGGTGTGGTTATTTGCGACTGAGAAGTCAATGGTGTGTTCCATAATACATTTTATTAAATGTTCATCGACTAGTGATTGTTGTTATTGATTGTTCTAGATCTATTGATTGGTGATGACAAGAACATTTTTCGTACTGGGAAGTCTCCAAACGTGGTCCAAAGGTTTATCGGCCTAAACGCGTCTCCTGGTAAGTTCACTTATCTAGGCTCTGACGCGCTAACAGGATCTAACAGTGTTTTCACGTTACGTTTTCTAATAACTAAGCAATATCAGAGAGGGAAACTCTGTCATATAGTGAGGACTATATTAATAGACTCATATAGGAGTAGACACGATCTGGGTTCCTGGGCTCTGCCACCTCAATTATTGACCTTTCTTTGAGCGAGAAGATTAAGATTGGAAAGACTTGAGCAGAAGCTTGTTTGCACTAGGCTGCATGGCCATTTATTGACCAAGCATTTACAGTCTAGTACTATTCCTCTAGGTCTGCAAATGGAGAATGGACCAGCTATCTTTGTTGATAACCTGAAATTTAAGGAACACTTTAGCTTTGTAGCTAATAACTGCTCTAGGCACTGGATGGTGCTAGGAGTTGAATTGGCACTTGAACAAGTGCAAAAATTGACAAAAGAAATTGCCGAACTTAGGAAAGAGATTTTAGAAGGTAAGGCTCTAGTCAGTGCTAAAGAGGCCCTTGAATGGCTGGAAAAAATAATTAAAGAAATTGATACAAAAACACAAGTTTATAAATTAGACAAATTAGCCAGGGACTTTAGGTTTTATGACAAAAAAAACAACGTACACATATCTTTCTGAAGAATACTATAAACAAGACACACAGGGCAGATCCTCGAGTAGAGGACGGGGATGTTTCAGACAGTATACCACCTTCTCAGAGTCCTCAGGTGCGAGCGGAAATGATAGTGACAGTAGTTAACCGGGCACAAGTACAGGCTGTCACAATCAGGAATTGGCATCAGGTCAGTTTTTTAGGGACTGGTCAATGGATTCCACACAGAGGAAGAGGGCAACCTTGGAACAGGGGCTACCCCAGAGAACGGGGTTGGGGCAGGCACAGGAACAAAGGCAGGAAGCAGGTACGGTTCCAACAGGAGAACCACTGGGAAATACAGACAGCACTACAGATGGTGAACTCCCGGTCTTCCAATCCAATTGTGAACTTATCTGACTATGGATTTTCACCAGCAGAAGTGCAGGTGTTTTCCAGAGGTTTATCATTTGTATCAACTGCACTACTTAAGTCCTTCAATATAAAGATGGACTTACACCAGTTTTTCGGCAAGGTTAGTTTAAGGTACTATTTTAACAAAATCCCCACCCACCTCACTCTTCGAACACTGGTTTCAGAATACCATCAACCTTCACACCACCTCCACATCTCATGCCACATAGGATCCTTGCACTGGAGTAGGTAGTTATGAGGGGCACTATGGGGCATATTTATAATGCCCTAGCGCCACCTTGAGCCACATTAATGTCATTATTTTTTAGGTTAATGTGGCCCAACTAGGCTGAAATCCCTGCGCCGTATTTACAGAGTGGTGCCATGTATGCAAAGCGCCACTATGTAACCCTTTGCGCTACATTATGCCTCCGCCAGGCATAATGCATGCAAAGGGGGCATTCCCCGGTTAGGGGAGCTGGAAAAATGGCATAAGGAAATCTATGAGATTTTCTTGCGCCATTTTTTACGGCACTATTAATGCCTGCTCAAGAGCAGGCGTTAAAAGGGGGCTTTCAGTTTTTAGAATGGGGCCCTATGTACTCTGCAGGAGTAGCTCAAATATTTTGGCGCTGCTCCTGCAGAGTACATCAATAGCGTCATGAGAAATTATGCTATTGCCCCCGTACCTTACACCATGGTGCGCCGTATTTTAAATACGCAGGGAACGTGTACTTGGTGCAGCGACACTTTCCATAAATCTGCCCCTACTAACCTTATTTCCGAGGGATAATATGTGAATATACAATATCTCCAAAGCTGAAAGGGAGACCCTAATGACTTTGAAACAAAACAGTTGCATAGTCATAAAGTCAGCTGACAAAGGGGGAGCCACAGTGGTCTACAGTACTGCAGATTAGAAGACTGAAATTGTTTCCCAATTGTTAGATGAGATAAGTTACATTAAAGTCAGTTTTGACCACACTAAGGAAGTGACAGGTGTGATTTGGAGAGTGACGGGTGGGGGATTGGAGGAGGATTACCTCAATAAATTGGAGTAGGATTTTCTGAATAAAAAGCATCCCCCACCCCCACCATCTACACTCTCCCTAAAATTCACAAGAATCTGGAAAAGCCACCTGGTTGTCCAATAGTATCAGGTTGTGGCTCAATAATAGAACCACCGAGCAAATAAATAGATTTTTTTCTTAAGCCCAGTGTTAAATTTACCAAAGCTTACCTGAGGCACACCATGGAAACTATAAATCTGATTGACAATCTAGCGTTCAACCCTAGTGAACAGATCCTAGTAACTATGAATATGACATCTCTTCATACAAAAATCTCTCGAAGACCAGCCTTGGAAGTGATCAGAGAAGTTTTAAATAAAATACCACCTCCAGTACATGTACCCACCCCTTGTATAATTGATTTGCTTGAGATTGCCATGGCAAAGAATTTCTTTTACTTTCTAGGGGATAACTATTTAGAGACCAAAGAAGTCGATATGGGAGCGGCCTTTGCATCAGATCTAGCGATTCTTTATATGGGTCTTTATGAAGGCCTTTATATACATGCCGCCGGAACACTATATTTTGAACACACTTTGAAATTTCACAAATGGCTAAATGATAGGTCACAGGATAAACAGTTTACTATCCAATATAGCTCATAGCATTGTCGTGTCATGACAAATTAAATGGACAGAGGAGAGTAAGTGCTCTCTCCTCGCCCCCGTTTCTGTGACGCCATCGCTGACCTAGCCACTACCCACGCTCTTACATCCAAGGACTACATCCTACTGGGGGACCTTAACTTTCATCTGGAAAACCCAAACAACAACAACTCCACCACCCTGATTGAAAACCTCGCCAACCTCGGACTCAAGCAACTCGTCATTGCACCCACTCACTCGGCCGATCACACATTGGACCCCATTTTCTTCATCAGCAACCATGTCTCCTTCAGCCACACCACTGAACTCCAATGGATCGACCACCAATGCATTCACTTCACCTTCAACAAACCCATCGGTCGCCACCACGCCCCTCAACTTCCCCACAGAAATTGGAACAAGATCACTGAAGCCCAGCTCACCACCAGCCTCAACACAGCACCCCCGAAAGCTGACGACGACGTCAACACTGCCGCACAGAACCTCCACAAATGGATCACCGACTGCCCCAACATCCTCGGCCCCTCAAGACACCCCACTACAAAGGCACAGCCAAGAAAGCAAACTGGTTCACCCGCACTCTAAGAATGGAAGCAGATCTGCAGACGTCTAGAGAGGAAATGGAGCACCTACAAAACCCCAGCAAATCACAAAATCTTCAGAAACGCCATCAAACTACTCAACCAGCTCATTAGGACCACCAAAAAACTCGCCCTGCAACAATGCATCAATAAAAACGCCCACAATAGCAGGGAACTTTTTACCGTCATCTAAGAGTTCACCAACCTCAACTCCAACTCCACCAACATCCCCCCGTCGCAAGAACTCTGCAAAAACCTCACCAACTACTTCCACCCCAAGATCGCAGACATTCACGACAGCTTCACCACCCAGGGCCCCCCCACGACTCTCACCACCAGCCCGTCGACCAAAGCGTCACCACGGCCCCCGCCCTCCTCTGCTGGAGCAACATCACCAACAATGAGGCTCACAACATCATGGCAACCATCAACTCAGGAGCACACACCGACCCCTGCCCTCACCACATCTTCAACAAAGCAAGCGACATCACAGCACCCAATCTCAGGCATACCATTAACCACTCCTTCGAAACTGCCACCTTCCCAGAGAGTTGGAATTACGCCAAGATCAAACCTCTTCTGAACAAACCCACCACCGACCGAGAGACCTCAAGAACTACCGTCCCATCTCCCTGCTCCCCTATCCGGCCAAAGTCATCTAGAAAGCAGTCAACAAACAACTCACGGCCTTCCTGGAAGCCAACAACATCCTGGAACCCTCTCAGTCAGGATTCAGAAGCAACCATAGCACCGAGACCACCTTTCTCGCCGCCACAGACGACATCCGCACCCTCCTTGACCGAGGCAAGACCGTCACCCTCACCCTCATGGACCTTTCTGCTGCCTTCAACACAATCTCACATGACACGCTGCACACCTGTTTTCACGACGCCGGCATCCGAGACTCAGCTCTGCAATAGCTCTCCTCGAGCCTTACTGGCAGAACACAGAAGGTCCGACTCCCCCCCATTCTCTTGGAAGCCACCAAGATCAGCTGCGGCATCCCCCAAGGATCTACACTGAGTCCCACCCTCTTCAACCTCGACACCTCTACATGACCCCACTGGCCACCATCATCAGAAGCCACGCATTTAACATCGTCTCCTATGCCGACGACAACCAACTGGTAGTCTCCCTCACTAACAACCCGACCACCGGCAAGAACAATTTCCACGAAGGAATGAAAGCAGTCACCGCCTGGATGAAAGACAGTTGCCTCAAACTGAACTCGGACAAAACAGAAGTCCTCATCCTCGGCTCCACATCCTCTGCCTGGAACGATTCCTGGTGGCCGACCGCCCTCGGAAACTCCCCCACCGACCACGTCCGCAACCTCATTATCAACTTAGACTTATCTCTCTCAATGGACTGACAGGTGAGCGACGACTCATTGGGTTGCTTCCACACCCTGTGAATGCTTCGTAAAATCTACAAGTGGATCCCTACCAAAGCCAGAAGAACAGTCATCCAGGTCCTCGTCAGCAGCCGCCTCGACTACCGCAATGCACTCTTCGCCGGAACCACCACTAAGACCCAAAAAAGACTACAACACATCCAGAACGCCTCTGCCCGTCGCATCAAGAACGCCCCTCGACACAGCCACACATCCGCCCTTCTGAGAGACCCACACTGTCTGCTATTGACAAGAGAATCACCTTTAAGCTCCTGACTCACGTCAACAAGGCCCTACACAGTGTCGGACTAGCCTAACTCAACCACAGACTCTCCTTCTACACTCCCGCCAGACAACTCCGTTCCACCGACAAGGCCCTCACGAACATCCCCCACATCCGGAAAAACACAGCTGGAGGAAGATCCTTCTTCCACATCGCTGCTAAGACTTGGAACACTCTCCCCATCCACCTCAGGCAATCCCCCACCCTGTCACAGTTCGGGAAGGACCTCAAGACCTGGCTCTTCGCCTGACCCTCAGCATCCCCCTCTCCCCCCCAGTGCCTTGAGACCCTCACGGATGAGTAGCTGCGCTTTACAAATCCTTGATTGATTGATTGATTCATTGAATGCTAAACCAAAAAATAACTCCTTAGTGGAATCTTATACCCTCAGGTTCCAACTAAAGTTTAAAGGTTTTCCACAAGTGAACAGATGATTTAAATATTTGTATTTTAACAAATTATACTGAAAGTCATTAGTTTTAAGGCTCTTTTATCTATGTGTTCTTCTGTCAGGCTCAATCAGCAGCAAGATTCATCATACAATCCAACAGACGTCCCTTAGATAAGTTATACTATAACAGTTCACAAGCGCCATAAGTGCATTACCTAATTCGAAGAGTTTCCCAGCTTTACAATGTTGTCCTTACTTTTATCTTTCAGGCAGCAGAAGCTTTCCAGAAGAAGATGCAGAGAAAATGAAGTCTAACAGGACCCGATGCAGGAGAAGGACGAACCTGATGACAATTCAGAGGGTGCAGAGGACACGGAGAATGCCAAAGATGCAGATGAGTACAGACCCGAGCTGTACTTCCAGAACGATGAGCAATTGTTCATGGTGCAGTGCGCAGCCTTGAAGGATGCGCTCCACCCATTAAAGGGGACCACTTGGTCGGACTCCGCGCCTGCAATGTGCCCAACAGTGTTTTTGTTTAAGAGTGTTTGGACTTTTTTATGTTAAATGGACTCGACCTCACTATTCCAGGTTTTTATTTCATATGTGGAAAGAACCTGTATTACAAGCTGCTGAAAGGCAGGTATGGTACATGTTACCTCAGAGTAGTTTTTGAAAATGATTTATCATGTGGACCATTTTAATGATCCAGTTTGGGATGAGAAGTCAAATACCAGCGTTAAGAGAGGTGCTAGTGCTTCAGAGATTGTAGGAGATATCTCTGGTGCCATGATTCCATCAGTAGGTGCGATCTTGAATGATTTCAAGATAAGGAAGTTATCTACAATGCTAGATAAGATATCTACAGATACAGCAGGTACCATCTTGTTGATGGATACAGAAATGCTTGCTTTAAGATCAATGGTTTTACAAAATCTCTTTGCATTAGACATTCTTCTCACAAAGGAGGGCAGAGTTTGCAAATTGTTGCAAGTCCAACTGTGCTGCACTTATGTCCCTGATAAAAGTAAGGAGATAAGAATGTACATTGTAAGTATAACAAACTTTAGATCAAGTGCATGAGACAGGACCTGAATGAATTAACAGTGACAGATGCCTGGGAAGCAATAGGTAAATGATTTTCATCAACTAGAAAGTGGTTTGGAAGTCTAGGGAGGGAAATTGTAGGAACCATTTTGAGACCCCTGTTGATAATGGTTTTGTGTGCCCTAGAAGCAGTTGGTCTTTACAAATAGTACAAGAAGCTGAAAGAGAGAAGAGCTAAAAGGAAAAGGAGACAGGAAGAGATTGCTATGGAAACTAGAAGGAGCATATACTGTAAGAACATCAAGGAGTTAGAGGATTTCAGAAGACCTTACCTAGAACGACCTCTGAAATGTTGAGCTGTCTCACTGAAAATGAGACTAGGATTATGTATGATGGCTTGATTCGCCATCAAAGGGTGGACTGATTTAGTAAATGTACGTCCATATTTAATAAAAAGTGGCGCGACAAAGCCGATGAGCCACTTTTTCAGCACCCCCACTACCATCACCAAACAACACCATGGTTGCTCTGTTTTTATCGCATGTTGCACCACGGAGGTCGTTAGTAAAATAGCGTCAACATTTTTTATGTCATTGTGGCGCTTTGCTATGCTAGCATCAAAAATGTTGATGCTAATGTAGCAAAGTGCAAGGAGGACCATACATTTCTATAGGAGCATCATTTTAACGCCTGCTTTGAGCAGGCGTTAAAAATGACACCGAATTTGTTCAGTGAAATCAGTTAAATTACACTGCACCCTTTTTTAGGGCCTCCTTGTGCAGGAACCCCCCCTTGCATACATTATGCCTGGCACAGGCATAATGTGGCGCAAGGATTTACAAAGTGGCGCAACGCAGGCATAGCGCCATTTTGTAAATACGGCACGTGGAAAACGCCTTGGCTCCACCTTAGTGTAAAAAAATAATGATATGGTGGTGCTAAGGTGGCGCTAGGGGTTCTTAAATATGCCCCTTAGTGTTGCCCCTCATGTCACAGCGATCAGCTATACGTGGCAGTTTATGCATTATGATATTCAAAGTACTAATAGTGTCTGTAAAGGAATGCACTAAGACACCTTACTAGTGTGCACTGTACATCTAGTCTAGAGTGAACTCTAGACTAGATGTCAAAACTCCTGTGGTATAGAGGTTAACTTTCATGTTTGGAGAATCAATCTGTGATAATATTTTTTTTCAAACTTTATTAGCAATGAGATGCCCCATTCCTCAAACATCTAGAAAAATGAGTTGATCCCCTGAGGATTTATTCACATCTGCTTTTTTTCTGGAGGTAGGTGATTCCCCCCTCCTGGCCTTCCCATACCTGACCCTCCTGAATTGTCTGAGACATTGTTTCATTCTGAATCTGTTGTCGTCTACTGCTCAGGGTCCAACAATTTATCACAAAGACCTCTCCAAGTGGTAAGAGCCTCCTGAAGTTTATCGTCCTGCCTATTCAGTCTAATATGCATTTCCACGGCCAGGGACCACTCTGTTTCATCTCTGCGCCACCTCTCTAGAGTTGGAGCGAGCTGTGACATCAATGTAATGGTGACTCTACATCTGCTAGCACCATAGTAAGCTGCCCAAATTTATAGGTCATTTTACGGCCCTTGGGGCGTTTGAAGTTACCCAAAAGGCAGCACTGCAGTGTAAGAGTTATAGATAGGTGTGTAGCGTGCACCATTTTGATCACTATCAGCTTCCATTATTTGTGTACTGCAGTGGATTTCCATGATGCCATATGTAAGAAGTCTGCTCCCTTTGCGTTACTTCGGGGGCAGATGTCAGGGTTCGTCCGTGTCATGAAGTTTATAGCCCTAGGTGTTATGTATGTCCTATGCAGGAAATTGTAATGTATAAGTCAAAAACGGGCATTGGTAGAAACTGTTTGTGTCAATTTGCAGATGCATACCCAGTAGGCATCCTCAATAGCAGTCTACAGCTCGCAATCCCATGCCTCCTGTGGGTCCCATGTTTGTGTCTGCCTGCATGGCTCGATAAAGGAGCATGTTAATGTGTCTGCTAGACCCGCTGTCAGGAATACCTCCATTGTGTGTGACGATGGGGGGGGGGGCTCCTTGGTAGCATGGCCATATCTGTTGTTTCATAGTCAACCAAGCCTGTATATTGCAAGAACTGTCCTGGTCCCAAATTAAGATCCGCACACGAATTTTGGAAGGTGATAAAGTATTCATCGGGGTATAGGCTCCCCATTTGCTCACACCCACCATCCCTCTATGCACGGAAGGACATATCAGTCATCATCTGCCTAATGGGCTTTAGGATCCACAGTGGGAGACCCCTATGAAACGGTGCTCATTTTAACACTGTTGCTACAACCTCCCGCTGTCTGCAGAACTATATATGGAGGCTCTTTTGCTATGCCAGTCCCCTCCATCAATAGTTCAGCCAGGCTGCTAACCTTGATCAATTCCATCAGTAGATGCGTCTCCCGGCTGGGGACAGTGTTTAGCCATCTGGCAGCATGTTACAGATGTGCCACATAATTACATAACTCCAGGCGCTGGATCTCTAGAGCCCCCACCGCGTATGTTCTATTTAGTGTGGTTAGTGCAACCCTGCTCCGTTTATTCACCCAAAGAAGGGAAATCAACAAGGAGTTTAACCACTTAAATGTACGCACTAGAATGAGATTCATTGAGTTCCGAAGGACATACAGGCATCTGGGAAGGAGCACCATTTTAGAAATAGCAATTCTGCCCATTATTGACAGAGGGAGTGATGAGATATAAAACAGTGCATTGTCCGCGTATGAGGGGATGACATGGCATGTCTCACCTAGCTGTATGCCCATGGCCCTTAAATCCCTTCTGACTTTTATTGCCAACAGCTCTATCACCAGGGCAAAGAGGAGCGGGGACAGGGGGCACCCATGTGGCATGCCCTGGCCCAGTTCCCTGACCCCGGACCGGGTATGACCAACTCTCACTCTAGCCAAAGGGGCTGTATATAGCAGCTTAACCCACTCCCTGTATTGTAGCCCGAATCCAGCCACTCTAAGGAAATCCAACAAATATCCCCAATCCACGGTATTAAAAGCTTTCTCTAAGTCGATAGAGACCTGCACCATTTCACTATCAAGCCCCTGTGCTTTAAGAAATACATGAGTCAGTTGTCTTAGATTCATAGCCATATTACGGCCTGGAATAAAACCACACTGGTCTTCATGTATTAATGTCAGCATGTGGGGGGACAAGCGGAAGTGCCAACATTTTGCTCATTATTTTCACATCGGAATTAATTATGGTAATGGGCCGATATGCTGCTGTGTATGTCTTATCCCCCCTCGCTTTGAGACCATGCATATTTCCCCTTCCCTCATGGTAGGTGGGAGCATACCCAGTGTACGCGCCTCTAGAAATACCTCAAGTAATTGCTGCGTGGTCGCTGCTATATATACTTAGTAAAATTCTGCAGAGAACCAAGCTCCTCCCAGGGCCTTTGCATGGCGAAGCAGTTTCACAACTGACCTTAGTTCCTGGAGGTCTAAAGGAGCTTCTCCTTCCTCAACTGCCACTGTGGGCAATCTGAAGATGTCCTAGTCCTCTAATAATGGAGTATAGTGAGCAGGGGTGACATTAGGATCTGCCTTGTAGAGCCACTGTAAATGTGCCTCGAATGTGTCCACTTTGTCCTCCCTGGTAGTCACCTGGGTACCGTCCAGGGATGTAAGGTGTGTGATAATTGGTGGTGGGTTTTCTCTGCGTATAATCCATGCCAGATATTTTCTCTACTTGTCTCCCTCCCTATGCAGCAGTTGTCTGCACTGTTTAAGTGTGAACTTGTTGAATCTATCCCAGATATCTCCCATTCGTCTGCGTGCAGAGGTTTTGTGTGTCTGCCTGTTCGTGCGCTGCGGGTCCCCCGACTGCAATTCAGCAAAGTGCATTTTCTTTCTCCCCAATTCTAATTGTAATTGCTTGCGGGCTCCACACATTAATCCCATGCATACTCCCCTTACAACACCCTTCATAGCTTCCCACTCCATAGCCCTGTGACACGTGGACCCCCAGTTGGTCGTCAGGTAGTCAGTCACAGCACAGGCCAGGGTGTCCCTGCCCTCGGGATCTGTCAGGATCACCCCATAACATTTCACAACACACAGGTGAGTGGTCCGAGAGAAAGCGTCCCAGATTTGTTATTTCCAGGTCTTCCAGCCTCTCAATACCAGCTTCCAGTATCCTATCTAGTCTGCTAAATGTGTTATGTGTAGGTGAGTGGCAGGTGTAAGCCCTTCGTGTTCCCTCAAGATATCGATCAGGCCCATATTGGGTTTGACATCTGAAAGGGACGCAGACATTAGGGGCTTTGTCTTTGCCCTGGTTCGGCTCCTATCCATGTTCCCATCCAGCACGCAATTAAAATCACCCAGCTAAAGCAAAGGGGAACCTACAGATGCATCTGATGCTCCGCCAGTTCCTGCATTGACAAAAATAATGTGCAGGCGTATATGTTAGGGGTGTAAGTATTAAGTTCTGTGAGTGCATGTAGGAAGTTGGCTCTGTATGCACTATTTCAAAGAAAGGAATAGTATGCACAGAGTCCAAGGGTTCCCCTTAGAGGTAAGATAGTGGCAAAAAGAGATAATGCTCTATTTTGTGGTAGTGTGGTCGAGCAGTAGGCTTATCAGTGGGTAGTGTTAAGCATTTGTTGTACACACACAGGCAATAAATGAGGAACACACACTCAGAGACAATTCCAGGCCAATAGATTTTTGTATAGAAAAATATATTTTCTTAGTTTATTTTAAGAACCACAGGTTCAAGATTTACACGTAATACTTCAAATGAAAGGTATTTCAGGTAGGTACTTTAGGAACTTTGAATTAGCAAAATAGCATATACAGTTTTCACATAAATCACATATAGCTATTTTAAAACTAAACACTGCAATTTTCAACAGTTCCTGGGGGAGGTAAGAGTTTGTTAGTTTTTGCAGGTAAGTAAACCACCTACGGGGTTCAAGTTTGGGTCCAAGGTAGCCCACCGTTGGTGGTTCAGAGCAACCCCAAAGTTACCACATCAGCAGCTCAGGGCCGGTCAGGTGCAGAGGTCAAAGTGGTGCCCCAAAACACAAAGGCTTCAATGGAGAAGGGGGTGCCCCGGTTCCAGTCTGCCAGCAGGTAAGTACCTGTGTCTTCGGAGGGCAGACCAGGGGGGTTTTGTAGGGCACCGGGGGGGGACACAAGTCCACACACAAAGTACACCCTCAGAGGCACGGGCGGCCGGGTGCAGTGTGCAGACAGGCGTTGGGTTCGCAATAGGATTCAATGGGAGATGAAGGAGTCTCTTCAGCGATGCAGCCAGGCAAGGGTGGCTCCTCTGGTTAGCCACCACCTGGGCAAGGCAAAGGGCCATCTGGGGGTCGCTCTTGCACTGGAGGTCGGATCCTTCAGGTCCTGGGGGCTGCAGGAGCAGAGTCTTTACCAGACGTCGGGTCTTTGAAGCAGGCAGTCACGGTCAGGGGGAGCCTCGGGATTCCCTCTGCCGGCGTCGCTGTGGGGACACAGGGGGGTAAACTCTGGCTACTCACGGTTTCGCAGTCGCCGGGGAGTCCTCCCTGAAGTGATTGTTCTCCACAAGTCGAGCCGGGGGCGTCGGGTGCAGAGTGCCAAGTCTCCCGCTTCCGGCGGGAAACGCGTGTTGTTTCAAAGTTGCTTCTTTGTTGCAAAGTTGCAGTCTTTGTTGAACAGAGCCGCTGTCCTCTGGAGTTCTTGGTCCTTCTAGATGCAAGGCAGTCCTCTGAGGCTTCAGAGGTCGCTGGTCCCTGTGGAAAGCGTCGCTGGAGCAGTGTCTTTAGAAGTGGGGAGACAGGCTGGTAGAGCTGGGGCCAAAGCAGTTGGTGTCTCTGTCTTCTCTGCAGGGTTTTTCAGCTCAGCAGTCCTCTTCTTCTTAGGTTGCAGGAATCTCTCTTGCTGTGTTCTGGGAGCCCCTAAATACTCGATTTAGGGGTGTGTTTAGGTCTGGGAGGGCAGTAGCCAATGGCTACTGTCCTTGAGGGTGGCTACACCCTCTTTGTGCCTCCTCCCTGAGGGGAGGGGGGCACTTCCCTAATCCTATTGGGGGAATCCTCCATCTGCAGGATGGAGGATTTCTAAAAGTCAGAGTCACCTCAGCTCAGGACACCTTAGGGGCTGACTTGCCAGTGACTCCTCCTTGTTTTTCTCATTATCTCTCCTGGACTTGCCGCCAAAAGTGGGGGCTGTGTCCAGGGGGCGGGAATCTCCACTAGCTGGAGTGCCCTGGGGCTTGTAACACGAAGCCTGAGCCTTTGAGGCTCACTGCTAGGTGTTACAGTTCCTGCGGGGGGGAGGTGTGAAGCACCTCCACCCAGAGCAGGCTTTTGTTTCTGTCCTCAGAGAGCACAAAGGCCCTCACCACATGGGGTCAGAAACTCGTCTCTCAGCAGCAGGCTGGCACAGACCAGTCAGTCCTGCACTGAACAATTGGGTAAAATACAGGGGGCATCTCTAAGATGCCCGCTGTGTGCATTTTTTAATAAATCCAACACTGGCATCAGTGTGGGTTTATTATTCTGAGAAGTTTGATACCAAACTTCCCAGTATTCAGTGTAGCCATTATGGAGCTGTGGAGTTCGTTTTTGACAGACTCCCAGACCATATACTCTTATGGCAACCCTGCACTTACAATGTCTAAGGTTTTGCTTTGACACTGTAGGGGCATAGTGCTCATGCACCTATGCCCTCACCTGTGGTATAGTGCACCCTGCCTTAGGGCTGTAAGGCCTGTTAGAGGGGTGACTTACCTATGCCATAGGCAGTGTGAGGTTGGCATGGCACCCTGAGGGGAGTGCCATGTCGACTTAGTCATTTTCTCCCCACCAGCACACACAAGCTGGCAAGCAGTGTGTCTGTGCTGAGTGAGGGTTCCCTAGGGTGGCATAAGACATGCTGCAGCACTTAGAGACCTTCCCTGACATCAGGGCCCTTTGTACCAGGGGTACCAGTTACAAGGGCCGTACCTGGGCGCCAGGGTTGTGCCAATTGTGGAAACAATGGTACATTTTAGGTGAAAGAACACTGGTGCTGAGGCCTGGTTAGCAGGGTCCCAGCACACTTCTCAGTCAAGTCAGCATCAGTATCAGGCAAAAAGTGGGGGGTAACTGGAACAGAGAGCAATTTCCTTACAGTGCACAACCATCCAGGGACCCCTGCACCAGAGCATACCGTCTGGTTACATCAGCTTCCATGTAGGTCAGGGAGAAGAACAGGCTGTGTGCCAACCATATTAGGGTGACCCTAGCGTATGTCGGGTATGAGGAATAATATAATTGCCCTCTCCACTTCTTTGCTAGTCTAGCATCCCCTGAGTGTTTCCTTCAAGCATGCAATACTGATCCTATGTCTTTGAGATAGGAAAGAATCCTATGTCATTTCTAAAAGGAACACATCCCCCCAACACTCCAAGTGATAAGTCTGTAACTGCCCCCATCGTTGTTTATGTATTTTGTTTTGGTAGGCCTCCCCCTCTCATGTGTATGAAGTATGTAGCAGACCACCTAAAGAGTGAACTCAGAACCAAGAAACAGTAAAACAAAGAACAAACATATCCCCATCACCCCCGGACAGAGTCAGCTCAACTTGCGGTCTAACAATGCCCAGCCACATTCTGTGCCAGGACACAGACAGTAACCCTGTTCTCCAACTGGGACAAAAGTTGTTACTCACTGAAACAACCCCCCTTCCAACCCTCGACCAGTATATCCATTGATTCTCCTTGAACACTAACCTACCAAGCCTGTTAGTGTTCCGCCTCTTGGGAGTTTCAGTCTCTGTTTCCTATCCATTAATGTTCTTTACCTGTACTTGTCTCTCCCATCTAAACCCTCCTCCCTAGACCAAAGCTCCATTATAATCTCCCTCAGCAGGCCAATTGAGCCCCTCCTTCAGTATATCGAGTAGGTTTGTATCTTGGGTATCATCTTTCAGTCTCGTCACCCACGGGTACTATGGTGTCAGGTATAATGTTGAACTGGGTATCTATCATTTCCACTGACTCCTCCGGCATCTCAGGATCAGGCGCCAACAACTTTGCGCTGCGACTCTGGCTGTGCTCCTCTATTGTTTGCACTTGCATCATGCCAGCTTCATGTATGGTCACCTGCGGCGAACACGCAGGGTACCAAATGGGTATCATCAGATGTTGCATGGGGGTTTCGCCCCCACCCCCATCACAGAAAAGACCCCGGCTCCTGGACCCTCTTTCGTTTGGGAGGAAGAGGACACCTTTTGCATGTCCAACCAGTCCCAAAACCTCCTCCGGATGATCAGAGAACAGTGCCTTCCCTTGAAACAGGACCTTCAGCCGCGCTGGGTAAAGCAGCATATACTGCAAGCGGAGGGCTCGCAACTTTTGCCTCAGCTCTTGGGATGTTTTGTGCCGCTCTTGTACCTGCTTTGTATATTCAGGGTATTTTGTGATAGGACTACTAACGATCTGTGATATTCGGTGTTCACGGGCTGCCTGTAAAATACAGTCTCAGCCCCTGCAGTTTAAGATTTTTGCAATCAGAGCTGTAGGAGGAGATTCCGGAGGAGGGGAGGGGGTCAAGGCCCTGTGCGCCCTTTCCACGATGAAGAATATTTCCCTCTATTGTTTCCAGGATTCCCAATACTCACATATTATTGCGGCAGGAGCATCCTTCTGCATCTTCCACCCGCCGCTCTAGGTCATTGCTACTGTGGTCATCTGTGCTATTTGCCGCTTCAGAGTGACAACCTCTTCTTGTAGGTCCAGTATATTTCCTACAGCTGTCGCAATATTATCTGCCACCTTCCTCAAATCTGCACGCAGTAACTTGACGTTGTTAGAGACAGTTTCAATCTTATGTTCCAGTGCCGTTTGGGTGTATTGTATAGCAGCAGCAAGAAGGTCAGCTCGAGAGGGCTCTGACCCCTCACCCAATGGGCCCCTGCTGACTCATCATCTCCTTGACGTGATAGCCAATGTGTTGACTGGCGCGGCATGGTGCACGGAGTGATAGTATTGGTGGCGTGTGATCGTGTTGTTCTGTCCGTACCCATGGTTGCTGTTTTCTACTGAGTAGATGGAGCTCTGTCCAAAGCAACAATGGACCACCCTAATGGTCCGCGCCACGAGGCCTATCGGTCAATAGTGCCAGCTGACCTGTCGCCCAGACCGAGCAGAGTTTGGGACCTTCGGAGAGCAGTACGCCCCGGGACCAGCAGAGAGCTGCACCCCAACATTCTCAAGCGTGCAGTAAAGATGCACCCAAGGGCCCGCAATGTCCACTCCTAGTCCCCCCGCCTCCCAAGCTTCAAAATGCTTCCTCTCTACCTTGCAATGGTGGTTCTAATAGCTGAAGGGGGGCGCAGATTCCCGATCCCTGTTTGCTGCCAGCCAACTGGTATTCCTTCCACTGCCGGGACGGCCGCTGGCAAGAGTATTCCTTCAGCGGGACCCAATGAGATCCCAGTTAGACACTGCAGGGCCCCGTCTCCATATTGTCTCCCTCTCATTTACCGCCCCAAATGAGCGTGAGTAACTCCACTTAGCACTCCTCCACAGGATGGTCTGCCGAGATCAGGCTCCCCCGGCAGAACCAGGCCCAGGTCCCACTCTGCGTGCACTCGGGGGTGGGGAGAGCCCCATTCCGAGGCCACCAGCTTCGCTCAGGGCTCCCGCAGATGATCACGCCTCGGGGGGGAGGGTCAGGCCTCCTCTCCTTCCCCAATGGGCCCAACGTTTGAGGAAAGTGTCGGGCAGGAGCATCGCTCCAACAGGTCCCGGAGCCAGTGGCACCAGTCCAGCAGCTCCCTGATTGCCGCTCGATCCCCACCAGGTGCACTCACGGGGCTGCTCGTTCTCGCAGGACACCAAGGCAGCCAGCCCGACAGGGGCCCCACCTCCACGCCTACAACCACAGGGCCGAAACCCTGGCTCAGAAGGCCCATAACTGCTGTTCTCTTCTCCCCAAGCCCTCACACCGGGCCAATAGCCACAGGGCTGCGCAACATCCGCTCTCCACCGTCGTCGTGCCAGTCGTCTCTGTGTCAGCCATCTGTGCTGTTTCAGGCTGATTGCAGTGCAGCACTGCACGACTTGTGCTCCACTCCCCCCGGGCTGCGATTAGGCCCCAGTCTCTGGCTACTCTGCTGTGAGCTGGGAAGCTGTGATCACCACCGCCAGTGCATGATTTCCAGTAATTTCGGCAATATCATGCCTGCTCTGTTTGTTTGTGCATGTATGTTAGGAGAATAATGCGTTGGGAATCAGGATCATGAAGGATTTATGAATTTGCTGGCCGAGAGCTACGGCGCTCACATCCTGTTGGCCATGATGTCAGGCCACACCCCCAATCTGTGATAATATTATATTTAGGAGTGTATATTGCAGCCTACATTTAAATGATATTAGATTTTTGATAAAAAGTATTTTACCTTCGTATGCAAAAATATAGAAGTGTAGTTCTGCGTTATATTTGTAGAAATGTATTAATAGAGTCATCAATCAATCAGAGTTTGTAAAGCGCAACTACTCACCCGTAAGGTTCTCAAGGGGCTAAGGGGGTTGCCCTCTGAGCTTCAGTCAAAGAGCCAGGTTTTAAGGTCCTTCCTGAATTGGGTTAGCGATGGTGACTGCCTGAGGTTCAGGGCCAGGATGTTCCAGCTTTTTGCTGCAAGGAAGGCAAAGGATCTCCCTTCAACTGGGGTTTTCCGAATGCTGGGCACAGTAGCTAGTGCTTGTTGAGCAGAGTGGAGAGCTGTGCTGGGGGAGTAGAAGGTGATGTTGTGGTTGAGGTAGTCAGGTCCTAGGTCATCGAGGGCCTTGTAAGTGTGGACGAGAAGCTTGAAGTTAATTCTCTTCTCAACAGGGATCCAGTGCAGGTCTCTTAGGTGATTGGAGATATGTTCACAGCGGGGAATGTCCAGGATGAGCCTGGCTGAGGCGTTTTGGATGTGCTGTATTTTCTTGAAGTTCTTCTGGGTGTGCATTGCCATAATCAAGTCTGCTGGTAACCAGGGCATGGGTTACGGCTTTGTGGCAGTCCTTTGGGATCCATTTGTAGATCTTCCGGAGAAGTGTGTGGAAGCAGGAGGATGTGACTGAGTTGACTTGGTGGGTCATGGTGAGTGATGAGTCAAAGATGATGCTGAGGTTGCATGCGTGGTTTGTTGAGGTGGGGGGGTCTTGAGGGTTAATGGCCACAAGGAGGCATCCCAGGATGATGTAGATGGTCCCAGTAAGAGGATCTTGGTCTTGTCAGAGTTGAGCTTAAGGCAGCTGTCCTTCATCCGGTGGTGACGGCTTCCATCCCTTTGTGGAAATCTTTCTTGGCAGAAGTGGGGTTTTCAGTCAGTGAGATGATTAGCTGGGTATCATCGGCGTAGGAGAAGATGTTCAGTCGTGGTCCCTGCCGATGGATGCAAGTGAGCCCATGTAGACGTTGAAGAGTGTGTGGCTTAAGGCAGAGCACTGTGTGATTCCGAAGCTCATCTCCATAGGTTCTGACAGGTAAGGCTCATATCCATTGTAGGGCCTTCCTGCAGATGCCGGCTGTGTGAAGCCTGGAGCAAAGGGTGAGGTGTGAGACTGTGTCGAAGGCGGCCGATAGGTCCAGTAGAATGAGGGCTGCTGTATGAATCGGTTGAGGAGCGAGCAGATGTCATCTGTGGCGGAAGGAGGGAAGTATCCGTGCCGTCATTGCTCCTGGAGCCTGATTGTGAGGTGTCCAGGATGTTGTTGTCCTCAATGTGCTTACGGAGCTGAGTGTTGAGTTCCTTTTTGATGACCTTAGCTGAGAAAGGCAGTAGAGAGATGGGGCGGTAATTCTTGAGGTTCAGGGGGTCGGCCATGGGTTTCTTTAAGAGCGGACAGATCTTGCCATGCTTCCAGTCCTCTGGGAAAGTGGTTGTCTCTGTGGAACAGTTGAGGGTGTATCGGAGCTTGGGTGCGATGGATGTGTTGGCCTAGAGTTATTTTTCTTTTGAAAGTTACCGCAACAAGAATGCCGATAGAAGTTATTACTGTTGAAATTATAATTTGAGTCCTAAGTGAGGACTGTTAGATCTTGTATTCGTGACTGTGTATGAAAATGTTGTCATCTGCTACTGTGAACTTTTCTGTCAAACTTGTTCTCATGAAAATGATAGCTTGATAATAGATATCTGTTGTCTTACACAAGAGAGTTTGTCCTTAAGTAAGGAACAGTTAGCACTGTGGACTGTCAGATTATACAAATGTTTCAGTCTTGCATGGAAGAGTACAGATGAATTCCGTTCTCAAGGAAGACCTGAGAACTGTTAGCCCATGTTTCAACTGCAAGTTGCATGATCGATTTCTATTGGATGTTACCCCTACAATGGCAAGTGGACTAATGAACTGACAATCAATCTTGCCCTATGAACTTTAATATACTTTATTCCCTACTGGAGTTTTCATTGTTGGCCACATTGGTCATGATGTGTAATTGTCTGGCATGTACTGAAATCCTATGTTGTGTTCTCCACACCCTTATGCCTGGTCTAAAGATTCATTAGCCTCGCCAAGGATTGATTCCTATGAAGGAAGAAATGCATTATCAAGAGTGAAAGAGACAAAACTGATGTGTGAACGGGTACATGAAGAAAGTGCGTATGAAGGTGGAATGAGGGAATGTGTGTGAGTGTGTGTGTGGTTGTGAACTAGGGACGGTGTATGCACGAGGGTGAGATAGCGTGTGAGACAGATAACTTTTGTTATGATTTGTGAGATAGAATGGTCTGCGGATGTGCGCCTATATGATCGTGTGTTAATGCATGTTGGAGTATGTCAGAGTGTCTCTGATAATTATGGTATTTGTGCCTGAAAAGGTAAGCTAGTGTTTATGTCTATGCTCGAGAGTTTGTGTGTCGGTGTTTATGTGTGTGCGTGTATGGAGGAGACACGAATACAGACACTTTGAGGCAAGCAGCGATGAAGAGAGTGACTGAGGGAAAAGGCAGCCGCACATCTGTAAGTGACTAACTGCCCGGTTGTTGCCACTGATGAGACGCTGTCGCTTCTCAAAGCGACTTGCCTTCCATTAACCGACTCAAAAGCTCATCTCACTTAAAACACACAAACATCTAATTATCTTGCGCTTGGCACGGACTGACAAAGGTCTGAGAGGATTAGAGCAAACCCATTCACTCTGCCATGGCGTCTGTCCAGGCCGCCAGTCCTTCTTCGTTCGCTTCTTAGCAATGAGCATCTCTGTGAGGGAGATCACTGGGAAATATTTACTTCGTTAATGCAGTCCTCGGGGATGCGTTACTAAATGAGCGCAGCTGCTGTGGCTAGGCCCAGAAGAAATATCCAGCATCCCTCCTCCCTCGCCAGTTATCTTTCATACCCTCGGGAATTTCGTATCCTCCAGAAATGGAATATTAAGATGTAGATTCTAGTCAAAAGACCATGCGCCTACAGGTAACAGCCAAACTCCTGGGAACGATTACTGACATGCGAACGATAATTCCAGTACATTATCACTCTCTTCTTCGGGGGTAGGGGGGCAGAGGGGTTCATTATTGTGCTCTTGTAGAACGGCAGGTCTAGCGGACCTTCCATTTTTCACTTTGCAGGGCCGGGTCAAGGGTGGTGCGACTGGGGCAGCCGCACCTGGAACGGACGGGGAATGGGGGGGGTGTTTAAAAATAACAGGTGTTTAAAAACCACTTGCCACAGAGTTCCTTGTGTGTCCAGTATTTTTCAGTCAACAATAAAAATGTCAGGATGACTCTGGTGACTAATGTTCCTGCTGGAGGCAGGCCGGAGTTTTGTCTAGTGGAAGTTTCAAATCATGATAAAGTAGTGCAGAGGGTTAATATGCCTTCTGCAAAGAACGTGTACTAGGCAAATCACCGAACTGTACTTTATGTGGATAACTCAGTGGGTTGCTGCTTTTCGCCCAGAGATCTTTTTGTTACTTCCAGTTCATAAATTACAATCCAAATATAGCACAGTGATCTATGAACTTCCATCAAAGAGTTGCATGCAATCTACATGATATAGGTTAGAATGGTTCCTCCCAGTCTTTCATTATCCCAATGTTGCTAAAAAGGGTTCATTTTGGTAGAAAGCATTCTTATAACTAAAGCTGACCACTCTGGTACATTTTAAATCCTGAGTTTGTGTTACTCCAGATCAAACACTCTTAAAATATACTGCCTACTAGTATGATTCGTACACCATGCAACCCTTATTGTCTTATGTAATATTTCCTATAGACTCATTGGTTCTGTGTAATGCGTGTATGGTGTAAAGTGCTCTGACAGTCTACACTTGTATGAGTAGCGCTATAAAACAAATGAAATGCATATGAGAAAGGAGCTATGGAGAGATGAAGGTCACTGGTAGAGCATGGTAGTGAGAGAATTCGTGGAGAAGCAGATTTTGGGGAGCGGTGCACTGGGCACCACTAGAGTTAAACTGGCCCTGTGTTTCTTTGCCAACTATTTAGTCTGTGTGGAAGCAGGGGAAAGGTGTAGGCAAGTGAGCGAGAGGCAACAACAAGAAGGCTGCACATGCTTAGAACCTGAATTATGAATACAATATCAATATTACAAGCCCTTGCTCTGTAGTAACAGTTATGAATTACGCACAACAGATTTAACAATTACCACTCTTCATGATAGTTGAAACACAGCAATGGC
The DNA here is from genome assembly GCF_031143425.1 of Pleurodeles waltl. Taxonomy (NCBI): domain Eukaryota; kingdom Metazoa; phylum Chordata; class Amphibia; order Caudata; family Salamandridae; genus Pleurodeles; species Pleurodeles waltl. The sequence continues at coordinate 273,236,773 of NC_090450.1, forward strand.
CACCGATAATCTCAAGGGGTTTGAACGGGGATCTGTGGATGGGGGAAAGAAGGAAACCCCCCCCCCCCAAAAAAAAGCCCTTACCTTTCTGTTACTGCCGCCGCTCCCTGCCGCCTCGCTCATCGCTCCTCTTTTGGTGTCCCACCATTCACGGAGACACCAGCACAGGCTCCCCAGCAAACCTGGAGCTGCTAGCATGAAAGTTAGCATGAAAGCAAAGCCAGGATTGGTCTGAGCGTCTCGGACTACCGCTCAGACACAGCCCTGGTGCCTGTGCAGTTTCTCCAGCCTGGCTGTTAAACACAGCTGGACTGGAGAAACCTAAGTGCGCATGTGTGTTTGGCAGGCCTGAGATGACCGGCTAAACACACATGAGCATTTAGATGCACTCTCCTCCTCCCGCCTCCGACCTCCCGTGGCACAACCTCGCCCCTCCCTGTACTGCTGGCTGAGCCAGGAGATTAAAAATAAAATGATAGTGGAACTATTGTTTCATTTAGCATCTTTGGGCCTGATTACAACTTTGGAGGACGGTGTTAAACCGTCCCAAAAGTGACGGATATACCACCTACCGTATTACGAGTTCCATAGGATATAATGGACTCGTAATACGGTAGGTGGTATGTCCGCCACTTTTGGGACGGTTTAACACCGTCCTCCAAAGTTGTAATCAGACCTTTGTCTCTTGGCCAGAGGGACGACACCCCTTCACCATTGCAGAGAAACTGCCCCTGTTGAAACATGAACTCCGTGAGCCAAAGTAGATAGCAGGGTGGACTGAAGCAGAGGAAAAACCCAACCCCAGATGAAAGAAGTGACAGCTTGAAAAAATACTGAAAGGTGGGCCAGAGGGAACACTAGAAAACAATATAGGTGCGGATGAAGAAGCGCAGAGTGCAAACTATTTGTGACGGAGAACCCACTAATAGGTCATTTCCAGGCTACGAGTGATTGTTACATCCTGCTTTTGGGCTGCTGCTGCACCTTACCTGTAAGCAGTCATGTGGAGGCGAGACTATTGGTAGGCTTCCTGGATAAACCTGGAAAAAGATGACAGACATGGTGAACTGGCTAAAATGCTGACCCCTGCAAGCGCTCATTGCATCATAAGCAGTCACGTGACCTCAGCTTCCCGGCTCCAGGGACTCCACATAGACTGCTGTGAAACGTCTTACTGCTGCACTGCCTTCCGACGTCGGAACCTGCTGACCGCCGTAGACATCCATCATGGCGAGGTCTGACAGCAACAGCCAGAAGCAAGCAAGGTGTCCTGACTGCTCCAGTTTTCTTGCACCAGCACCAGGCCCCTTAATGATGCCATAGTGGCGCTGTATTTATGATACAGCACTCCATGGCGTACGATTCCACAGATGCGCCAGAAATTCTTGCGAGGGTCCCATGTTACAAAGCCCAGTGTCACTTTAATGCCTGCTCTCAGCAGGTGTTAAAAAAGCGACACTGCGAAGGAACAGAATGGCACAGAGAAATGTAGTAAATTTCACTGCGCCAGCTCTACTGGGCTTTTGACATGGGAACGCCCACCCTGGATAGATTAAACCTGGCGCAGGTATTAGTGGGAGAGGGCTTTAAAAACTAGCTCAATGGTCCCATTGTGCTAGTTTGTAAATGTGGCGCAGTGTAGGGGACTGCTTGTGCTGCCACAGCGTTACAAAAAGGTGACACTACGGTGGCACAAGGGGCTTGTAAGTACTTCCCGTGGGGGCATATTTGAGAGTCCCTGGAGCCTCTTTGCGCCACATTTGCATCATTTTTGTTTGCACAAAAGTGTCCTAATGAGGCCAAAAACACTGCACAATATTTACAAAGTGGCACAATGTTTACATTGCGCCACTTTGTAACCCCTTGCGCCACATTATGTCTGCTCCAGGCATATTGTATGCAAGGGGGCGTTACTGCGCTGGTGGAAGGGCGTAAAAATAGCACAAAGGAATCTATGAGATTCCTTTTGCGGCATTTCTATGGCATTTCTTTTATACCTGCTGAGTGCAGGTGTTAAACAGAGGCTCCCATTGTATACAATGAGCCTTTGGGTGCTTTGCAGGATTAGCGTCATAATTTTTTACACTAATCCTGCAAAGCGCTGGATGAGCGTAAAAAATTATGACACAAGTCACCCTAACTACTGCCATGGTGCGCAGTATTTTAAATTCCACGCTACCATTGTATTGTAATAGTATTTATATAGCTCTTACTACCCCTGACGAGGCGTCAAAGTGCTTTTCGATGAGTAGCACGCTACTCTGGAACCCAACAAGAATTAGTGATGGATTAGTATCGGAAAATAATGAGTACAGTTTTAGTATTATTATGAGTTAATTTGAGCCACGGATATGAGAGTTTGTTAGTTAGATTGACTGGAGTAATGGAGGGGTTGAGAAGGAAAGAAATCCAGAAGTGTTAATTGGGAGTATATCCTTCATTTACTCAACCCAAATGCTTGGGATGAGTAAAGGGGGATGGAGGAGGGAAGAATCTGTGGAAGGGTTAGGGAGAGCATAGTAGCAGGGTGAGATAAATGAGGGAGAATTTAGTAGGGTTGTGTGGGAGGTCATGGTAGTAGAGTGAGGTTTGGTGAGTTAGATGTGGAAGCGGAGGGAAGAGCTGAGGCAGAGTTATTTAGGAGATGAAAGTAGTAGAAAGGATTTGGGATGAGTCAGAGTGGGAATGGAGGATAGTTTGATAGAGACATGACATATGATGATGGGCAGATAAGTGTGATAAGATGAGAGAAGGAATTCATAGATGTCTAGTATAACAACCCATCCAGGAGCCATGCAATGACCCACGAACATGCCAAGCACAGAAACAACATATACACATACATACATACATATATATATATATATATATATATATATATATATATATATATATATATACATACATACACACATACACACACACATACAAACACACATGAGTACACACACATATGCACATACAATACAGAATTAGAACCATGGGTAAATATACTTAGTCAAACAGGTTTAAAGAGTGTGTGTGTATTTTATTGTTATGCCATAGTAGCGATGCATATTTTCTAAAGAACTATACATAACTAGAAATATACACATAATAAGAAAAATATATTTATCAACATATGCATGTGCAGTCCATAGTTGTTTGAATATGGTGGTTATTCAGGAAAGAGCCAGCTCTTGAGTAGTTTTCTGAAGACAAGAAAGTTATCTGTGGCGCTTGTAGTTGGGGGTAATTAATTCCATAGTTTGGCTGCTTGACCGGAGAAGTATGTACCACCTATAGTCTTTTTCTTGTATGGTGGTGTTCTAAGGCGGGGTGCCAATCTTGCGCTGAGGTTTCTTTTTTGGATGTATTTGGTTATTTTGTTTCTGATAAAAAGCGGTCCTGTTCCATGTATAGCTTTGTGGGTGATACAAAGCAGCTTGAAAGTGCATCTTTTGGCAACGGGTAACCAGTGTAGAGCTCTCAAGGCAGGAGAGATGTGGGCTTGCAACTTTACATGTAATAGTAGCCTGGCTGCGGAATTCTGGATACGTTGTAGTTTTTTCATAATAGAGATGATCCATGGTAGAGGCCATTGGCATAATCCAGTTTGGATAGTACAAGCGAGATAGTAGCTTGCACCTTGTGTGGAAATCCGAGGTGGGGGAAGATGCGTCGTAAAGTCTTCAAGGTGATGAAGCTTGTTCGTGCTAATTTGTCCACTTGGGCATTCATAGTTAACTTGGAATACGTGGTGATTCCTAGGTTTTTAACCTCCTTGAATAATTGAGGAGGTGGTCCGCGATCGTCAGTAGAGGCGCACAGAGGGTCATAATTTTTCCAGTCACCACATATGAGTATTTCTGTTTTGAAGGTATTTTGTTTGAGATGGCTCCATGTCATCCACTGATCAACGGCTCTGAGGCAACTGAAGATTTGTGAGTTTTCAATGTTTTTGGGGCATTCTAATTTAAGTAGTATTTGTGTGTCATCTGCATAGTTGTAGCATGTGAGATGGAAATCATTGATCAGTTCTGGTAAAGATATCATGTAGATGTTGAAAAGCAAAGGTGAGATGATTGATACTTGGGGACCCCTGCTTTTGTGAGGTAGGGTTCGGAAGAGAAGGGGGGCGAGTCGATGATATTAGATCTTTTTTGAAGATAGGAAGTAATCCAGTCGAGAGCAATCCCTTGTATGCTGGCTTTGTGGAGTCTTTGAATTAGGGTGTCATGGTCAACCGTATCAAAGGCAGCCGAGAGGTCCAAGAGAAGTAGTGCAGCAACTCCATTGCGGTCGACTGTGTTTTTAAGATCATCCCAGATTGCTATGAGGGCCGATTCAGTGCTTCTTCCTGGGCGGAATCCAGTTTGGAAGTCTGAAAGTATAGAATTGTCTTCAATGAATTAAGACATCGGGGTGAATGCTGCTCTTTCTATCAATTTGCCCAGGAAAGGTTTATTTGTGATTGGTCTGTAGTTGTTGGGGTCTTGCGGGTCTAGGTTTGTTTTATTTCATAACGGTTGTTTGTATGCCTTTTTCAGGTCTACAGGAAAAGTTCCTGAAGTTAAAGAGTTGTTGTGATTCTTCTCACAGGTGTGGCTGCAGAAGTAGATAGAAGAATGTTTTTGAAGATTTGTGGTGGGCAAGGGTCAGAAGGGCAACCGGAAGGTCTGCTTGCTTTGACCAAATCCATAAATTTCCCTTGGGATATTTGATTGAAGGACTGTAGAGGTTGGGTTGGTTTATTCTTAGAGGATATTTTAGGAAAGGGGTTGGTGCTGATGGTTTTATTATGTTTTAAATAGGAGTCCAATGTGTCTGCCTTGGTTGTGTAGTGAATTGCCAATTTGTTAGTGAAATCTTGAGTAGTGGGATGACTTCCTTCCATGCATGTAGGTTTTCGAAATTCATTGAGAATTTTCTAAAATTCCTGGGTTGTAGATTGAGCATTTTTAATTCTGTCTGAGTAGTACCTTTTTTTAGCTTTTTTGATTGATGAATTGTTTATCCTGTTAAGTTTGTGTAGCTGCAGTTTGTCTTGACTGTTGTTTGTTTTGAGCCAGGTCCGCTGCAACTTTCTGATTTGTTGCTTTATCTTTCTAAGTTCTGTGTTTCTCCAAGGTGTTTTTTTTTTGTCGTGTTTAGTTTTTCTGAGTGGTATTAGGATATCAAAAGCTTCCTGTTGCCACTCATAACGTTTTTCACATAATTAATTGTATCTAGATCTGTGTTTGCTATTAGTTGTGTTTCTAAGTCATCCAAATTGAGTTTGCTCCATGGTCGATAGGTGCATGTATGTATGTAGTTGCGGGATGTGTTGATTTGTGGAGTTGTATGTCGGAACATTATCAAATGGTGGTCTGACCAAGTGATTGGCGTGATGCTATGAATAGTAACTAGTTCAGGCTAAGCAAAAATGACATCTAGGATGTGTCCAGCGATGTGTGTGGGATTGTGTACAATCTGATGTAGGTTCAATGCGACTAGGCCAGTGGTGATAGCTTTTGGATGGGGCATATTGGGTTTGTCAAACCAAACGTTTAGTTCCCCAAGAATGCATAGGTTGGAGGATAGTGTAATAAGGTTTGAGACTGTGTCTAGAAAAACATCTGGGAATGTGGAGTTGTTAGGTGGAGGTCTGTAAAGGAGGAGGAATTTACAGGAGGGAGTTGGAGTAGGGTGGCATCTGGTAAGGAGGGCTTCACATCCTTTTATGGAGATGTTGTCTGTTTTACTGAGGTTCAATGCCTGTTTGAATATAATAGCTAGTCCACCTCCTCTCTTGCCTTTACGGTTTTGTGTGATGGTTTGATAGCCTGGAGGAACGGCTTCATGCAACACTGGGGCCATGTCATCTTCCAACCAAGATTCAGTCATGAACAGTAAGTCAGGTTGTGTGTCTGTGAGCAGGTCATAGATGTGGTGCTTGTTTTTTTAAAGTGATCGAGCATTTATGTTATGCGTATTTATATAGCGCCTAACTGCCCTAAGGCCTCGTAGCGCTTCAAGATCCATCGCAAAGATGAAACTATTTCTATTCGTTGAAGAATTTAGGTTTTAAATAACCATGTTTTCAGGTCCTTCCTAAAGGAAGTTTCTTGAGAATTGGATCTTATACTGAAAGGCAGGTTGTTCCACAGCACAGCACCTTGATATGCCAGTGATCTTCCTCCCCATCTTGCCTTCCTAACCAACGGTACCATGATCAGGTTAGCTGATGAGGATCTGAGTGGCCTAGCTGGAACAGAAATCTGTGCCAGTATTTTAAGCATTTCAGGACCCTTATTAAAGATGGCCCTGTGAATATGACAGAGGGCCTTAAACTGAATCCTCTCTGCAACCGGAAGCCAGTGTAAGGAGACGATTCCTGCTCTTATAGAGTGTTGTTTAGGGATGTTTAAAAGTAGGCGTGCCGCGGCATTCTGTACTCTTTGTAGTCTTTGGATAACAAATTTAGGAGATCCTATAAACAAGGCGTTGCCATAGTCAATTCGCGAGCCTATCACCGCCTGGATGACCAATCTTCTGGCCAAAAAAGGTAGTATTGTTAGAACCTTTCTGAGCATCCTAAGCAGGGCAAATGAAGTTCCTGCTATTCTATTGGCATGATGTGCCATTGATAGTAGGGGATCTAACCAGACGCCCAAGCTTTTAATAAGGCTTTTGGGAGGAGGCAGAGTGGAGGCTCCGTCTAGATTGCTGGACATAGCTAAGGGCTTATTATTCCCAAAGTACATCACCTCTGTTTTTTCATTGTTAAGCTTCATTTTACTACCCGCCATTCATGTAGCCACTGCTTCCAGGCATGGTCCTAATGCCGTGCCCAGGTCTGGTCGGGCTTTCGAGAAGGAGACAACTAGTTGGGTATCATCTGCATATGAGACCAATTTTACTCCAAATGGTTCTACGATCCCTGCCAAAGGCCGCATATAGACATTAAAGAGTAGCGGACTCAGCGCCGACCCCTGAGGAACACCGCAAGTACTGAAGGTGCGCTTAGAGATTTAGGATCTATCCAGCACCTGAAAGGATCTACCATATACATATGAGTTGATCCATTCTAGTGCCGTGCCCGCGATTCCACATTCCCGTAATCTAGTTGCGAGGATGCTTAGATCAACTGTATCAAATACTGCGCTCAGATCTAAAAGGATGATTGCGGTCTCACATCCGTTATCCATCCTTTTTTTTGCTTCCTCCGTGATGGCAATCAGTGCGGTTTCTGTTCCATGTTTAGGCCTAAAACCCATCTGAGTATGATGTAAGAGTTTTTCTTCCTCCAGAAGCGTAGACAGCTGGCTATGTACATGCTTCTCTGTCAGTTTAGCCATTAAGGGCAGCAGCGAGATTGGTCTATAATTATTCAATATTTTAGAATCTGCATTGGGTTTTTTCAGCAGGGGTTTCACAATTGCTTGTTTCCAAGAATCTGGCACCCTACCAGAAACTAATGAGGTGTTAATCAGTTTAGTGATTAATGGGCCTAAGATGGGTAATCCCATAGTTAAAATCTGGGGGGGCGCAGGGTCCAACGGGGATCCTGATTTTATTGAATTCAGTGATTTTTCCACTATATCCAAACTAATAGGCATAAAATTTGTAAAGCGGATATCCTCCTGCTCTTCCTGATGCCCCATCTCCTGTTCTTTACTTTGAAAATTAGGAAATGTTTCATAAATATTCTGAATTTTGCTGAACTGGCAGTATAGAAAAGATGTGTTAGTTTTGTTTAGGAGAAGGGTAAGTAGTATAATATGAGCTTGAAGCAGGAGTGTTGCTAGTTGTGATAACTGTTTGAGGCTCACAGTAGTCTTGCTTTTCGATATAGTGTTCCTCTTCCAGCAGGTTAAGGAGGCATTTTGTTGGGTCTGTGTGTGTGGGTGGTGGACTTGGTAGCTGAGAGAGCCATGAAGAGTGTACTGTTTTTTGTAGGGTAGTTTTATGTAATAGACAAGGGGATGCAAGGTTGCTATGAGTGGCATGTTTTTTATTTTGTTTGCGTTTGTTTAGTGTGGATGGAGCATGGGTTAGGGGTGGTGGAGGAACATGTGGATCATGATGTAAGGCTCTAAATTGTGCAATGGAGGAGAGGCGAGTTGATGGGTTGGGGTGCTTGTGGTAGGTGTTTGTGAAGAGTGAGAAAGTAGGGGTGAAGATAGGATGGAATTTGTATCCTTTGTGTAGTCCTGAGGGTGGGAGTGGGTATAACGATAAGTTTAATGTAAGTTTGTGGTGGTGTTAGGGGGCGCTAAGGGGCGCTAAAAAAGTGCTGCTGCACTATGAGCAGCACCACTTTTCATAAATCTGCCCCTAAGTTTCTTCTGCATTAGCAAACCATGCTTCCTGTCCTTTAGCAATTTTGGCAGTATCTCCTCAAGCTGAGAGTCAAATGAGCATTAACCTAAAAAGGACTATTTAGAACGAGACCTATTCTAAACACCTTTCTCGTTCCATTTCTTCATTGCTGTTTATAGTCTTCACACCTACTATTGTTTCTGATGAAAAAATAGCTTCTTTCAGATGATCAATGCTGATGTCTGAGAAGAATTTCGCTTGTGCTTCCATTATGACCATTAGTTTTTATTGCCAAGTGGGGCTATGAAAGTTTTTCATAAGGTCTGTGAAGATATTTCCAATAAGTTCCTGTTTGTGTGTGCTGCTAAGTTGACTTGTTTCAGGATCCTGTCAGACTTTTTGTTCACTCAATGGAAGGGAGCTTTGGCATCTGTCCCTGCGGAAAGTTTTCCTTCTAGCATGATCTGACCTCTTGTGTTTCAACCGCCTTCAGGTTTTCGTGGAAGGACAACAATTTTGGGATTCGAACCTCGTTCACCTCTTTCTCTGTCCTGTGCATCAGTTCCTCAATTTGCAAAAGGCTATTAGTCTGGGACTAGTGTGCAAATGAAGCCAGTGAAGATTAACACTTGAGGCCTCTGGGAAGGCCACAGTCCCTCACTAAGTCTGGTCCTTCTCACAGGTGTTTTGCACAAAAGTGTGTGCACCTGGAGTTCCGAGAGAAGGTGTCTGGTGCCATTTCTACTGCTCATGGTCTCATTAAGGATAGGTAGACGACGAAAAAGTACTGGTCTAAATATGCCCATAGTTAATCAGTTAGTTGGTTATGGCACAGCAGGGCAACTGTCAGCACCCAAAACACATCCCAAACTATTTACTTGACAAATGTCTGCCACTTAATTGTGTAAAACAGGTGAGGGTTTGTTTTCCTTTCCCAATGGGTAAGAATCAGTGATCTGAATTCTTTCAGAGCAAACAGCACCTGATTGCCAGTGTAACTGGATACTGAGCCGTGTTTGATGGTTATGTAGGTTCACCCTGGTAAACTTCTGGGTTAGTCTGTCATTGTCTCTACATCCCTACTACATAAATTACTCCCTGGAAAGAGCACAGTCATTTCTTATCATTGCTCAATAAACACCCACATACACTGAATAACATCAGCTCTTCATGTTAGGGTTCACTATTCCAGCCTTATCATAACAAGAATAATATACACTAGCTGCATGAAGCTGATATCACGTTAAATCTGATGAAACTGATTTTCAGGCTACAGGATAAACTGACAACAATTGTGAAGATTTACCCTTGACAAGTTCCGCCATAGAGCCATCACTTGGTTCCACGCCCCTTAAACGGAAAAAGTTGTCTCTGGAATATCGGGGGTTACTACCAAATAGGGTCTAGAGATAAGATGAAGGACAATCTCTCCCTGTTGTTTTGACAGCTTGGCCATGGATTTACTGGCCTGGTTCGCAATGCAGTTTTCTATGTGGGAAGGGCGCTCCAACTTAAATATATTTTTGCAATGCTTGTCCTGACACTCTAGACCAACTTATTGTACAGAAAATCAACTTTTGGGTTCGTGGTACCACGTCTGAGACCCCGAAAATGTATGCTTCTTCAGTGTTGGGCAGTTTCCACCTTCCCCACATGGAAACATACTGGTTAGCTCATCAGCTTTTGCGAGCTGCATATCGCCTCCCAGGTGGCCAGGAGATCCAGATGTGGGTACATGAAGAAATCCATCTTACGTTCTGAGAGTGACTGGCTCTGTTTTATGTGACTGCCCCCAGGGATAAGGAACAGTAAAATACTGTCTTTCTCTCTTCACCTGCCTGAAATAGGGTGCATAAACAGTTGGGGTACACCAAGATCCTCCCATTCCTCCAAATGGAGGATTAGGGAGATCCTCATTGGTGGACTGATGACATCCTGGTCACTGCTGTGACATTTTAATATACATACTTTTGATGAGCTGTTGTATGATGGTCTGCTTAAGTAATTTGAGCATTCACAACTTGAGTTTGATCTACTGCTCTCTCAGCTCACTGCTTGAGTACACTGCTGGTCACTACAACAGTGGAACAGCCTTTATCTCCAGTTCTCAGACATCTGCAGAAACCTACATACTCATCGATTTCACAAGGGAATTGTAACTGTCTTATTCCCAGACCCTGAGCTAAACTTTTTCCTATCACTGCCTACAAAATATGTTGATGATCAACTGGGTTTGGGGTCCCTGTGGAGTATGCGCCTCTCTCTCTGTGTCTGTACATGGAACTGCAATCTGCACTTTTCTGGCGCCGGTGTTGTTACCTCGACGAACTGTACTCTGTGTTTTTCATTGATGCCAGATTGACATCCCAAAGGTGAGGTCTGGAGTCACAGTGGCAGACCTTGGACTCCTTGGAGGCTTTTTCCTCAGCCCCTCTAGCACAGTTCGCCTGTCACTATCACGTAACTTTTGCTGCAATCAAAATAAAATACAACAAAGGTGAAAATCACTTTAAATGTGAATTTGGTTGTAGCTTCCTTCTGCACTTTACTGGAACAGTCTTTGGCACCTCAGTGAACTGACGCTTTTATTCCTAGCTGAGGTTTGTCTGCAGCCGCCCATTCCTCTCGAGCGCTGCCCATCGCCCTCAAGCAGCAATGAAAATAGCAATCAATAAAAATAGGGCTGCGCATGAGTGACAGGGAAAACTGTTATTGTTCATTGGCCGAGGGACGGGGAATGGGGCCTCGGTTGGTTGTCCTCATCTTGCCATTTATCAGCTATGCAGAAGAACCCGGAAGTTATTAACATAATAAAATCGTACAATAGTTTAATCTACTCAGACAGAGATTGACTTTATTGTCTTAATAGTCCAAACCGAGCATGCCCCCCTCCTCCGCCATCATTTGGACATGAAACCAAGAAAGATTAATTATTATTTGGGAAAAGTTACAGGCAATGCAGCTCAAGAAGATAGTCACCACTTTATCAAACAGGACAGCCGGCGTTTCAGTTCCAATGACTGAAGCAATTGATCTTGGTTGAGTTGGAAATGAAGAAACATAACAAAAAGTTGCAGGAATTAGGGAGACAGCTCAAAGTCTCTGTTTAAATGAAGGTCTGATCCAGCAAAGTAATTTGCATACAAAATTCTTTAAGGCCCTAATATACACGTTAATAAAAACAACACCATGGTTGCAGAGGTGTAGCTTCCTTTGATGCAGCAGATACAGTGACATCGTGGCCTGAGTGGCCAATTGAACACTTATTATTGCTGTATTTTTCAGTTCAAACAACAGCCGGTGGGGTACGGTAATTTTCTTCCTTGCATGAGGGCCATGATACACTGGCACCACCACTGCCAAACATGCAGTTGTACTTAATTTTAACTGTCTCATACTTCCTTCAACTCACCCTAAACCAGCCCTCCCCATCCCCATTCATCACCTGCTCAGTCCATGAGGAATTTTACCAAGAAACAAGCATTGGCAAAGTTGATTGTGCAAGACCTATTGGTTTTGTATATATTTTAGCCATATTATACAAAGTTAGTGGCGTAAAGGAGAGTGGCATGGAGTGAAGTGTCATAAAGTGGATTACCTTTGAGTGCTGCAGAGTGTTATGGAGTGGTGTGGAGAGTTGTGGAGTGGTGTAGAGAGGTGTAGTGTAGAGCTAAGTGATGTGGAGTGAAGTGGAGTGTCATGGAGTGGCTTAGAGTTTTGTGGAGTGTCATGGAGGAAGTAGAGTGTTATATAGTGGACAGGAGTAGAGTGGAGTAGAGTTGCATAGAATGGAGCAGAGTGGAGTAGAATGTCGTAGAGTGGAGTGGCATAGAGTGTGGTAGACTGGAGTGGTTTAGAGCAGAGTGGAGTGACATTAAGTGGCATAGAGCAGAGTAGATTGTCATAGAGGGGAATGGCATAAAGTGTAGTAGTGTAGTAGGGTGGAATGGCATAGAATGAAGTAGAGTGCTGTAGACTGGAGTGGCGTAGAGTGAAGTAGAGTGTCATAGAGTGGAGTAGAGCTTGATGGAGTAGAGCATCATAGAGTTGAGCATTATGGGGTGTAGTGTCGTAGAGTGCCCTAGAGTGAAGTGTGTAAAGTACAGTGGTGCAGGGCAGATTGACATAAAGTGCTGTGTTGCAGAGTTCATTGATTTTGAGTAAAGTGGTGTACAGTGCAGTGACGTAGAGTAGAATAGTATAGAGTGCAGTGGCGTAGAGTGTAGTGGTGAAGGGTGGAGTGGAGTGGTACAGCTTAGAAAGGCATACAGTGGAGTAGAGCAGTGTAGAGTGCAGTGGCACAGAGTGCAGTGGTGCAGGGTGGAGTGGCAAAGGGAGGAGTGGCACTGAGTGGAATAGAGTATCATAGAGTGTAATGGTGTAGAGGGCAGCGGTGTAAAGTAGTTTGTTCTAGAGCAGTGTGAAGTAGCATAAAAGTAGAGTTGTGCAGGGTAGAGTGGAGTGGTGTAGGACAGAGTGACATTGAGTGCAGTGGCATAGAGTGCAATGGTTCAGAGTAGATTAGAGTGGCATAGAGTGCAGTGGTGTAGAGTGCAATGTTGTAGAGTGGAGTGATGCACAGTAGAGTGACGTAACGTGTAGCAGTGTACAGTGCTTTGGCTTAGAGAGCAGTAGAGTGAGCTAGAGTTCAGTGGTGCAGAGAAGGGTGCTGTGGCACAGATTGCAGTAGTGCAGACTAGGGGTGGTGTAGAGTTCAGTGGCAGAGAGTACAGTCTTGCAGAGTAGAGTGTCCTGGAGTGCAGTGGCATAGAGTAGAGTGATATAAAGTGTATTGGCAAGAGTGCATTGGCCTAGAGTGCAGTTGTGTAGAGTACAGTGGCATAGAGTAGAGTGGTGCAGAGTAGAGTAGAGTGGCCTAGAGTGGAGTGGTACAGTGCCGTAGAGTGCATTGGCTTTGAGTAAAGCGGTGTAGAGTGCACTGGTTTAGAGTAGAGCCACATATAGCTCAGTGACATAGAGTAGGATGGTGCATAGTAGAGTGGCATAGACTGGAGCAGTGAAGGTTGCAGTGGCATAGAGTGAAGCTGTGCAGAGTGGAGTAAAGATGCATAGAATGCAGTGGCATAGAGTGCAGTGGCATAGAGTAGATTATTTCAAAGTAGAGTTAAGTGCCATGGATTGGATGGTGCAGGGTGGAGTGGAGTGATGCATGGTAGAGTGCAGGTGACATAAAGTAGTGACGAAGAGTGCACTGCTGTAGAGTGGAGTGGCAGAATAGAGTGCATTGGCTTAGAGTGCAGTGGCATAGAGTGCAGTGTTGAAGAACAGAGTGGCATAGAGTGGAGAAGAACAGAGCAAAGAACAGGGGCCTAGACTGGAGTGGTGTAGAGTGCGGTAGCAAAGAGTGCAGTGGTATATAGTAGAGCAGTGTACGATAGAGTGCATTGGTATAGAGTAGAGTGGTGCAGAGTGGAGTAGAGAGGCATAGAGTGAAGTGGCGTATAGTGTAGTGTCATAGTGTAAAGTGGTGCATAGTAGATTAGAGGGAAATAGAGGGGTTTGGCATAGAGTGCAATGCCATAGAGTGGAGTAATGCAGAGTGTAGTGGTTTAGAGTACATTGGCAGAGAGTGTAGTGGCATAAAGTACATTGCCATAGAGTGCACTAGCATAAAGTGCAGTAATTGGCATAGAGGAGAGTGGTGCAGAGTAGCGTGCAGTAGCATAGAGGGCAGTAGCATACATTAGGGTGTTGTGGAGTTCAGTGGTGTAGAATATAGAGTGGCATAGAGTGCATTGGTTTAGAGTACAGTGAAGTAGAGTAGAGTGGTGCTGTGCTGAGTGGCATAGAGATGGTGCAGAGGACAGTGGTGCAGAGCAGAAAGAATATAGTGGCCTACACTTCAGTGATGTAAAGTGCAAAGGTATAGAGTAGAGTGGCATAGTGTGCAGTAGGTTGGAGTGTTGAAGGGTAGAGTATAGCAAAATACAGTGCAGTGGTGTAGAGTAGAGTAGATTGGTATAGAGTTCAGTGGCATAGAGTGTATTCGTTTTGAGTAAAGTGGTGTAGAGTGCATTGGCAGCGGTGTAGAACAGAGCTGCCTAGAGTGCAGTGGTTTCGAGTAGAGTGGTGAAGAGTTGACTGGAGTGTCAGAGGGTAGCTTGCAGTGGCGTAGAGTGGGGTGGGATAGAGTGGAATGGCGCAGAGTGGAATAGAGTGACATAGAGTGCAGTGTCATGGAGTAGATTATTTTATAGTAGAGTGAAGTATCGTAGAGTGCAGTGGTATACAGTAGAGTGGTGTAGAATGCAGTGTCATAGAATGCAGTGGTGCAAAGTAGATTGTAGTGACTAAGAGTGGATTGGTGTAGATTGCAGTGGCATAGAGTGGAGTGATGCCGAGTAGAGTGGCTTAGAGCATAGTGGTGTACAGTGCATTGGTGCAGAGTGCAGTAGAGTGGCATAGAGTAGAGTGGGGCAGAATAGAGTGTACTGGCATAGAGTGCAGTGGTGAAAAGTATGGTGGGATAGAGTTCAGTGGTGGGGAGTGCAGTGTTGCAGAGTAGAGTGCCATATAGTGGAGTGGTTCAGGGTAGAGTGTAGTGGCATAGAGTGGAGTGATACAGAGTAGAGTGGCATAGAGTGCAGAGTGGTGCAGAGTATAGTGCAGCAGCATAGAGTGCAGTGGCACAGAGTTCAGTGGCATAGAGCAGAGTGTTGCAAAGTAGACTGTTGTAGAGGGCAGTGATGTATAGTAGAGTGCATTTGCGTATAGTGCAATAGTGCAGAGTGAATTGCTTTTGAGTGCATTGTTGTAGACTGCAGTGACATAGAGTGCATCACTGTAGAACACATCGGTGCAGAGTGCAGTGGTGTACCGTAGAGTGGCGCACAGTGGAGTGGAGTAGCACAGGGTAGCTTGCAGTGGCATAGGGTGCAGTGGCATACAGTAGAGTGGCATAGAGTACAGTGTCGTAGAGTTCAGTTGTGAAAAGTAGATTAGAGTGGCTTAGAGTGGATTGGCATAACGTGCAGTGGTGTAGAGTGGAGCAATTCTGAGTAGAGTGGAGTAGGAGTTAAGTGACGTATAGTGCATTGGTCTAGAGTGGTGTAGAGTGGCATAGAGTAGAGGGGTGCAAAGTAGAGTGCAGTGGCATAGAGTGCACAGATTCAAAGTGGGATGGCATAGAACTAAGTGGTGGAGAGTGCAGTGTTGCAGAGTAGAGTGCCACAGAGTGAAGTGGCGTAGAGTGATTCAGAGTAGAGTGGGGTGGTGCAGGGTGGAGTCCAGTGACATAGAGTAGATTGATGCAGAGCAGAGTGGCAGAGAGTGCATTGGCATAGACTGGAGTAGGGTAGAGTGGTGCAGAGTCGAGGTCAGTGATGTAG
The DNA here is from genome assembly GCF_031143425.1 of Pleurodeles waltl. NCBI lineage: Eukaryota > Metazoa > Chordata > Amphibia > Caudata > Salamandridae > Pleurodeles > Pleurodeles waltl. Next base: position 273,252,405 of record NC_090450.1, read on the forward strand.
AGTGCAGTGTAGAGTGTAGTGGCATAGAGAGGCATAGATATTTAAATTTTGTTGTGTTAGGAAAAAAACACTGTACAGCCTTCCTCTAGCACATCCCCAGTAGCCAGCATGATTGCCACATAAATCCGCTCACTTTAAAGTCAGAGGAAGAAAAGTATATACCAAGCTCCCTGAGAAGACAGAGCCTGACATTTGACCTCTGTCTTTGAAAGCACTACAAATGTGACAAGATAAGACCAAGATTCAAAGGCCTGTTTACTTAAAGTACGTAATGGTGAAAGAATATGAGGCCAGAGAAGGGGCAACTGAAGATGGACAGCCTAAAACAAATAAAACCAGCAAATAGAAAACAAACACATGTGAGTTACAAAACACAAAGCTAAGGGTAAGCAATGGATGGAGTGCATTCATCGGGAAACTTTCTGAATGTCCCCAAGATGCCGTTAGTAAACGGAAGAGCTGCGCTGTCTGGTAGGCTTCGACCTAAAAACACAGGTTCACTTGGTTATACCCCACTCCATAGGCGTTAACTCAGAAAGGTTATATTTGGGTGCAAGACTACTGTCTGGAACTGGTAATACCAGCTCCTGGCATTTCTGCTCCTAAATCAGTACAACTTCTAATTGATCCCTATAAGATTCAAATATACCAGACTTTGGGGGTCATTCCAACTCCGCCGCCCGCCAAAGTTCCCCCGTCGAAAGACCGCTCCGCGGTCAAAAGACAGTGGGGTCATTTCAACTTTCCCGCTGGGCCGGCGGGCGACCGCCAAAAGGGCGCCCGCCGGCCCAGCGGGAAAGACCCTGCAACAAGGAAGCCGGCTTCGAATGGAGCCGGCGGAGTTGCAGGGGTACGACGGGTGCAGTGGCACACGTCGCGATTTTCACTGTCTGCAAAGCAGACTTTGAAAATCTGTATGGGGCCCTGTTAGGGGGCCCCTGCACTGCCCATGCCAGTGGCACGGGCAGTGCAGGGGCCCCCAGGGGCCCCACGACACCCGTTCCCGCCATCCTGTTTCTGGCGGTGAAAACCGCCAGAAACAGGCTGGCGGGAAGGGGGTCGGAATCCCCATGGCGGCGCTGCAAGCAGCGCCGCCATGGAGGATTCCCTGTGCCAGGGGAAAACCATCGGGAAACCGCCGGTTCCCCTTTTCTGACCGCGGCTTTACCGCTGCGGTCAGAATAGCCCTGGAAGCACCGCCAGCCTGTTGGCGGTGCTTCCGCTGCCCTCCGCCTTGGCGGTCAGAGACCGCCAGGGTTGGAATGAGGGACTTTGTCTACAATTAATTGTTCTGTGCCAGAGTTAGAACTGCTTTTATCACCAATTAAAATACAGGTGCTCTTCTTTTATGGAAAATATACACTGGCCAAGCAATCAATAACTGTCAATCCATTAGAGGACAAACGCATTTTATTCCCTAATATGACACCATTGCATAGTTCCCTACTACCTATGTTACAGCTATTCACAAAATAACTTCTGCCTCAAGACCGAAGCACTGACATACTAACCAGCATTTTGCAATTATTAGCCACGGGGAAATGCAGTGACTGATGTGTCCTAGAAGATTTGTCACTCATATTTTCCGGTTAAAGTCAGTTGACCCATCAAGCTGTAAAATGTATAAAACAATCAGCAAACTAAATACGTATTTCGTCTATGAACTCAGACTGACACAAAGTAAGTAATCAATCGTCCTTCTTCTTCTGGCAGGGAGGACCATTCTACACTGATGACAGAGGCAGTATATAACAAGCGCTGCAAATGCCATTAGGTTTGGTTTATTACTGAATGTGTTTGGATGGTGTCCCCATTCAGTCATTCATCCTTCTCCATGCAGGCATCATATGTGCATTCAGTCACTTATCCCTAAACTCATGTATCTATTCATCCTCCAATTGACATATTCTTGCGTTCACCCACTCACCCAGCCACGGCACCTCGCACATAAAATCAAAAAAGATGCACTTTCAGTTATAAGTCAAACATATTAGCTGGGCTGCTGGTTTGTGAGTTTTGTCTGTAGTGTGTGACCACATGTCTTTGAAAAGAGTGTGAGTGTTTCTGTGTGTGTGTGACAGCTAGTTTGTGAAAGTTATGAAGATTGCTATTGGTTGTGTGTAACTGGCAGTCTCTAAGCGGTATGAAAGTGCTGTCTCTATTGTGAGACTGCTGAAATGGGATGAGTGTGAGTGTCCATGGCTTTCAGTAGTGTTCGGCTGACTCTGTGATGCCGTCAGTAGTGTGTGACTACTAGCCTGTGAGGGACATGTGAGTCCTTCTGGCTGGCTGTTACTGTGATGGGTGGGTAATGTTACCAGTAACTCAAGATACCTACAAGGTAAGGGATGTAACAATACTTTTGGTGATATATGATTGGTACTCTGTGATGGATATGAGGGCAGTGGTACTAGAACACTTTTCAGAGTGGGGTGCTGCGATCAGTTTTACATTACTGAACTTCTGAAAGATCCAAGCTTCAAATAAAGTGTAAGTGTCACAAATGAGCCACGCACATTTGTCAAGAGAGTGGTAATGATGTAGTATGTAGCTAGTTTTGCATTTTGGAGCACTGTCACAAATCTATTGCTGAATCATGGTGTGGTAGCACACAGTCATTTACTGACAGCACATTTTCCATTGAAGTGACTGCTAAATTTGCACATACAGTTTTAGTGATACTACCATATAGCACACCAGAGACAATGTGTGAAAATTGGCATTCGGCAAATATTTGTCATTTCCATATCACCAAGTAAAGTGTCTTCATTTGTTTTTGATCCATTGAAATCATTGTTTCCATCATGCTTCGGAATTTAAAAAACCCTCCTCATTTATGCTTTTCTATGTGCTTATTTACTTAGAAATATGTTGTACAGTTCATTTACAGGTTTTTAAATGCTGCTTGGTATTTGAATAAAACGACCTTTTAGAGTCTTTCCTTTCACATCAGCAAGATTGCCAAACAATTCACTTAGCAAAATGTTCACACTTTGCAGTAAGAGAAAGACAGGTAAATACTATCTCCATGTTAAAAGAATAAGCAACAATGTGTGAGAAGGCTCGAATAACATTTGACTTCTGTCTTTAAACGCTTAGCAAAAGTGAAAAGATAAAAGAAAATGTTTAAGTATCTTTATTGCTCATTCACCTTTGGACCTACTGTATACTTATTTTGGAGGAGCTTCAACACTCCCCGCACCTTTACTTCCAAGGTCAATGTGTGGGGGTACTTTTGGAAGTGTATAATTGTTAGTCTGGGAGGAGTTTGAGTAGAAAATTAGGGATTATTGCTTCCTATAAGGGACTTAACTGTTACCCTTGAGTAAATGGGTTCTTATTTAATGAAGGGCGGGTCTTACTTTTGAAACCAAGCTAAAGAATGAATTCCAAGCAGAGATCTTATCCTCCTCTTCTGAGCCTTAAAAGTATTGTTTCCTTAAAGAAGGGGCCAAAGGTTAGGAGCATTAATAACAAAGGCTTCTGCACAATTTACTCTCAAAATCTGTTGCTCAGTGACCTCTGGTAGGCTTCCTTACAACCCCACACAGATAACTTGGTGCTACATCATGTGTAAGTCCAGTAATGTATACTGGTGTCTCAAAGTCCCAGATACATCAGTTAACAGAGTCTCAGCCCCCTTATGATGTGCCTATTAGTCTCTTTAGACACTCACCTTTGAGTCTGTGAGTCTGCCGCCAACCTCACAAGAACAGCTCTGCAGCAGTTCACCTTAGCTGCTTTTCCAGTCTGATAATGGTCCTGATGCACCAACCCCAAGTCATTCCAGCACCTCTGCATGCACATATATCAACCCTGGTTACAAAAGACTTGAAATTCCTAATAGGACCTGTAACCTGTTACCATCCCTGTCAATAATTATGAGGTCTGCCATGTTAATTCGGACTTCTCGTGGTTCACCTGGAGATTTTACCAGTTGAAACAGCCATAATCTCAGTAGGAAACGTCAGGGGAGAATGAGAAATTGCCAGAACAATCAGAACAGAATTACTGATTACATTTTGGTAATTATCTTATCTCAGGGTTCAGCCCAGAATACCTGTAAATTTCATTCCCCTGGAGTTAACACAGCTGCCAATATTCTTAACGCCGGGATATAGGATTAACACTACCAAATCTAGATATCTTACAATGGAGCCCATAATGTGCATGTACAGTAAAATGCCCTTCATTTGAAGGGCGGCATCTGCCATAACAGTTCACAATGTGATATTTGCTGTTTGCAGAAGCAGAGAACACATCACATCCGGTCGTCTGTTTGCTTATTGCCCAATACACTTCCCACTCTGAAATACACAAAAAGAACAGTTGATGGACGGAATGTAGAACAAATCAAACATTCACCCCTAGCCACAGATCTGGGTTTAATCCATCAGTTTTTTTGCTCACCATGCCATTCCAGTTTGGACCCAGTCATATGCAAATCAGTCTTGACCCTGTTCCCCATGGGAACAGTCCAGCCCGAACTGCCAGACCAGGTCCTCCCTGGACCAGAAACAAGCATCCTGGGACCGGTTTCGGGGTATCACCACTCTTCAGCCAGGCTAGCTTGAATCTGGTGACATAGTGAGCACGGGACCCACGTCTGGGCATACCCTTCCCACTTGGGGCGACAAACGCAAAAAGAACAGTTGATGGACGGAATGTAGAAAAAATCAAACATTCACCCCCAGTCACAGATCTGGGTTTAATTCATCAGTTGTTTTTTGCTCACCATACCATTCCAATTTGGACCCAGTCATATGCAAATCAGTCTTCACCCTGTTCCCCATGGGAACAGTCCAGCCCGAACTGCCAGACCAGGTCCTCCCTGGACCAGAAACAAGCATCCTGGGAGCGGTTTCGGGGTATCACCCCTCTTCAGCCAGGCTAGCTTGAATCTGGTGGCATAGTGAGCACGGGACCCACGTCTGGGCATACTCTTCCCACTTGGGGTGACAAACGCAAAAAGAACAGTTGATGGAAGGAATGTAGAACAAATCAAACATTCATCCCCAGTCACAGATCTGTGTTTGATCCATCAGTTTTTTTGCTCACCATGCCATTCCAGTTTGGACCAAGTCATATGGAAATCAGTCTTGACCCTGTTCGCCATGGGAACAGTCCAGCCCGAAATGCCAGACCAGGTCCTCCTTGGACCAGAAACAAGCATCCTGGGACTGGTTTCGGGGTATCACCCCTCTTCAGCCAGGCTAGCTTGAATCTGGTGGCATAGTGAGCACAGGACCCACGTCTGGGCATACCCTTCCCACTTGGGGCGACAAACGCAAAAAGAACAGTTGATGGACAGAATGTAGAACAAATCAAACATTCACTCCCAGTCACAGATCTGGGTTTAATCCATCAGTTTTTTTGCTCACCATACCATTCCAGTTTGGACCCAGTCATTTGCAAATCAATCTTGACCCTGTCCCCCGTGGGAACAGTCCAGCCCGAACTGCCAGACCAGGTCCTCCCTGGACCAGAAACAAGCATCCTGGGACTGGTTTCGGGGTATCACCCCTCTTCAGCCAGGCTAGCTTGAATCTGGTGGCATAGTGAGCACGGGACCCACGTCTGGGCATACCCTTCCCACTTGGGGCGACAAACGCAAAAAGAACAGTTGATGGACAGAATGTAGAACAAATCAAACATTCACCCCCAGTCACAGATCTGGGTTTAATCCATCAGTTTTTTTGCTCACCATACCATTCCAGTTTGGACCCAGTCATTTGCAAATCAATCTTGACCCTGTCCCCCGTGGGAACAGTCCAGCCCGAACTGCCAGACCAGGTCCTCCCTGGACCAGAAACAAGCATCCTGGGACCGGTTTCGGGGTATCACCCCTCTTCAGCCAGGCTAGCTTGAATCTGGTGGCATAGTGAGCACAGGACCCACGTCTGGCCATACCCTTCCCACTTGGGGCGACAAACGCAAAAAGAACAGTTGATGGACGGAATGTAGAACAAATCAAACATTCACCCCTAGTCACAGATCTGGGTTTAATCCATCAGTTTTTTTGATCACCATGCCATTCCAGTTTGGACCCAGTCATATGCAAATCAGTCTTGACCCTGCTCCCCATGGGAACAGTCCAGCCCAAACTGCCAGACCAGGTCCTCCCTGGACCAGAAACAAGCACCTTGGGACCGGTTTCGGGGTATCACCCGTCTTCAGCCAGGCTAGCTTGAATCTGGTGGCATAGTGAGCACGGGACCCACGTCTGGGCATACCCTTCCCACTTGGGGGCTTTGCTTTTGCCGCCATAAGTGTGCCGGGTATGCCCAGACGTTGGTCCCGGGCTCACTATGCCACTGGATTCAAGCTAACCTGGCTGATGAAGGGTGAAACCCTGAAACCGGTCCCAGGATGCTTGTTTCTGGTCCAGGGATGACCTGGCCTGGCAGTTCGGGCTGGACTGTTCCCACGAGGAACAGGGTCAAGACTGATTTGCATATGGCTGGGTCCAAACTGGGGTGGCATGGTGAGCAAAAGAACGATGGATTAAACCCAGATCTGTGACTGGGGTGAATGTTTGATTGGGTCCGCATTCCGTCCATCATCTGTGTTTTGCTTTGTTTTTGCTGCCATAAGTGATCCGGGTATGCCCAGACGTAGGTCCTGGGCTCACTATGCCACTGGATTCAAGCTAGCCTGGCTGATGAAGGGTGTAACCCTGAAAGCGGTCCCAGGATGCTTGTTTCTGGTCCAGGGAGGACCCGGCCTGACAGTTCGTGCTGGACTTTTCCCATGAGGAACAGGGTCAAGACTGATTTGCATATGGCTGGGTCTAAACTGGGGTGGCATGGTGAGCAAAAGAATGATGGATTAAACCCAGATCTGTGATTGGGAGTGAATGTTTGATTGGTTCCGCATTCCGTCCATCATCTGTGTTTTGCTTTGCTTTTGACGCCATAAGTGCGCCGGGTATGCCCAGAAGTGAGTCCCGGGCTCACTATGCCACTGGATTCAAGCTAGCCTGGCTGATGAAGGGTGAAACCCTGAAACCAGTCCCAGGATGCTTGTTTCTGGTCCAGGAGGACCTGGCCTGGCAGTTCGGGCTGGACTGTTCCCATGAGGAACAGGGTCAAGACTGATTTGCATATGGCTGGGTCCAAACCAGGGTGGCATAGTGAGCAAAAGAAAGATGGATTAAACCCAGATCTGTGAATGGAGGTGAATGTTTGATTGGTTCCGCATTTCGTCCATCATCTGTGTTTCACTCTGAAATACACTGCAGCATACTTTTTTGGCATGCTGAACCTTTCAGGGATATGGAGTAGAAGGGGTATCCTGCCGTATTATATGGTTCTGTTGCTGCTGGAACATGTGGCCTGACATGCTATTTCTGATTTAATAAAATGTACAGCCACAGCACAGGCGCTAGGGGAGATCTAGAGTTGCAGTGTTTGCTTCTTCTGGCACCATGGGAAATAACATGGCACTTCCATTGTAGTTCAGGTGAGGAACTGGTTTTGGGGATTTAGAGTCATCTGGCATTAATGGGCTCCAGTTTTGACAACAGATGTCTTTTACCTCTGGTGTCCTGTCACCACCTTCCAACTGGACCCAAACTGTGCGCCACATACACCGTCCCAGTATTTTACCTTCACTGTAGTGAGACAGAGGAGTCTAAGACTTACTTACAGAGGTGGCATGGTTTGGGAACTCAAAGCCCCAAAAGGCATGCAGCAACATTTAATAAATCAAGGTCCAGCCAGCTCCCTTAGTTCGAAACATAAACAATGTACATTGATTTACACAACTAACTGCTCAACTTGAAACTATAAATACATACAATGAAACCTAGACCACTCCAACCATCCAGAACTAGAGATCATTGTAAGACTGCCTCTCAGTATTAAACAATATAAACACTTCCTATAGTGTTTGTTATGGAGCTCACAAGGTAAAACCTTTTTCTTGCTCTTGTATTTGTTAAAAGATCCACAGTATAAAATTCCTTCTCGTTGTATTTGTTGGAAAGTACACAATGAAAATCCAAGCTTTTTGTATTTGTATGAGAATTAACAAAGTAAATCCTCAAGACATTCCATCTGTTAGAGAGATCACAGTGTAAAAACCTTTACTACTTTATTTATTGATACGTTGTTAAGCCCCTTCCAATTGTGTTTGACACAGGGCTGCATCATTGTCTCTACCAGGTATAAACAATGGAACTGCTCCTTGGGTGGACGAACACAATTGCTGCCCAAACAAATGCCTGTAAAGAATACCGTCCACAAAGAGTTGGGGTCAAATTACTAAAATCAAGAGCAACTGGAAATTCAGTAAAGTAAGTATGAAATGTGGGCATCTCACATTTTCCCCCTTAGTCCTCTGAAGTTTATTTTCACATTGCACCACTGCGGCTTCCACAAAGGGAAAATTGGTCAACAGTCAACACAGACCCAGTGAGTGCTACAATTGACAAGATCAGAAGATTATTTATAGGCACTAAAACCTCCCAAGCTTTCGGCCCGAATTGCCTATTCATTGACTTCTTTAACCTACTGCCGCCAAACGGTGCTCTGTATTACAGCCTATGTTTTTTTTGTTTTAAATACTTCACCTATCCCTGATTAATGGAAGGATGTCCTGATATTAATGACAACAAACAATGAGTAATTGACCTGAAAAGATGCCGGGTAATAAGACTATTTGACTGTTCTGTTTAAATTGCATTTCTACAGCTCTTCCTACCCGCGATGAGGCGCTGAATGTACAATTAATTGTGAAACAGCTAGGTCAATTAAGAACTTGGGTAGAAGAAAAAAGTTTTGTTCCCACTGAGTTATAAATCAGGTTTTTGTCCTAATTCCAAAACAGCTGATAACTTTGAAGCCCTACAAAAATAACTGATAAACAAGTTAAGCAAAAACATAATTGTGTTTATTGATTTGATGAATGCCTGCGATAGGTCTTTAGGTTTTCAATTAATTACCGGTATATTTTTATTGCATGATTTTAACTCATTTTTGCATTATTGTTCTTGTTGTTAATGTATTGGTTCGGTAATTCTAATGTGTGCATTTATGATTTTTATAAAAATCGAGTAAAGCATTGATTGGTTGATTGACTCTCCACCAATTTGTAACATTTATTGAAATGTAGGTAATGTACTGAGCAGAGGATCAAAGCAGGACACTCAGAAGGGAAGAAAACGCGCATTGCTTGAAAAAGGCTATGGCAGGACATTTGGACAACTTGACTCACACTTCAAAGGAAGTTGAGGCAATAATGATAGACCTTCCTAAGCGCTGTCAATGACACCATGTGGAGGCCAACACAACGCTCACTCGCCAGACGCACAGACAGGCATTGCCTGCAAATGACTCACTGGCGAACACGAAAGCCTAGGTGACAGACGTAGGCTATACAAAGATGGAAGTAGGAATAAACCATAGAGAGTGGAATGAGGCCCACACCTGCGTAACTCAGTAGCTCACATTCATCTAGCTGTGTGAAAGATACTCAAAAGACACTGCTCTCCAGGGTTCAGTTAGAATTTGGGAGGAATTAATAGTTTAACAGTTAATCCTATGTTTGCATGGTATGGAATGAATCACGGAACAGAAAAGCCCTCCAGAGAAGAACGCAATTGTGAACTGTAACTAAGCATGTAACTCAACAGTGGCAAATGACTGCATACACATGCAATACAACATTCCAGAATAAAATTGTAAGCTAAGAAAACTTGAAAATGCCAATTAAATGTTCTTTAATAAAAGCCTACTAATAAATGTCCCTGAGTCATTTGTTTCCATGTCATTTCTATCATCTTACCATGAGAAAATTGAACCTAATATCTCAACCGCGTAGTAAATGCGCAAAAGTGCCCACGTCCTTCTTAATGCATCCTGGATCGGTGATAAGCCTATCATGCCCAGCCAAGAATTCTGGGGATCCTGCTACGGCCTGCCTTAACAGGGTCATTTAGACACTGGCGGTCAGGCTGCTCCTCTGCGAGGTCGGTTGATGCCCTGGCCTTGTCCCCTTGGTGGAGGACGGCCGCCTGTATCTAGAGATCGTCTGCCTTGCTAAGGAACTCCACAGCATTCTGCAATCCGAACAACTTAACAAGGTCCTTGGGCTGTGGGGATACTGATTCCTGACTAAAATTAATGCTGCATCGGGCATTTGGAATATTATGGGACGACAGTCCCTTCATAATAACTTTCAGGGTTCCGACTGTCACAATAGATCAGAAGAGGTCAGGCATAAAAACTTGGAAGACGGGAACATGGAAACTGCGTGTCCTTCACGGCCAAGTTAGAAGCAGGCCTTATAAGGCCAACATGGAACAGCTGCATGAAAGATGCTGAATGGCACAAAGGAGATACCTGGCAAAATTTCCAAGTTGTTTCGGGTTCCTCCACTTACAATCAAGTTTGACGCCCGGCCTCTACTCTGGTCACTTTATTATTTTCTTCCCTTCTTAGTTCACGGTCCGTCCGACCACTTTCAGTTTAGTTCCTATTGTTCCCTAGGTTTCCTTTGCTTGTTTGCTGCATGACTTCCTTTCTCTAACACGCTTTCCGGTGATTCTCCAAGAATTGCTCTCAATAAGCTGCCGTAGTTTCACGAGTGCACCATCTCAATTAGCATCAGCCTACTGCCTCATTCCACCTGAGCATCCTCATTTCAGCTTGTAATGATACAAATATCAGATAAAACCCCATGTATCAGTTTTCTAAGGTAGTTTCAAGACAATGGTAATATTCCTGAATTACTAATGTCAAGTCACTAATTTAACCCTTTTTAGCCCGAAGCCTTTTTTTTGCTAAAGACACCTTCTGGGCATTCAGAAAGCTTGCCATTGGCTTTGTGGTTTGTAATTCATATTTTCTTGGTTTCTATTTGCTGGCTTTATTTGTTTTAGGCTGTCCAGTTTGAAAATCTACATTCTCTTGCCCAAGCCTTATTTACAGTGTCCTTCTGAGTTTTCTTTTTATAAACAGGCCTGTAAATCTTGGTCTTATCTTGTCACATTTGCTGTGAATTCAAAGACTGAGGTAAAATGTCAGGTGCTGTCTGTAGAGGACGCTTGTTTACGTTTCTTTCTCTGACTTCAAAATGAGATGATTTATTTGACAATCTAGCTGGATACTGGGGGTAGGAAAGAGGATGTTTCTAGCACACAACATTTAAATGAACTGCGTCAGTCTAACACTTCAATGCATTCTTTCTACCTCTAATTGCGCCTTCCACTTCAGGCCTGATTCCTGGCAGGGGTGGTGCTTCCGCTAAGGTGGAAGAACGTTGCTCTGCTGGATTTTCGAAAAAGGAAAAATAAATTGATAATAATAGTTTTTTATTGGAGTAAGGGGCGGTGCTGGAGGGAGGGTGCTGGAGGAGGGGTTTTCACCACAATGTGCGCGTGTCTGTTTGGCCTATCGTGTTGGGCCCGCCATACAGACATGTGCACTTTGCATGTTCACTATCCGGCTGTATTGAACAGCCGAGTGGAAAACATGCACAGGTTCGCACTCCCAGTCTGAGTGGCAAAGCAGACCGCTCAGACCAAGCCCAACACTGTTGTCATGCTGGTGACAGCAGCGTCATAATTGGCTGGGAGCCTGAGTGCACCTGGGAACAGGAAGAGGACGAAGGGAAGACTAACACGTCTCCCCTCGAAGGTAAGTATTTTTTTTAATTTTTCTTTGAACCCCATCCCGTCACACTCTGTCCCGCCCGCCACCTCCTTCATTGGCAGCTGACACTGATTCCTGGTAGGACTGGGGCTATTCACAGCACTTTCTCTCCAAATTAGCAGTAAGCTGATAAGCTGATAACATTATATTCTTGATAAATTTCATAGATATATGTTTACACAGAGAAGACTAACAGTGATAGTCTCGCTTGTGTTAACTCTTCAAAGTCCCAGGATGCAGTTTTAAACTAGTGTCTCATGAGTCTTTCTTTTTCTCTGTTTTCCCCGGGCTCCTATCAAGGTATTAGCATACCTTGGTTGGAAAAGATGGACAATTGGAGTTGTCAGTTGTCTATGTTTGGGTATTAATATCCTTCAAACCAAATCCTGACAGCGGTTACCTTGAGTCATACCTACTGAAGAACCATGTTAACATTAAACATACTAAGTTTCACCTGATAATCTGCTGTTTGCCTAGACAGCCATTGTTAAATCTGGCATCCTTGCTGGGGTTCTCCCCTAACTTTTTGCCTCTGCTTCCCAGGTTGTTGACTGTGTGCTGGACTCTGTTTTTGCTGTTTTGTTACTCTGGGCACTTTACCACTGCTGACCAGTGCTAAAGTGCAAGTTCTCCCTTTGTGAAATTACATGTGTGATTGACTTTTCCCTGATTGGCATATTTGTTTTACTAATAAGTCCGTAATAAAGTGCACTAGAGGTGCAGAGGGTCTGTAAATCAAATGCTACTAGTGTGCCTGCAGCACCACACGAGTAGCCCTGTAAACATGTCTCAGACCTGCCACTGCAGTGTTTGTGTGTGCAGTTTTGCACTGCCAATTCGATCTGGCAAGTATACCCACTTGCCAGGCCCAAGCCTTCCCTTTTTATACATGTAAGGGACCCCTAAGTTAGGCCCTAGGTAGCCCCACGGGTAGGATGCAATGCATGTTAAAGGAGGGACATGTACTTGTGTATGTTAACATGTCCTAACAGTGAAATACTGCTAAATTTGTTTTTCACTGTTGCAAGGCCTTTCTCTATCATAGGTTAACATGAGGACTGCCTTTAAATATCCTTAAAGTTCAGTTGCCCTTTCAGAGCAGATAGAAATGTGGAGTTTGGGATCTCTGAACTCACAATTTAAAAATACATCTCTTAGTGAAGTTGGTTTTTAGATTGTTAGTTTGAAAGTGCCTCTTTTAGAAAGAAGGCATTTTCTTATTTTAACCATTCTGTGACTCTGCCTGTTTGTGGATTCCCTGGCTGTTTGTGAATCCCCTCTAGACAGTGAGACAGAGGGAGCTGGCGTATAGCCTGCATATCCTGATGAGCCATCTGGGCTAGAGTGGAGGGAGCAGTGGTCACTTACACCTGAATGGGCTGTGCCTGCCCTCACACAATGAAGTCTCCAACCCCTTGGTGTGTGTCTGGGGCCAGGCATGGGCAATGCAGGATCCTGCAAACAGCAGAGACCTTCCTTTGAAGTTTGCCTACTTCAAAGGTAGAAAGCCTTATCAGTATTGGACTCAAAACCCCAGACTTCAGATTTCTTCAAGATCACTTCTGGATTCAAGAGGAACCTCTGCCAAGGAGAAGAGCTGAGGAGAAGTGCTGCCTGTGACTGTGCTTTGTTGCGCTATACTGCAGTTGCTGCTTCTGCCTGTGAAAGGGGACAAAGACTGGACTTGGCTGGAGAAACGATGCAACACCCACTTGTGGCTGCTGATAATGATGCAAACTCCACACAGTGCGGTTTTCTAACACCGTCGACCAGATTTCTCACGCATCGTCGCTGGGCATCAAAGTCATAGTGAACCTGTGTGGATCTGAGGTGCCCTGTCCATAAATTGACGGATCGCTCTCTTGCGAGGGAGAAAAACAACGCATCGCTGACCACACCGGAGAAGAAAATGACACACGGCCTCACTTGCGAGTAAGGAAACAACGTATTGCTGACTTTTCCGATGCACACCGCCTGTGTGTCTTTATTTTTGATGCAAACCAGGTACTTTGTGTAAAATCAACATTTCCATTGTTTTGTATGGAATAAGACTTAGGGCCTCATTACAACCCTGGCGGTCACTGGCCACCAGGGTTAAAGTGGCATTCGTACCGCCAACAGGCTGGCGGTACGAAATGCCATTGTATGACCGCAGCAGTACGGCCATGGTAACACTGCCGGAACCAGCGGTTTACCGCCATGGATGTCCCGGCGGTCAGAATCTGCCAGGGCAGCGCTGCTTGCAGCGCTGCCCTGGAGATTTTGACTCCCCTTACCGCCAGCCTGTCCATGGCGGTAGACACTGCCATGGAAAGGCTGGCAGTAAGGGGACTCGCATGGCCCCTGGGGGCCCCTGCAATGCCCATGCACTTGGCATGGGCAGTGCAGGGGACCAAGGCACAGCCCCATTGCGATTTTCACTGTCTGCCTGGCAGACATTGAAAAGCGCAACGGGTGCTGCTGCACCCGCCGCACCGCCACATTGCCACCAGCTCCATTAGGAGCCGGCTGCAATGTTACGGCCGACATCCCCCCTGGGCCGGCGGGCAGAAACTCTGTTTCTGCCCGCCGGCCCAGTGGGGAGGTCCAAATGCGGCCGGCGGGTTTCCGGCCACATGGGCGGCAGGCTGGTGGTTCAACCTTGGCGGTCGGCCTCGTCAAGGTTGAAATGAGGGCCTCATTCTTTTGAAAAATTCATATCTTGACTTGTGTATGTTGGATTTTTGTCATTGTAGTCTTGTTTGATTTAGATCAATATTGCCTATTGTTCTAAACTGGTGTGGTGTCCATTTTGTAGTGTTTTCACTGAATAACTATGTGTGTTGGTATAAATAGTCTACACATTGCTTCTGGGTTAAGCCTTTCTGCTCGTGCCAGGTGTGTTTCTCCTTTGCCCTGACTAGAGTGAAGGTCCTTGCTTGGACAGGGGGTACCCTGATTGCCAACCAAAGACTCCATTTCTAACAGCCAGAATTGCACTGGATTTGTTTTGGAAAGAGTATTCGTCCCATACCAGAATTGCTTTCTCTCCTCCACAAACTATGCAAATCAACACAAGCTTACAAACTGACTTCTGGCAGCACCAAAATAAATCTGTCCACAACACAAAGATATATGCAGTGTGCTAGAGATAGGAAAAAAATACAACTGAAGATTAGTGGGGAGCAAAAGCTTTTAGTGATGTAAAGCAAGCTGTTCATATCATTGTTGATGTCGGACATGGTTCTGATCAGAATTGTCATGAACAGGGGTTGCGCTGGTCAAAAACAGTAGAGGGGCACTGTGGGACAGATTCACAAAGGGACTAATGACTCTTAAAGTTACAAATGCAGAGTCTTCGCACTTGTGGAGAAATCTCCACACTGAGCACTGTAGTGTGGAGATTCTGCTGCAAGTGCACACACCGCACTTGGAACTTTATGAGTTGTAAGTCTCTTTATGAATTGGGCCCTGTGGAAATAGTGCAGAGTAAGAATTTTTTTTCTGTACAAGTACCTTAACTTGTGGAGGCAGCATGAAAAAACTTCTATACTGTGGAATCTGGATTCTCATTGGTGATAGAAAAGGAAATGTTGTCATGGGTACCCAATTCTCTGTTCAGCATCTCTCCTTCCACCTGTTAGAGTGCTAGCTCTCACAAGACTAGAGAGACTTCTGATGCTATTGAGTAAGGAAGTAAATGTAAGGTGAATATCTTCAAAGGTGCACTTTTCACAGCATTTCCAGTTCCAATGCCAAATTTTGAGTTGGAATGCACAAAGTACTCGCCTGCCTCCATTGGGTTCTTTTGAATGATTTAAGAATTGCAAGAGGAAATTGGTAATCTTGTGGATAGCTCAGAAGTTATAAATAATGTTATGTTTAGGGGAATTGAGAAATGCTCTGGAGATCGTTATCTTTGGCTTTTTAATTTGAATGCACAGCTGCGTCTAAGGGCGTGATTTAAATCTTGGTGGATCTACTCCCACCATTGTTTTTCTATTGGATAATCCAACCACCGACTGTAGAAAAGTACCATCTTGCCTGGCACGTTACCCCCATAATTCACTGTATATATATTGTTTTAGTGTATGTCTCACTGGGACCCTGCCAGCCAGGGCCCCAGTGCTCATAAGTGTGCCCTGTATGTGTTCCCGGTGTGATGACTAACTGTCTCACTGAGGCTCTGCTAACCAGAACCTCAATGGTTATGCTCTCTCTGCTTTCCAAATTGTCACTAATAGGCTAGTGACCAATTTCACCAATTCACATTGGCATACTGGAACACCCTTATAAATCCCTAGTATATGGTACTGAGGTACCCAGGGTATTGGGGTTCCAGGAGATCCCTATGGGCTGCAGTATTTCTTTTGCCACCCATAGGGAGCTCTGACAATTCTTACAAAGGCCTGCCACTGCAGCCTGAGTGAAATAACGTCCATGTTATTTCACAGCCATTTACCACTGCACTTAAGTAACTTATAAGTCACCTATATGTCTAACCTTCACCTGGTGCAGGTTGGGTGCTAAGTTACTTAGTGTGTGGGCACCCTGGCACTAGCCAAGGTGCCCCCACATCGTTCAGGGCAAATTCCCCGGACTTTGTGAGTACGGGGACACCATTACACGCGTGCACTATACATAGGTCACTACCTATGTATAGCGTCACAAAGGTAACTTTGAACATGGCCATGTAATATGTCTAAGATCATGGAATTGTCACCCCAATGCCATTCTGGCATTGGGGAGACAATTCCATGATCCCCTGAGTCTCTAGCACAGACTCTGGTACTGCCAAACTGCCTTTCCCGGGGTTTCACTGCAGCTGCTGCTGCTGCCAACCCCTCAGACAGGTTTCTGCCCTCCTGGGATCCAGCCAGGCCTGGCCCAGGAAGGCAGAATAAAGGACTTCCTCAGAGAGAGGGTGTTACACCCTCTCCCTTTGGAAAAAGGTGTCAGGGCTGGGGAGGAGTAGCCTCCCCCAGCCTCTGGAAATGCTTTGATGGGTACAGATGGTGCCCATCTCTGCCTAAGCCAGTCTACACCGGTTCAGGGATCCCCCAGCCCTGCTCTGGTGCGAAACTGGACAAAGGAAAGGGGGGTGACCACTCCCCTGACCTGCACCTCCCAGGGGAGGTGCCCAGAGCTCCTCCAGCGTGCCCCAGACCTCTGCCATCTTGGATTCAGAGGTGTGCTGGCACACTGGACTGCTCTGAGTGGCCAGGGCCAGCAGGTGACGTCAGAGACTCCCTCTGATAGGCTCTTACCTGTGTTACTAGCCTATCCTCCTTCCTAGGTAGCCAAACCTTCTTTTCTGGCTATTTAGGGTCTCTGCTTTGGGGAATTCTTCAGATAACGAATGCAAGTGCTCATCAGAGTTCCTCTGCATCTCTCTCTTCACCTTCTGCCAAAGGATCGACCGCTGACTGCTCAGGACGCCTGCAAAACCGCAACAAAGTAGCAAAGACGACTACTGCAACCTTGTATCGCTGATCCTGCCGCTTTCTCGCCTGTTTCCTGGTGGTGCATGCTCTGGGGGTAGCCTGCCTCCTTTCTGCACCAGGAACTCTGAAGAAATCTCCCATGGGACGACGGAATCCTCCCCCTGCAACCGCAGGCAACAAAAGACTGCATCACCGGTCCTCTTGGTCCCCTCTCAGCACGACGAGCGTGGTCCCTGGAACTCAGCAACTCTGTCCAAGTGACTCCCGTAGTCCAGTGACTCCTCAGTCCAAGTTTGGTGGAGGTAAGTCCTTACCTCCCCACGCTAGACTGCATTGCTGGGTACTGCATGATTTGCAGCTGTTCCGGCTCCTGTGCACTCTTCCAGGATTTCCTTCATGCACAGCCAAGCCTGGGACCCCGACACTCTAACCTGCAGTGCACAACCTTCTGAGTTGTCCTCCGGCATTGTGGGACTCCCTTTTGTGACTTCGGGTGGCCTCCGGTTCACTCCACTTCTAAGTGCCTGATCCAGTACGTCTGCGGGTGCTGCCTGCTTCTGTGAGGGCTCCCTGACTTGCTGGGTGCCCCCTCTGTCTCCTCATCCAAGTGGTGACACCCTGGTCCCTCCTGGGCCACAGCAGCATCCAAAAACCCTAACAGCAACCCTTGCAGCTAGCAAGGCTTGTTTGCCGTCTTTCTGCGTGGGAACACCTCTGCAAGCTTCTTCACGACGTGGGACATCCATCTTCCAAAGGGAAAGTTCCTAGTCCTCTTCGTTCTTGCAGAACATAAATCTTCTTCCATCCGGTGGCAGCTTCCTTGCACCCTCAGCTGGCATTTCCTGGGCATCTGCCCACTCTCGACACTGTCGCGACTCTTGGACTTGGTCCCCTTGTCTTACAGGTACTCAGGTCTGGAAATCCACTGTTGTTGCATTGCTGGTGTTGGTCTTCCTTGCAGAATCCCCCTATCACGGCTTCTGTGCTCTCTGGGGGTTGTAGGTGCACTTTACACCTACCTTTCAGGGTCTTGGAGTGGGCTATTTTTCTAACCCTCACTGTTTTCTTACAGTCCCAGCGACCCTCTACAAGCTCACATAGGTTTGGGGTCCATTTGTGGTTCGTATTCCACTTTTGGAGTTTATGGTTTGTGTTGCCCCTATACCTATGTGCTCCTATTGCAATCTATTGTAACTTTACACTGCTTGCATTACTTCCTTTTGCTATTACTGCATATTTTTGGTATTGTGTACATATATCTTGTGTATATTTGGCATCCTCATACTGAGGGTACTCACTGAGATACTTTTGGCATATTGTCATAAAAATAAAGTACCTTTATTTTTAGTATATCTGTGTATTGTGTTTTCTTATGATATTGTGCATATGACACCAGTGGTATAGTAGGAGCTTTGCATGTCTCCTAGTTCAGCCTAAGCTGCTCTGCTATAGCTACCTTCTATCAGCCTAAGCTGCTAGAAACACCTCTTCTACACTAATAAGGGATAACTGGACCTGGTACAGAGTGTAAGTACCCCTTGGTACCCACTACAAGCCAGGCCAGCCTCCTACACCGACTAGGAAGTCCACCCGCTTTATTTAGATGCTGGCAGGCCTATAGATGAAAGTTTATCAGCGAACCACTGTTACCACCAGAATTTTACACCCATGTAGATGGCTCCATAGGCAAAAGCAGTTGGTGGCAGGGCTTCAGTCGGTTTTACCTCCGGGACAATCACGATGTGCAATCCCGCCGATGTAACTGTGGTGGCTAAACCTCTCCACACCTGAGTTGGCGGATTCAAAGGCATATAAGTTTGAAACTTAACTTTTTTCTACTTTTCACTTTCCTTGCTGCCATGAACCTGAATGTACAAGTCCTTCCTTTGCTGCTGCCTCTTGACCACGACTCAAATCTAACCCGTCATCACAGGAACCAGACTTTGACTGTGACTTTTTTCTTAACTGTTACCATTGGAATTGTCTGTTTACATTAGCTCTGTACTCATGAATTTTTTTATAAATATTTACAAGTAATAGTACAATAATGTCCAATGCATTTGTGTGTCATGTGGTAGATTAAGAAATTTAAAGAAATACACCTGTATATTTTATTTACATTGACCAATTTGGTTCAAGCTGCCTTCATGCTAAGGGACACCTACGCAAAAAGTCACATTCATCCCAACATCAAAATGTGTCCACACAAGTGTGTATAATCATTTTCCCTAAACTATCAAATATTTTAGATATATATGCGTTACACATTATTTGAACAACACAATACTAGCAAAATGTAGTAATTGCACTACACAGTGCAATAAGTGGGTTTACAAGAAAAACACATTCAATGCCACTTCTAAACTTAAAATATTTCATATATGTATTAGTGTCACAGTTCCCATTGTCTGGTGGATTTTCTGTATATCATTACATTTCATTTAGCTCTAAAGTGTTTTTAATGTGTAATGCATATGTGTTTATTATGAACACTTATCATTTTTAAATAAGCACAGCTGTATTAATACTTTAAAAAAATGAAACGTTTAATTTTGGTGTAAGTGTCCATTGTCATGATGAATGCTTACACCAAATTTACCATGTCCAAAACAAATATCCATTACTTAGGTATGCACTATACAAATGTGTCAATAATAAATCCTGTTTTGTTCACTGTCATAAGAAATGAAGTTCAGGTTACCCACATTTTCACAAATAACATTGTCATCAATCGATTACTTTTTATTAAAACATAATGTCAGGACAAACTTTGTAAAAAGAAAATGCTTTATGTTTCAATGAGATCTATCTCTCAAAAGTTTCCTGAATAAATAAAACATAAAGGTTGGTGTGGTTGTGGTGGGTGTCTGTTTGTTCCGCAGATGCTTGTGTGTCTGCTGTATGTTTGGGTGTGTGTTTCTTGGAAGATGTTCCGGTGAGTGTGTGCGTGTGGTGAGTGTTGTTTTGCATGCAGTTTGTGTGAGTTCTTTTGTTTGGATGAGTGTGCTGTTGAGGTGGATGTTATGGTGCATATGGATGTGGTTGTGCGTGTGCTGGTTGTTGAAGTTATTGTGGTTGTGCTGTGGTTGTTTGTGTGGTGGTGGTTGTGGTGCTTTTGTCTGTGGTGGTGGGTGTTGTGGTTGTGAGTGTGGTGGTGGTGCTTGTGGGTGTGGTGGTGGTTGTGATGCCTGTGGGTGTGGTATAAATAGTGTGTGTATGTTGCATGGATGTATGTTTGTGTTTGTTTGTGTGCTTGTGTTTATGTGTGGGTGTGCTGCTTGTGGCTATTGGAGTGGTTACCTGCAAAGAAATGAGTGTGCTTGGGGTTGTGGTGGGAGTTAGGATTTGGGATGAGGTTGCGACGGTTTGGGGGCTGAGGTCAATGCACAGGCTATATTTGCAAGCGATCTCTGCATACCAGACACTGAACTATAACTGGCATTCAGAAATCGCAACCATTTGTTGCATTTGGCAACTAAGGCCCTGGATGGCATTCACGATTGCTGTCTGGCCTACAGAGTTGATGCGTAACAGATCAAAAACCTCTTTACTGAGCGCACCCAGGGGACAGGAGCGGTGGGGGGAAGGTGCCTGTTTAAAAGGAGACCCCACCACTTTTAGTGGGGCATGTTTGGCCAACTGGGGTTCAGCAAGAGGGAGGGTGGGGATGGGAATCTGGGTTGCAGACAAGGATGCAGATGGTAAAGGTCCTGTAGGGTCTCCCACCACTAGGGACTGGTCACTTGTGGAAGCCTCCGGAGAAGGTGACCTGCTGGTGGCCTCCATTCCAGCCCCCTCACCCTCTATGTCACTGTGTTCATCGGTGTCTGACGTCTCACCACCTGACACACAGTGGCCAATTGTTTCCCCGCCTTCGTGGCCAATGTCCTATTTGCCTGCTCTTGAAGATGTTCGAAAGACAGATACAACTTATTTATTGGATCTGTGCAAAGAAAAATAATCATGTGTTTTTTTAACAAATCGTTACCTAATTTTCATATTTCCCCTGCTTCAAGGCTTTCAAACTTAGGTATACTTTACCATTACCCCAGGCATGTAGGGAACATCTTACGGACCGATTTGCTGTCAGTTTTGTAATTTACCATCATTACTCCCATTTAATTTTTGATCATTTCTCTTAACCATTTCACATTTCTTCTGGAATGGTTTAACACCTCTGAATGGTACATGTTGGTTGTGTGAAGAGTAAACTCATGTCACAAAAATAAATATGTAGCAAGAAAGCTTTGTACCATGTACATTGTCTATCCGCAAAAGTCCTTTTCAATAACTCATTTTCTTAAACATTGATTTATCATCTGGACATACCAAAGGACAAAAAAAGGTTGTTTTGAGTATGTGTTACTTTGTCACCAAAGTGTAAACATTCCTGTCTGTTTCATTTCATAATGTTTACCTACTAAGCTCATGTTTGTAAAAAAGACTAGCTTACATGCACATTTGTGAAGGAGTAAGGCTTCATGCCAGTCTGCAACTGTGAACACGAACTGGCTTAAATTTTGATGTGAAAATATATTTTTTATATGTTTGGGCTAAAGAAAGTTGCCATTTTTCTCATGTTCCTAGTAATTTTGGATCACATACTAACTATAGTTTGTTTATTATATCAACACACCAATGTGCGATTTGCAACATCTACTCTATCATAAGTCTATTGTATTGGGGCCAACATAATCTCCTCACCATTTTGATACACCTGACACAGTAATGAATTGTGGCCTGTTTGGAACAACTGACCTCATAACAGAGAAAAAATCCAGGTACATCTTTTTTCTTAGGAAGGCATGTGTCTGCTCAAAACAGTCCTTTGGTAGTAACTAGAAATTTAGTGGTAACATTTTCCACAAATCAATACACAAAACATGCCACCATACACCTTGTGCAAAACTTACACTTTTCAGAATTCTTCTTGTGCATTGGCTGAGTGCCATTCTTTATGTTGATGCCATAATTTTTTTCTGTAAGCAAACAAAAGTTATCTAACAATAAGAACTCAAAAAAGAACTTAGGGCCACATGTACGAAAGCTGTTTCCCATAGACACAGAATGGGTAAAATCCTTTCGTACATCTGGCCCTTACTCCCTTGATGCTGCTGCTAGGCTCTCTACTGCCCCTCAGGTATGCAGGCTATTAGGGGAGTCAGGGTGCAGCGCACGCGCTTCCCATGTTGGGAGGACTGGCTGAGCTGGGCTTCTGATGACTTCTTGGTCCAGCATCGTAGGTCCTCCCACCTCTTTCTTCAGTGAATGCTGCACCGCTTGTAGACCCCCAGGGTCTGCATCTTCTTTGCGATGGCCTTCCATATTGTCATTTTCTAATGGGCGTTGACATGCACAAATACGAAAAAAGAAAGGAAAAAATGTTTTGTGAGGTTTTGTTTGTTTGTTTTGATGTACCACAATTTTGATGCATTCTCTCACAGGCATTTCTAATAAGTTAGTACAGCATATTTTCTAATGTTCTTTTACCTGAAACTACACATTTGTAGTGACCTGTTGATTACCCTCATCACTTTTCAGGTCCTTATTTTACAAATAAAGGCCCCTAACATCATCAAGTCAGGCGTCTGAAACATTTCTTGTAGTGAGAGCTACTTGTGATCAGTGCAAATCATTGTGAGCTAATGAAGGCTAAACAACTTGCGCATTGTTACAACACCCCCCCCCCCCCCCCCCGGCCATCTGCATTGGCCTAAAGCCTATTGTCGATAGAACCACATAGTATAACTAAAGCCACTATGGAAGGGCTGCCATGTAGGTCAGTGAGAAAGTGGTCTTTTGTGATGTATGAATATGTGTGTGTGTGTAGGAATAGGATATATTTGTGTTTGGGACTGGGAGCCTGTGTCATATGTACTTGCAGCACAGGACATACCGTTTGCCTTATATGGCACTGTTAAATGTATAACACAAACAGACACTCATTATTTTGAAAATTGGGAAAATTCAAAGGGCAGAAAATATTTATGCAGACAAGTTCATAACATGACTTATGTTTCTGCAATTCACATTTCTCTGATTTGAACACATGGCTATTTTTTTCACTGAACTAAGAAGTTAGGACATGCTAGGCTCCCCCGTTACACAGCAAAATCAAGTGTTAGACATCCGTGGGCATTTCCTATTCCAAATGAAAGTGCAAACGTCTCATTGCAGGTGAAAGATATGATGCTGGGGACTCAGGGTGAGTAGGGTCTGGAAGAGGTAAAGAGCCTGTGGAAGGACATTAATTTTCACAATTAATACGCGTTAGCCAATAGATAGGAAGTGTTTTCGATTGCCGAAGATCCACCACAATTTTCCTCCTCAATTGCAGTCAATTGACCTGCATCCAGGAGGACTGGTCAGGTGTTAGATTAAGTCCGAGGTATCTGATCATGCCAGAGGAGCACATGAATGGAGCCAAGACCCAAAGGGAAGGAATGTCTATCTGGGGGACAGTTAGATTCAACACACACAATTTAGCCATATTGATTTTAAAGCCGTAACTTTCTCAAAGTTTGCTAATTCTGTAACAATGGCAGGCCAAGATGTGGTAGGCTGCAAAACAGAGAGTAAGAGGTCCCCTGAACAGGCTAATTTTGTGCTCATGGCCTCCAAACGATATACCCACAATGTCCCTGTTGCATCAGATGGTATTGGCCAGTGGCTCCACCGGCAGAGCTAACAGCAGGGGTGATAGGGGACACCCCTGTTGTGTGCCCCAGAAAATAAAAATAGGCTCTAAATGTCATTGGTTGACCCTAATAGTAGCCATCAAAGCAACATAAGAGGATAGAATCTTGTTTATCATCACTGGGCCCAAGCTCCCCTTGCCCAAAACTGCTCTTAGAAATGCCCAATTCACAATCTTGAAGGCCTTCTCTACATCAAGTGAGAAAATACATGCAGCCATATTGTGGTGATGGGATTTTTCCACTAGATGGTCCACTGACGTTTGTTATCCACTGTCTTTCTAAGATAGCTAAAACCCCCCTGGGTAGGGTCAATAAGCTCTGAGAGGTAAAGTTCCAGCCCGGTAGCCAGTATCTTCGTGAATAGCTTTGTGTCAGTATTGAGAAGAGCTATAGGGTGGTAAGAGGATTAGAGAGTGGGGTCTTTCCATGGCTTTGGTATGAGGGATATCTCCACGGCTATCATGGTGTAAGTCCATATGGGGGTATCGGGGAGGGTATTTACATCAAAATATTCAATGATGCTCTTTGGAATGTTGTCATCAGCTACCAGGTCTCTAAGAAGCCCTGTAGGAAGTCGCCAGTGCAGTGTATTTCAGTGGGATCCAGAAGCAACTGACCTTAGCAGCTCCACATGTACATGGTCAGAAAGGGAGATGTCTGAGAGCAACACTACCTTGAGGTCTTGAGTGCATGACAAATACCATATCAATTTGTTAGTAGGATGTTTGGACATGGGAATAACATAAGTAGTCATGCACATCAGGATGAGAATAGTGCCAGGCATCTACCATCCCCAAGTATGTGATTTCCCTCTTTAACTGAGCAGACATGACACATGCCCCTTGATATGTAGCTGCACTGTGGTCTAGGTTGGGACCCCATACTAAATTGAAGTCTCCGCCCAAAACAATATCTCCCTCTATCCTGCTAGATGATCGTGCAGGATGAGACGTAAGTGGGAATCCTATGCATGATTGGGGCATAAATGTTGAAAAGCGTAAGAGGCAATTTATTCTTGAGTATGTGTAAAAGCAAGAAGGGACCTTCTCTATTCTGGTTCACCTTCAAGACTTCAGGGCGGAATTCCACTCTAAAAAAAATGCCCACCCCAGATGTTTTAGTGGATGTGTACACAAAGTACCCTAAAGGTTATTATGGGTGTATCATATGGTGTGTATCAGCCCCTAGAAGGTGTGTCTCCTATAGAAAAGAAATAGTTTGGTTGTGTCACACTATGTAATTCCATAGATGTTTATGTCTATTGGGGCAGTTAAGGCCATAAGCAGCGTGAGTGTATTCCCCCCAACATATAGCTGGGCCCCAATGGGCAGTGTAGGAAGTGGGTGGGGTGAGAGCCCCTTGTCTATAAAGCAACAATGAGCACTGTGTGATTCGCAGGTCTTAAAAGAAGCAGTCCCAGGAGTGAAAAAGGGACCATTCAAACCTAAAACAGAGGTTTAAGCGTGCCCAAAGGCAGTGTTCGCTTCCCGTGGGATAGGGCATAAACATGTCACTAACCCGCTTGAGGAGTCACCCACTTGGGGTGCAGACCAAGGGAGGCTAGTCATCAGCAAATCATCAACAAACAGAGAGGCAATGTGGATCATGTATGGACCCCCGCTGACCCTGTCCATCGTCAGGCAGCAGACCTCCAATATGCCCCAAAGTTCAATATACAGGGCAACAGACAGTGTCCACAAGAGTCTGCCTCAAGGGGAGCTGACTCTAGATGAAGCTGGCTAGGGGTCCTTCCTCATACTCTGGCGATGCTGGGTGATATCCCTTTTCGCTTCCTGGCCGTGCGTGTCCTTCTGCCATTTGTCCAGTCGTTGAGGGGGTACAGGGGCCACAGGTTTAAGGGGTCAGAGATGCCTTCCTGTTGTGGGTATCAGCTGGGAGCCCCAGCAGCTGTTGGCTTCACCTAAGGAGCACAGGGTTTTACACTGCCATCCCAAGTAAGGAGCAGGTCAAAGGGGTGGCCCCATTGTTATCGAATGTTCAGCTCCCTCAACTTGTCAGTGATTGGCTTAAAGTAACAGCGAAGAGGAGAGGTCTTGAAACAGTTGTATGGTGTGGCAGCAGAACACAAGTGTAGCCTTGGTACGGGAGTTGTGGATCTTTCTCTTCTGTGAAAACGTGGACACATAATAAAATGTCTGTAATGGCATTAGGACATCAATGATGAGCCCTGACAAGGTCCAAAAGAGCCACCTCCTGGTCTGCTTGGATGGTGTGCAGGAGGTCGGTGGTGAAGGACATGATGTCACTACCCTCCTCATTTTTAGGAATGCAGTGAATTTAAATATTATTCCGGGGACTTCTATTTTCTATGTCCTCTTTTTTGGTCTGCAGTTCCATCTGTTGCTCTTCCAGCCAGTGCGATGCGACACCCCAGCATCTTCTGGTTCTTGGAGCTGGCATCCATCATTTGTTCCAGATCATTCACTTTCACCCTATCTCTGTCACCTTGTGTTGAACATGTTCAAGCCAGAATTTGAAGTCTGCTTGAAGTGCACCAAATTCAGAGCAAGTCTCCTGCAGAAAATGTTCCATGTATTCCTGTGAGATTGGGGAGGCAGGTGCAGTTCGAGAAGTCCCAGACGGAGGCTCAGAGGGTGTCAACACCTTCTCTAATGCTGAAGGAGAGGACTTGTTCCAGAGTGACGTCATTGAGACATCTTTGGTTGACTCAGAACGCTGCATGCTGTGTGGTATGATAGAGCAGCACTACTGTGAGGCAGTTACAATGCAGTAGTCTTAATATGGTTCAGGTAGTACCCCAGCTCACACATCACTATGTAGGTGCCCCCTGGCACAAATCTAGCCTGCAGGTCTGAAGGCTCGCCCGCCAGGGAAGACGGGAAGAGTTACACACCTTGGCCGCACTTCTTTCATAGAGTGTCATAGAGGCGGAGGGAATGTGTCAGACCAGTTCCAGCAGGGGATGTCACAAGCCAGTGTCATTAGGTGCAGGGATGGTATCTGTACCAGGGAGCACACCAGAGCAGGGAGTCAACACCAGTAACCAAGAGTCAGGGTGGGCCTGTCACTGAGCCCTGCCACCCTGGCACTTCCTGCCTGCAGGAAAGCCCGAGTCCCTGATCCAGGTTAGTAAGACCTTGTTAGGCTCTGCCACCATGCTCTAGGTTGTGTGGTGCCCATGCTTATGCGTGGAGGAGAGGTGCAACGGCACGCTGAAAGATGCCAAATGTGTAGGAAGACCAAAAAAACAGTGGGTAATTCTACATGCAAGACCCCCGCCTTTGACTTAACAGTACCTTGCGGGCCTTGTTATCAGGGACCCATCCATTCAAGGTATGGCCTCTGCAATCAGAGTCCTTGTTGTGTACTGCGGTGTACTGGGCCTCTCCCAGGAATCAGTATCCATAATAAATGCCCACATCAAATTACTGCACTTGTCATCAAGGCTCAACGTTACCACTAGTCTGATCACAGGCTTTAAGTTCTGGAGTGGCATGATGGGCAAATGGGCTCAGGCTTTACCAACATGATCCACCCTATTATGAACATGGCGGTCTGGGCCGCCATGCCGGCGGTAGTTACCGCCACCGGCATGGCGGCCCAGACTGCCATATAATATACGTGGCAGAACCGCCACTGGCGTAACTCAGCCACCGCCAGTCTACCACCGCCAGGCAGTCTGGCGATGGCAAGGTTACATATCCGACAGGGCAGCGCTGCCCGTCGGAAAATGTACCTGATTCCACCAGCCTTTCTTTGGCGGTTTACCCCGCCAGGGAAAGGATGGCGGAATGGGTGCCTCTGGGCCCCCCTGGGGGCCCCTGCACTGCCCATGCACTTGGCATGGGCAGTGCAGGGGCCTCCGTGCACAGCCCCGTCGCAGTCACTGCCGATTTACAGGCAGTGATATGCACGACGGGTGCTGCTGCACCCGCCGGACTGCTACATTGCCGCTGGGTCCATGTGGAGTCGGCGTCAATGTACAGGCCCTGCATTCTGCTGGGCCGGCTGGCAGAAAAACTGTTTCTGCCCACCTTCCAAGCTGAATGTTAGTAATGTGGTGGGCGAGGTCTTCAACGTGCTAGTGTCGCGTAGGCTCTCATTGTTCTAATGAGACTACTGGATTTTGAGCAGAATCGCCTGCAGTGTGGGAGACTAAGTTTAACCCACTGCTGTTGACACCTGTCGCTCCAATCTGGGTTTTGCTCCGGCTAACTAGCAGTGCCTCCTCTCTAACCAAGCATAGTGATGACTGGGCAGCCAAGGGCATGACGTACTTGACTTTTCAGGGAAGTCATGGTCACTCAGGTCTCTCCGGTTCTCTCATTTACAATTCAGTCTCATATCTAAATGACAAATGGAAGTAGTATATGTTTCAATAATGAGTTTAATAAAACGAGTGCATCTAAGATAGCAAAGCGTGAGCTGCAATAACCAGGATGACACAACATGACAGAATTAAAATTGTGGCGAAAAGAGTGAAGCATAAAAACAACGCTACCATATTGTCACTATAAGCAATGGACTAATCCCTAACTAGGTTATGATCGAGCACAGCATGTTAAGCTCTAAGGCTGCCCTTCAGGTTCCCCTGGGAAGACATCCACCCACATACCTGAGTAAAGGCCTGCGGTCTGCATTAGCATCCGTAGAGAAGCATTCAGCAATCGGCATACAGTTGTGGTTCACTGGCTGGAATCTCCCTCTAACGTGTAAGGGACAAGGAAGTGTTTTTATAACAAAACAACTGATGTTCTGAGAAAATGTCCCTGCGTAAGGATGTGTAGTTTCTACGAATGTTGGAGACTAAACTTCTACCACGTTCACCGGCAATGTACCGTGGTGTAGCCTTGGAAGAAGCACAGAGTGATCAAGAATGTCTTGTTTGAGAACAGAGTGCTGGCCTAGGCAAAAACAGTTAGATCAACGGAAAATAAAACAAGACCGTGAAACTGGTTATCGTAACAATAATAAGATGAAGCTGAATAAAATATATCTAGGTTAAAGTGCACAGCGGCCTAGTGTGTTAAAATAACGTGCATGGAGCTATAACTAAAATGGCTACACAACACTGGTGGTCTTTTGTAGACTGCCAGAGCCGAACTCGGCGGGTTTTCCCGCTGAGTTCACAATGAGGCCCATAGTTCATGTGAGCTTGGCCCGAGGTGCAGGCAAAGTGCTGAGAGGATAGTCGGCAGGGGGGGAATAGCCGAAAGGTGAGCAGTAGCTCCCACACTAGCCCTCTCACCAGAGTCAAGCCCAGCGTGCTGCACTCACGTCGCTGCCCTCTTCTGCGCTCCTCAGGGCCGGGGTGGCAGTGTCTGCTCAGGCAGGAGCCACTCTCCTTCATGCAGTTCCCCAGACCTGAGGCTTATTGCTGCAAAATGGCATATTCACAGCAGAGCAGTCTAGCTCCCACATCTGTAAAGCTGCTGCCCCAGAAACTGTAGTCCTTTGAATGATCGAGCGCCAAGGGGGCCTGAGTGTCACCGCCTTAACACCCGATCCTTTAGTTCATGCAAGCTAGGCCCAAGGAGCAGGCCCAATGCTGGCAAGATGGTGGTATGTGGGCAAGAGAGCTGAGAGGTTGGCGGCAGCACCCTACAGAAGCCCATACCAGAGTCAGACACAACTCGCTGCTCTCATGCCCCTGCCCTCCACAGCATTTCTCTGGGCCGCGGTGGCAGCTTTAAACAAGGTTTTTCATCCCATCCAGGGTTTAGGTGTCTAGATGGTGGCGTTGGGCCAGCGGCCCTGCTCCAGCACTTGCACCGCTGTTGCTGGGTTGCCAAAACAGGTGCAAAAACGGTGTAGCCTAACAGAGAAAGAGTTTGGCTGTGGTCTCCCTCAACTAGGAGCCAGAGACCAGTGCCCCAGTGCTGATTTGACTGCGTAGAGAGCAGACAGAGCACATCTCACTTCATCTCCTGCTAAATCATGCAGATGGATGGGTTTTGCAGTGTTTTATTAGATTTTTATGTTGCAGGGTTGTGTATTGCACCCAGTTACTATTTAGAATTTATAGCACACGGGTCGGTATTGCACTGGGTTACTGATTATTTTTTAAGGATGTGTGTTACACCTGGTTACAGATTACTTTTTAGGACACAGAGGTGTGTATTGCACTGCTTTACTGATTTCTTTTTAGGACGCTGAGAGGTGCATTGTATCGGATGTCTGTAGAACTCTGTAAGAAATGGGGTCTCTAGTTGGCAGGGGTATAGACCCTTGTCCAAATAGGGACCACAATCCTAGTCAGGGTAAATCACACACAGTCCAAATTATCCTGTTCCCACCGTTTGGTAGCTTGGCACTGAGCAGTCAGGCTTAACTCAGAAGGCAATGTGTAAAGTATTTGTGCAATAAATCATGCAATAATACAGTGAAAACACAGTGAAAACACCACAAAAATACACCACACAGGTTTAGAAAAAATTAGAATATTTATACGAGTAGATTAAGATCAGAACGCTCAAGATTTGATAAATACAGTTGAAATATCACTTTTGTAAAGATACGATGAGTTTTAAGTTCTTAAAATCAACAATTGTCTCTGGCAAGCACAAAGTACCTGTTTTGTATAAAAATTACACCACGAAGAAATGCGGAGAAAAAGGTTGGTGTTTGTCAGATTTCCGGGCACACACAGACAATGTGTTGATTCTTTTCCATGAGTCAAGGGCTTTGTGTCAAAATCTGACACGCAGGCTTGAATCATCTTTGCGATGCAGGGTCTTTTGATGCCCAGGGACGATGCATGGAAATCCTGGGCATGCAGGACGAAGTCACAAGTGCTGCGTCGATCTGGTGGGTAATGTGTCAGAGTTTCTGTCACACAGCAGGCGCTGCGTTGATTCCTCAGGCAGGAAGTCGGGCTGTGATGTTCCAGCTTGGCGATGCGTCAATCCATTGGTCTGAGCTTTTAAGTTATGGTTGCAACGCTGGTGCTGCGTCACTCTCCACTCGGGGAGCCATACTGCCTCGTTCCGGTTCGGCGATGCTGAGATTCTTTCCCTGCTAAGCACTCTGTGCGTTGTTTCTGGCAGGCTGTGAGTCAATTTTTCATCGCACAAGGAGTTCTTTGCAGAGATGAAGCCTTTTTGGCCCTGAGACTTCAGAAAACAGAAGGCAAGCTCAATCCAAGCCCTTGGAGAGCATTTCTCAGCAGAGGCCAGCAAGGCAGCAGGGCAACAGCAAGGCAGCAGTCCTTTGCAGCAAAGCAGTCCAGGTGAGTCCTTTGGGCAGCCAGGCAGCTTCTCTTGGCAGGTTTCAGGTTCAGAGTTTCTTTCCCAAGGTGGTAGGGTCAGGGACCCAGTTTTTATACCCAAACGTGCCTTTGAAGTGTGGGAGACTTCAAAGAGTGGCTTTTAAGTGTACAACGTCCCCTTTCAGTACAGGTCTGTCTGCCGAGGTCCCAGTAGGGGGATGTGGCAGTACTTTGTGTGAGGGCAGGACACTGTTCTTTGAAGTGTAAGTGTCAGGCCCTCCACCCTTCCAGCCCAGGAAGACCCATTCAGTATGCAGATGTGTGCAAGTGTGACTGAGCATCCTGTGTTTGTGGTTGTCTGGGTGAAATGTACAAGTTAGCTGTCAACCAGCCCAGCCCAGAGGTGGACTGGAGACAGGCTGTAAGGCACAGAAAGATTTTTCATGTTTATTTTTAATAACACACAGCAGGGTACAAATCACATCTTAAAACGTCATCAGCTGCACCAATACAATTAGGCAGACACAAATTAATTGAGCAGTGCAAATAAAAAATTATCATCTAGACCATTCGAAGCCATGATGACAGTGGGGTCCATATTTTCAATCCCCTTTTTCTAGCAGCCATGCCCTTAGCCGTGTACAGGCAAGTTTTAAAATAGTATACAGATAAGAGCTGTGTTAGCCATTGATTCCAAGAAGGGGGGTCGGTTTTCAACCAATCTGATGCAATGCAGCCACACATTACTGACAAGAAAAGAAACCATTGCAATTGATTTCTCAAACTGTCTCATCGACCCCTAACAACACCAGTTGTGGTGTAAGAACTATATCCAGTCCCAGTAGTTTTGACAAAAATGTTGTAATATCACTTACAAACCCTAATAATTTTTCACATCCAAAGAAAACATGGCACAAATCAGCCAAAGTGCTACTACACCGTGGACAGGTGATACCCTCTGCCCTACCCCATCTAGCTAACTTAGCTGGTGTATAATATAAATTAAATAGCACTTTATAATGCTGAGCTTGCGGTCCAGCCGACAGTAAAACACGTTGAGCCATGTCTAAAGAATCTAGGACCGTAGTTTCACTAGCCCCTATCCGCCATTCCCAATCCATGACTAGGTTTCCCAGATCATCTTGCATAACATCCAATAAAGGCGGATAGAGATTGCTAATGGTAGCGCATGTTGTGTTCCCCAATACATCCATTTTCCTGATCTTTTTGCTACAAGGATTGTCCTTGGATATGGTCAGCAAAAAATTCCTAATCTGCAATAATTTAGAAAAAATCCCTGTTATCCAGGGAAAACTCCTCTTTCAGGTCCTCAAATGCTTTTAATTGTCCACCTTTTTGAAAAACATCACCCAGTTTCCAGACCCCATGATTAATCCATCTTTAACAGTAAGTATCCTTAAAAATCCCGGGAGCATGGGAGTATTCCAAAGCGGCGTATAGTAGCAGACCCGCCCAATGCCCACCCTCTGTTTAGTCTGAACCCAGACTTGAAAAGCAGCCCTGATCACCTTAAATGTAACTTTTTTAAATAGCTAGGTTTCACTATTCTTAGGAAGTTAGCAACAGCCAAGTTGCCCCAGATCAATGTATATATAGAAGGAGGAGTTTCTACTGAGACTCTACCAAAATTTCGAGATGAGCATAGCGTCTGAGTATATTGTAAGACAGCTACCAGAAAATAGAGTCTAAAGCTGGGCAGTGCCTAACCCCCTCTCTCTCTTGGTAATACTAAATACCAAAGAGCCCGTTGCGTTTTAGAGGAGGACCATATAAAACTACTAGTCAAATCCTCCATTTGTTTAAACCAATCCTGCCCTATTTCTAGCAGTATGGTCCTAAAGAAATACAACACCCTGGGTAAAAGAGTCATTTTGATCATGTTACATCGCCCTACGAGTGAGAGCTGTAGATTATTAATGCAGAGCAGTTCTCTTTTGGCACTAGCTAATACCAGTGCCAAGTTGATACCCACTGCTTCTTCCAGACTGGGTGACAGCCTGACCCCCAAATACTTAACCTGCGTCTCCTTACGCTCATCCTCTATATTTATCCAAGCATTAGTCAAGTTTTGACATTTAGCCTTTTTTAAGAGATACCCAGAGACTCTCCCAAATCGTACTGTCTCTTGTTCTATCTCTGCTATTCCAGCCACTGGGTTGGGAGTTACAACTGCTATATCGTCAACATAGGCCAGTATTTTAGTGCTTCCACATACCAATTCCAGTGACCTAATTACTCTGTTATCTAGCAGTTTCCTGATATGTGGGTCAATTTATCAGGCATCCAACAACAGTGAGCACGGTCACCCCTGCCTTGTACCCCTCAAGATAAAGATAGGTTCTGACTCCGATCCTGCCACTTCCATTTTAGCTATCGGGTTTCGATATAAATTCTTAATAGCCCTAATGAACCCTGGCTTGAAATTATTTTTACGCAGAACTGCCCACAAGAATGCCAAATGCACCAGATCAAAGGCTTTCTCTGCGTCCAGAAAGATCACCGCCATAGGTCGCTTTGCCACTTCCATGGCATCCAATAATGCAATCACTTGTCTAACGTGGTCAGCTGTACCCTTCCCGGGGATAAACCCGTATTGCCATGGGGAGACTAAATTAATTATCACTGAGCTCAACCTAGTAGCCAATACCTTAGCATACAGTTTTGCATCGCTATTTACTAAGGAGACAGGATGGTATGAACCAGGTAGCCGTGGATCCTTTTTTTTCGTAAAAAGTATCATGTTCGCCTCCAGCCACAATGCAGGTTGTTTAGACACTGCTTGCACATCCAAAAATAGAGCGAGAAACTCTTCCCTCAATTCTCCAAAAAAGACTTTAAAACACTCGAGGGGGATCTTATCTGGGCCAGCAGCCTTGCCACTTGAAAGGTTATTGACAGCTTCTCTAATCTCCTTGTCCATCAGACGGGCCTCTAATTTGCTCTTTTTCCCTCCATGCAGCTGTCCCACCGAGATATTAGCTAAACTCTGATTCATCTCATCCTCTCGCGGATACATTTCTTGTGAATATATTTTCTGATAAAATTCACTAAATACCCTTAAAACTTCTAGATTATCACTGGTTGTTTGGCCGTCTTCATCTTCGAGCGCATTAATACAGCCATAGGTTGTTTTTTGCCTTACTTTCAAAGCCAAGAGCTTACCAACATTTTCACTAAACTCAGAACATTCCTGTTGATGTGCCAGAAACTTAGCCGCTGCCTTTCCATATAGTTGTTTGTGATTCCAGCTTTTACCACTGTGATCTTATTTAGAATATCCAACATAGCAGATTTAATTCTTGCCACCCCCCAGCTGCAGTTCTAGTGAGGCAAGCTCTGTTTGCGATACCTCCAGCCGGTAAGAGCGCACCCTCTCCTTCCTTACACCAAATCTGAGGGTCTCTCCTCTAATATCTGCTTTAAGCATTTCCCTTACTATATGGCTAGGGGCAGTACCCCGTTTTATTTCCAAAAATTCTGAAACCAAGCTCTCATATGTTGAACATATGCTTGATCACCTAGTATCCCTCTATCAAATGACCAGGTCCTGACCTGAGGCCCATCATTCCCCAATCAAACTTCCAAAACCAATGGGTTTGGATCCGACATTATTCTTGACTGCCGCTCAATCCACAAACCCTCCCGCAATGTGGCAGACACATAAAAAAGTCCAGCCTCACTGACTTCTTATGTGAGAAGGAAAAAAACGTATATCCTGGGTCTATAGGTCTACAATTCTGACAGATATCACAGAAGGATTTTAAGTGCAGAGAAATGCTCACTTTCTAGAACCGGCATTTCGAAAATAGCAATATAAAATCGAACCTCACCAGTCAGCAGGATTTTGTATTACCATTCTGGCCATTCTAAATATGACCTGTCTACTCCTTTCTAATCAGAAACTACCACTCAAACAGTATATGAAGGTAGCCCTAATGTTAGCCTATGAAAGGAACAGGCCTCACCGCAGTGGAAAACAAATTTAGGAGTTTTCCACTACCAGAAGATATAAAACTCACATGTATATGTCCTGCCTTTTACCTACACAGCACCCTGCCATACGGTTACCTTAGGGGTGACTTATATGTAGAAAAAAGGGCTTTTAAGGCTTGACAAGTACTTTTAAATGCCAAGTCGAAGTAGCAGCAAAACTGCACACACAGGCCTTGCAATAGCAGGCCTGAGACATGGTTAAGGGGCTACTTATGTGAGTGGCACAACCAGTGCTGCAGGCCCACTAGTAGCATTTAATCTAAAGGCCATGAGCACACGTAGTGCACTTTACTAGAGACTAACAAGTAGATCAAATATGCCAATTGTGTGTGAACCGATGTTAACATGTTTTGGAGAGAGAATATTTGCACTTTAGCACTGATTAGCAGTGGTAAAGTGCACAGAATCCTAAAGCCAGCAAAATGGATGGAGGGAGGCAGGCAGGCAAAAAGTCAGGTCTAATTAACTCTAGGTGAGGTTCCCAATCTATGATGAAATAGAGTTTTTTTGTTCTGTCTGTTTCTGCTTGCATTGTATATAAGGAGGCATTTAAAAGTGATGGGCGCATCACACCTTATTGTTCAATTACTTTTTATCGCACTCTTCACTCATTTCCTACTGTTTTTGCCCCAGAATTTCGCTTAGTATGCCTAGAACTTGTGCTGGGCTACCTTTGGGTGCCCTTGCGTGGCTGTTTCCTCTTTCCTAATGTCACTGGTTTTGGTGTCTTTCTTTTAACTCCAGTATTAATCTTCATCTTCTATCAAGAGCTACAAGATTCACAAGGAGTTTTTTTTCTCTTACCTTGCACCCTCTAAATGAAACATTTGCCACCTTTCACGTGTACTGTTAAGTAAGGGTGGCACTGTGGCTAGTCAGAGGAGTTGCTCTTTCATCAGGCAATCAGGACGAATACTCAAAAGACCTCAGCTCAAAGTCCAGCCTCAACACCAGGTAACTACAATTTTCAGCAATCAAAACCATGAAATAATGCCATGCAACGCATGCTTGTCCTTTGTGAAACATACATACAAATGCAAAACCCCAAAGGACACAAAAAACACCCATGTGCTTCACCTGCACAAATATATATGCCCCCATTTAAACAACAGCCAATTAACATATTTCTCTCAATAATAATATGTCATGCAAAAATGCACTGTAATGAGTTAATCCAAAAGAGCTAAAATTGTTTCCATGGTCAATAAAACAGGCACCCTCTTGGCCAATGTTCTCAAGATATAGGAATTAATGTTATATATCACAACTACACACCATCCAATTTTCAACTTCTACAGTGTTGTCACCAGAGGGGGGGGTAGGGATTTGGAGACGGTTGGTCTTTGTTGGTCTTTGTGCCGAGCATGGATTCTGATACTTCTCCCCTCCAAAAAACAGAAAATAAAAATGCAAAAAGCTGCTCAGTCTGCACCGAAGGTCTGGGGAGATTTAACAGCCCCTAATAGACATCAACTTGGCAGATCTTCCAAACAAGAGATGAAAATCCACTCTACCACAGGGGGGTTCCATTGCACATTTATAGCTTCTAGGTTTTCAGTTTGCTTAGTTCCATATTTTTCAGGGTACTTATGTGTGACACTTCAATGTGTCATATGTGACACTTTAAGTGATACTTTGAGTGACAAGCTCATGTAATTATATACATATCAGATAAAACCTCTTACATAAGTTTTTCTAAGGCAGTTTCAAGACAACCGTAATATTCCCGAATTGCTAAATCCAAGTCACTAATTTATCCATTTCTATGTCAAAGCCTACCAGAAAGCGCAACTGTCTGTTTTGCTAAAGACATCTTGGGCATTCAGAAAGCTGACATAGGACTGCATTCCTCCTGTTGCTTGCCATTGGCTTTGTGGTTTGTAATTCACATCTTCTTGTTTTCCATTTGCTGGCTTTATTTGTTTTAGGCTGTCCAGCTTGAGTTTGTACCTTCCTTTACCCAAACCTTATTTACTGTATTCTTTCAAGTGTTCTCTTTCTGTAAACAGGCCTGTAAATCTTGTTCTTATCTTGTCACATTTGCTGTGCATTCAAAGACCAAGGTCAAATGTCAGGCACTGTCTTCTGCAAGTGTTTGTTTACTTTTCCTTTTCTGACTCCAAAGTGAGATGATTTATGTGACAATCCTGCTGAAGACTGTGGACTGGAAAGAGGTTTTTTCCAGCACACAATAATTAAATGAACAGTGTAAGGATTTCAGAATATATCTGAATTAGGAACAAAAATGAAGCACGTTTTTTGTTATTTCTGAAGTGTGTTGGAAACAAATACTTTAAGGTGATCAAACCAAATCATTACACTAGATGATGCAATTTCCACACATTTTCGTCTGTGCACTGTATAGTGTTATTACTTAAACTGTATGTTTGTGCAAATGTAATAGTAATTTCAATTGAAAATGTGTTGCCTGTAATGGCAGTGTGCTACCACACCACGAATACTCCACTCTATTCCACCCCACTCTACTACACACCACTGCACTCTGCACCAGTCCACTCTATGGCACTGGACTCTACCCACTTCATGCTATGCCTCTCTACTCTACTCTTTTCCACTCTACTCTGTGCCAATGCACTCTCTGCCACTCTAATCTAAACCACCACACTCTTGACCATTGCACTCTACACTGCTTCAGTCTAGACCACACCAATCTACTCTGCACAATTCTACGCCACACCACTCTGCACCACTGCACTCTACATCAATTAATTTTATGCCAATTCACTCTACGCCAATGTACTTTACTTTGTAACACTCAACTCTGTGCCACTGCACTGTATGCCAGTCCACTGTATGCCACTCTAATCTACCCTGCACTACTGCACTCTATGCCACTGCACTCTAGATCACTTTACACTAGGCCATTACCCTCTATTCCCCTTTATGCAACTGCACTTTACCCTGCAGCACTCCACTCTCATCTAGTTCACTCTACTCTGAAACAATCTGCTCCATGTGACTGCACTCTATGCCACTCTACTTCAATCTGTGCTACTCCACTCTGTGCCATTGCACTCTATGCCACTCTACTCTAAACTACTTCACTCTACACTAGTGCACTCTACACAACTGCATGCCGTCCCTGCACTCTATGCCATTGCACTCTACTTCACATCACTGTACTCTTAGCCACTGTTCTTTATGCCTCTCTACAACCCTTAGCTATGACACTCTACTGTGCACCATTGCACTCTCTGCCATTGAACTATATGCCACTCCACGCTGCACTACTCACTCTACGCCATTGCACTCTACGGCTCTATACTCTACTCTGCACCACTCTATGCTACTTTACTCTGCACTATATACCACGCACTCTATGCCACTTGAATTTACGCTGCGCCACTGTCCTCTGCATAGCTCAAATCTATGCCACTCCACTCTCTACCACTCTCTGCCACTGCACTCTATGCCATTGTACTTTATGCCACTGCACTCTACTCTGTACCACTCTACTCTGTGCCACACCACTCTGCTCCACTCCACTCTGTCACTCTACTCTACACTACCTCACTTTGCACCGCTCCACTTTGCTATGCACCTCTATAATCTACACCACTGCATTCTATGCCACTGCATTAAACGCCACTGAATTCAATGCAACTGCACTTAATGCCACTGTACTCTACACCAGTATACTCTGCAACACTCTACATCAATTCTGCACCAGTCCACTCTACTTTATGTCACTCCTGTACATGCCACTCTACGCGACTCCACACTATGCCACTCCAATACACAGAACTCTCTACCGCTCCACTCTACAACTCTCTACTCCACTCTTCCCCATTCCACTCTTCAACACTCCACGCCAGTCTCCTCTACGCCACTAACTTTTAGCCATGGAGAAAAGCAGCCATGCTGGTATAAAACAGTGCTAAGCATATTGGCAAAGCCAATAGCTCTTGCATAGGCAAGACCGACTGGCTTTGCAATTGTTTAAAATGCTTGCGGTACCTGGTAGCTTCTGTACCAAAATGTTTGTCCTGCTGTGTACTTCTGGCCCAGTTCTAGTAAATGATTTGAGGACCAGGACTGTGAATGAGTCTCACATTCTGTCTAAAATAAACATGCACATCCTCAGAAAATGACTGCCTTTCGCCAATTATACCTTACAGATGCAGATCCATTTGCCATAGACCTTTAGTGGGTCAGAGTGTCTGTGTTGTGAATACCTTAAGTTCTTCTGGCTTCAAAAGACAATTCAAGGAAGTGACGGGGCCTTGTTTGCACACTGATGTAGGCTGGCCTAGGGATCCTTTTATAGTTAAATGCAAACCTACCACTGCTTGATGAAATGCCAAAACCAGAGGAGAATGCAACATTGGCACCTAGCCCCACCATACAATCCCTAAGGTGAAGGAAATTCAACAGGTATCCCTTACATCCTCAAAGTCTGAGCA
Source organism: Pleurodeles waltl (assembly GCF_031143425.1). NCBI lineage: Eukaryota > Metazoa > Chordata > Amphibia > Caudata > Salamandridae > Pleurodeles > Pleurodeles waltl. The sequence goes on from NC_090450.1 coordinate 273,291,807, forward strand.
CCTCCACTAGGAACTGAAGGATGGGCCCCCTCCAACATCCTGCTACAAAACCAAGGCCAGATTGATGGACAACAAGAACAGTTAGACCGTGCTGTGAAATGACCATAAAAGTAAATTGCGAAAAATGTGTGTGAGCCCTCTTCCTTCCTTTTAAGATATTACAGACCACCAGGAACCATCTTTCCTCCATCCTTTATGAACTTCTATCCACTCTAACTTTCTACATCCACCCGGTACACTCTCTCCCTTTTGATTTCGTTCTCCCTCACTTCATATTTCAACTGATCACAGTCTTTTCATGCTAATCTTTTCCTCATTCCTCCTTGTTTCTTTCCTTCGTTTCTCCATCTATCTGCTTCTTTAGATCTCTTCTCACTCCTCAATCCTCCCTCCTACCTCTTTCTCTCTTATCTCATCTTTGTGTCTTTCTCCTTCTTTTCTTTCCAACTTTTCCCATTGCACATGTCTCCATCTTGCTTTTGTATTTCTTTGTCTCCTTCAGGCACTCATCTCCACCTCCCCTTTGCCTTTTTCGATCTCCTCTCTTTTTCTCTCTTCACACTCCCAACACACCCTACACTCCTCCCATTGCCTCGCCATCTATGTGCTTCTTTTGTTTCTCTCTCTCTCCTTGGATTAAACTCTTTTCTGTCCACTCCCCCTTGACTTCTTCCAAATCTCACACCCTCTCATCTTTCTCTCTCGTCATTAGTCCCTCCGTCTCTGCCCTCTCTCCAATTTTGTCATTTGCCCCAGCAATCCCTCTCCATTTACCCTCCCTTTTCTCACTACTGTCCCACATAATTCTGTCCATCCCACTTTCTCCTCTCCCTTCTCCACGCCTGGGGACAGAGTGTTACTCATTTCAACAATTATATTTAGGCTCATTTAGTCCAAAAACATAACTCATTTGGCACAAAGATCAAGGGCCATATTTATACTTTTTGACGCAAAACTGCGCTAACGCAGTTTTGCGTCAAAAAAATTAGCGCCGGCTAACGCCATTCTGAAGCACCATGCGGGCGCCGTATTTAATCAATGACGTTAGCCGGCGTTAGCCGCCGGCGCTGCCTGGTGTGCGTGGAAAAAAACGACGTACACCAGGCAGTGCCGGCGTAGGGGGATATGGGGCTTGGGCGTCAAAAAATGGGGCAAGTCAGGTTGAGGCAAATTTTTCGCCTCAACCCGATTTGTGCCATTTTTTTCGACTCCCAACCCCCATGGAAATGACTCCTGTCTTAGCAAAGACAGGAGTCATGCCCCCTTGCCCAATGGCCATGCCCAGGGGACTTCTGTCCCCTGGGCATGGTCATTGGGCATAGTGGCATGTAGGGGGGCACAAATCAGGCCCCCCTATGCCACAAAAAAAAAAAAAAAAAAGACTTACCTGAACTTACCTTAATGTCCCTGGGATGGGTCCCTCCAGCCTTGGGTGTCCTCCTGGGGTGGGCAAGGGTGGCAGGGGGTGTCCCTGGGGGCATGGGAGGGCACCTCTGGGCTCCTTCAGAGCCCACAGGTCCCTTAACGCCTGCCTTTTGCAGGCGCTAAAAAACGGCGCAAAAGCGGCCGTACGTCATTTTTTTTGACCCGCCCACTCCCGGGCGTGAATTTTGCCCGGGAGTATAAATACGACGCACATGCCTCAGAGTCAATTTTTTAGACGGGAACGCCTACCTTGCATCTCATTAACGCAAAGTAGGTGTCCACGCTAAAAAATGACGCAAACTCCATGGACTTTGGCGCTAGACGCGTCTAACGCCAAAGTATAAATATGGAGTTAGTTTTGCGTCGGAATTGCGTCAAAAAAAACGACGCAATTCCGGCGCAAACGGAGTATAAATATGCCCCCAAATACATTTTCAGTCATTTAAACACAGAAAAAACAGTGCGCTGAGTACGAGCATTGCTGGGTTAGGAAAATATTTTTTTCAAAACTGTCTTTTTATTTGAGCGCAGATTTTCTGTGACAATTGCTGCTCTAGTCGCTACTTCTCTACAACCGATGCAGTGCTGCATTGTGGCAGTGCACAGAATACCCAGTTGTGCCTTAATGTTTTGACCTGTGAAAGATAGTGTCACTGGGGTAGGCAATCTCGGATGACTTGGCTTTCTGCTGACAGTGCCAGGGGCATAGATGGGTCAATTATATTAGGGGTGTGTGAACCCGAGGTTCCCAACAAGTAACAGGGTGTGCCCAATTTAAAATGACAGCTAGTAGGAATGGGATGGATGGGGTTAAAGAGCATAACGTTTTTGAAAAAAAGTAAGGAACATTCTTGCTAGCATTAAAATATGCCTATAATTTCAGAAGCTGATGATAACAAAACTATTCACCTCTATAGCTGATGAAAACAAAAGTGCACACCCCAGCTAAGAGCATGCCATACGGCCCAAATGTATGTAGAATCAATACTAGAAATACTCTCAGCTAGTACATCAAACTGCCATTTTAACAAAGTCTTATTATGGAATGCCATATTCACATTCACATGATAGGCACTGTTATATATGCACACAAGGCATGTAATGTGCCATTTCGACACTATTGTGCACTTGGCTTGGTGCCCTGAATTCTGCTATAATAAAAAGGTGCTTTAAAGTAGGTCCCAGATTAAATAAATGCTGATAGCCTAGGTCAAACAATAAGACAGTGCATTTGTGGGAACCAGATGTGTTTAGAGGCAAACGTGCCACCCTCTGTACAGAAACGGAAGTGTTTGCAGACTGGACAGTGGTCTCCTCTCTTGCCTGGACTCAATCATTTCTGGGGGAAACCACCTACAAGGTCCTGTTTAACTGTAGACCAGCCAGTGCAGCTGGGCAGACGTTGTCCTCACAAGCACATTTCTTTGGCAAAACACTCTGGAGAACGGAGGCCACAGAGAGCAGACCTGGCACTAGCCCTGAACTAGTATCAGCAGGCAAGGCTGATGGGGGGGGGGGGGGGGGGGGGGGGGTGGCGGCAAGAGCAAGCACTTCAGCAACCCCGACCAAGCAGCAGGCCCGGCCTCTTACGGCGGAGCAGAAGTCCAGGAACAGTAAGTAGCAGCAGGCCTGGGGGGAGAAGCCGTAAGATCATTCACAGGCGGAATGAAAAACAAAATTTACAAATTCTGCTGGGTAGTAAATGTTGGACAACAGTAAAAACTGTTGTGTAACTAGCACCACGTGTACTACATAATGAAACCAAATTTCCAGGGATAATGTTGGCAAGTTTAACAGGCGTCGCAGTGGTGACTGGTAATATTTGAAAGCGGTGACGTGTAATAGTTGTTCTGACTTGCAGTGGCAAAGAGGATTTTTTTCAACAAGTGTTCTACCCTGTCTCTTAACAAAAACAGCGTTAAAAAGGTAAAATATTATAAACAAATTCCAGATTTCACATAACTTTGCCAAAATACTCTATGAAAATAGTTGTTATTGTTCCTAGTACGTTCATGGTGTGCCAAGCAAGCATGACCCGGACTGTTGCACCCCAAGATAATTTTTAGAAAATATTGTGACAATTGTGCATTTTTAAGACAAGTTCTATAAGGTCATAGTTGACAGAAGCTGTTCATAAAATATGTCACATGGCCTCTCATTCACTATGGTATCTAATTACACTTCTACATTTCACTACATTTCATTTTTTCCAAGCAGCTTCTTCCAGGTAGATTCTCAATCATATATTGTGGCTAAGAATCTCCTTGGAAAGGATGGGAATAAAAAATAAAAAATAAACAAATCCTCCAATCTCAGGTACTCACACCCACTGAGTGAGAATGTTGTCATCCATTTGAAACTTGATCTCAGTGAGATTGTTCACCGAGATGCAAGGCTTGGATCAAATGAGTAGTTGTTCCTCATGGTGTAACATTCTAAGTATGTGCATTCATTTGTGAGACCTTCATCAAATGAGTGAGGTTATGGTCGAAAAGCGTACGTTGTAAGGAGTTAGTGAGCTTCTCCTAAAGAAGTGCCTTTTCTCTGAAGTATCAGACTCACCCCTAATGTTAGAGACTGTGTAGCAAATTGTGAGACTAACACCAAGTGCAAGATACCGTGTACCAAGTTGCACTTTAGGGTCCTTAGCCTGAAATTGAGCAGTAGCAGGTTATTTTTTCAACCGCTCCCGGGGGAATTGGATATCCAAAGATTGTCTCTTGAATAAGGTGGAGGTTGTCAAAATATTTGGGTGGCCTGGGAGTGTAGCGTTTCTTGCGGGTCAGTTACTTTCAGAAATCAATTGTCAACAGTTATTCAGCCAATTGTGTGTAAGACTTTCAGAGAACCTTTTTAGCCAGACTCAGTGGCTCCAAAAACATGGGTACAAGACACACAAGAAGGGAATCCAACATCCCTTGTTCAAGGCTTGCAGGGCATCACCAGTGTATGCAATTCTAAACTTTGAAAGTCTTTACAAAATTCAATATATATCTAGACACTCTTAAAGCTTACCATGGGTAAGTTCTTGACTGCAGCAGGATGGAGGCAGGTAGGAAGGGTATGATACAAAATCTAAACCCCCAGATGGCAGTCTCTTTGGGAGGACTGAGTAGTTCTGGGGCACTGGCTTGCCAGGCCGTTTCTACTTCTAAGATGATCACTTGCATTTTTGTAGATTTTTGCCATTCTCTCTGGACCACTGAATCCACTTCACCACTCTCATTTTACTTTATTAAGGCAGTGTCTGTGACTCCAGAGAAGGAGCTCTTTTAATCATCACTTGCCATGTTGCAGAACATTCTTCTGCTTGCAACGGCCCTTTAGTCGTCAGCAAAACCATCCTCTTGGGATATCTAGTCGGGTTGCACACAGCTCTGTAAATTCACTTCTGTCCTGACCTTCAGTGCTTCATGCTATTGCAATCCCAAGTCACCACCAGAGCATGTTACTTGCAGCATCCTTTGCTATCATTTTGAGTAACACACACATTGTGCCAATGCCCCTCCGTACTGACTTACATCTGTCACAGCTTTCTCTCCCACACGCTCACACACATTTTCTCTCTTTCACATGTTCTTTCCCAGTTGACACACAGTTCTATCAGTACGCTCTCCAGCATGCCTGCTACTTAAAGACCACACATTTCTGCAAGTGAACCATTTGCAGAGTTATAGCAGTCCGTTTCTCTCCAGTTCTCTGTGTAAGTCACACTGTTGCAAACCCATCTCTCATCTTTCTCCCTCTCTCTTCCTCCTGACAAACAGAAAAACAATGCTCTTCCTATACACTCATGTATGCCACCAGATGTCTGTGGTGTTCCACACCTAATGGACAAGATGTATCCAGTACAGCTCTATTGTCACAACCTGTTAAGCACACTGACTCTTAAAGTGTTGATGACCAACAGAGCTTCAGTCCTGCCACGTTTACCAGGTGTAGGTGACAAGCTGCTTTGGTCTCGGTTTTTTCTTTGCATTCCGTGACTTGTAGTCCTTTTTAGCTCATTATAAAACCAGGACTGCTTGACCCAGAATGCCAACAATATTGTGGACGATAGCACCAGCAAGTCACACATGGACCTGAGAAAGCAATTCTTGAGCTTCGATAATGCATCCGGTCCATATCTCCTTCTGTCTCTCTCTCTCTCTTTCTCATAATCCCCATCTCTCCTCTCGCTCTATTTAGTCATGCACGAGGAGGTTTGACAAATGTCTCTCCTGGCACACAAAAGACATCTAATTCCCAACCAGGAGAAGTCATTGGTATCCAGTCTTCACTGACAAATGATTAGTTTTGCCATCACATTTAATTAAGAGGACTTCTAAGTCTTACCATCCTGAGCCAACACACAGGCCATTCTGAGCCAACACACAGGCCCATCTAGACACACAAGCTGAGATAAATACATGCAGACACCCACACTGATAAATACAAACAGGCATCTAACCAGGGATACTATTTAGATAGGTGTTTAAACCAACAGCAAGAGATTATACACACAACTCTCCAGCAAGGCCATGAACCTCTTGAGTTACTGGGGAATATTTTCTGAACCAGAGCCCTCACCCAACAATGGTGGCATGCTTCATCATAGGGCTCCTCCTCACACCACAACAAAGTTGTGGCGTGGGCTACAGCTTCTAAAAGAATTAGGAGGAGCTCTTTGGATGTTTTGATAAATCCCGATGTGAGTCGAAAATCTGGGTGGATGGCGCAGAGTGTAGAAGAAAAAAATATATAATGTAGAGGAGTGAACAAAAGTGAATTCAAACTATTGGCTCAACAGACAATAGTCTTTATTGCTGCCTACTTAACAAATGTTACAGGAACTTTATGGCCCACTATAGGTCCATAAGTGCTTCCTTAACAGCCCTGGCATAGAAAAGCAGCCTAAGAAAGTGATTTAACTATGGAATAAAAAAAGGCTTCAGGGACCAGAAGATAGCACTAATCAATGCTTCTGTAATGAATGTATGTGACTGCAGAATTCGCCTTTATTGTATAGACTGACTGTTTCAGGAAGGAGTTGGAGTGGTACGGTCTTAACTCAATGACAAAGGTCCAGTGGCTTTAATCTGTCAAAGATTGCTTACTAGGAAAAACATCTGGACTGCTTTGTGGTTTTGTGTGTTCCAAGAAGGTTCCAGTCTTACTTGTTTGGTACTAGGTCCGTAGTCTCAGCAGATCACAAACCACTCAAGCTGTTGAGGGCCATAAAGGGTTCATTTAACTGTAAAACACGAAGCCGGAATGCAACATGGGTATAGAGACGAACTTTCCCACAGGTTTTAGCAATGACATGATCGGACTTCTTAAACGTTATTATGCTGCTCTCATTCCTTTCCTGAGTTCAGGGTTATTATTGCACCGCCTGAGAAGCACCCCGATACACAAAGAGTCACCTTCTTGGGTTACCACGCCGTTAGTTCTCAAAACGTAACCACATACATGTTAGATAATACCATAGTGCATTATATAATTATTGTTTCTACTTTGCTCATTTAACACGGATGCCTTAGGAAAGCAGGCTTAATCTATTATAAAACATAGCTTGGCATCACTGTTTCTTCAAGTATGTCATTAGCTGGGAATAAATGTTGACGTTTATTAGGATAATCAAGTGAATAAAACTGCTGAAATTATCTATTTAAAAACTAGAAATATTTGTATTTTTATTTCCTCATCAAATCCTAACAAGCAGGGACGTATGGATATTGCTAAGCCACGAAGATAATGTATTTGGACTTTGCTCTGCAAACCAATTAGAGAAACCACATGCAAGGAATGCAGACATAATTGTGACATAATTGTGAATATTGAGTGGTTACATTATGCACCCTGAAGAAGATCAGTTTGCCTGAAAGTCATAGGGCATGGCAAGACGTGATAGAAAACAAACAGAATATATCGATCTTGTTTACACAGTGCATTTTTCTTGATAAAGGGATTACAAAAAATAATATAATAAAAATACATAAAATAAGTATTTATTAAATAAAAGAAGCAATGAATGTGCCTGGATGAATTCTTGCACAGTTCATAATTTTGACATAAGGTATAAAAAGTTTCAAACATACAGATTACTATTTTGTGTACATGGAGAGTCACTCACTGTGGTTTGGTGCAGGTTATGTAAATGTCTGCAGAGCTCCATGACTGGTGAACCAGCCCACTGCGCCAAAGCCCACTCATCTACACACATCAAAGATTGATGTATTGTTCAACCACTTGATTATTCAAAATGCAGTAGTATTACAAAAGAGATCACAGATGTGTATGTGTCCCTCAAGAGCAACACATGTATTCCTGCATGTTCTGGAGACACATGGCAAGAAGTTGTACCAGCCCTCTATGGAAAAAGCTTTCCCTCAACTACTACCATTGGGCCCAGACAGCTACCAGTTATTGTGTCTCCTCAATGGTGATGAGCAGCTATGCAGTTTAGCTCCCACAACACCCCCCATCCCGTCTACTTCTGCCATAACTTCCTTATAGGGAAGATAAGGAGGTTCATACTTTCAGGAGCAAAGATGTCAGTCCCTCCGCCATTAAAGATGCAACAACACCACTGCCACTATTACTTTGTGAGGAACACTATAGTACTCAGTCTAATTTTAGATATCATTGATCAAGGAAAGCTCTTTGCAGTTATTAAATATGCTAATATTTCCTTAGGTGCTGACAGCTGTCCAAATCAATGACTAGCTATTTTCAGAGGACCTAATCGATACTTATACACATGCAGAGACATAGGAATGGCCTACATTTTGTTCCATGAATCTAACACTAACAGCACAGAACACTACTACCTGGTCTCAGTGCTTTTTTTTTCAACAGTCCTGGCAATGATCGTGGCCTTTCTGCCGCAGCAGAAGGTCCACTGCTCCCCATGCGTAGATGACTGATGAGCATCAAGCGAGAAAGCATACATTGGTCTAGATTTGACACTTAAGACACTATAACATGCCAAACCTTCCACAGTACCGTTCAAAAGGACTCAGGGGCCGATTTATATGTTGACTGAGTGCATACTCTGTTGAAATGGCGACAGAGAATACACACTGCCAACATGAATGTCCGTCCACCTGATTTTAATGCAGACGGACGTTCAGTTTGACTATGGCATTGGCTACTCTATCACCATGATAGTCAAACGTCTCCGAGGGCCCAGCGTGAGGGCTATTGGAGAAATGGCTACATGTCCGCCTGCCCAATCTAGATGGGCCGACATGTAATCATTTATTTACTGTCCGTCACCACCAGGCACACCCTAGTGGTGTGGGACAGTAAACTGTGAATAAGACCCACCCACACATGCCTTGGGAGAAGACTCCCATGGTGAGGGGAGCACTATTTGATTTGATTTTCAAAAAGAAAATCCTGTTTTAGGATTTCTAAAAATATATATATAAAACATGTTTGGTGCATACAGCGATGTACATTGACAGGAACTGCGGTGACAGTCATTTATAAATGTAGTGGGCGGTCCCTCCACCAGGGGAATAGAGTACTCTACTCAGTCCCTTTGGCAAAGTTAAAATGTAAGCATCTTCAAAGGAGGGGAGTGCAAATACTGCATCTCACAACGAGGAACAGTCTTTAATCCGTAGTTCAGCAGTCAACTTTATTGACTTCAAACAAGAGCTTCTTTCTACAGAACAAAACAAGTATGTGTGAGGAACATGTTTCTATTTTACAGCCCAAAACTTCCATACCCTGCATGTTGTCTGCAACAGGGAAAATAAGTGGTGGAAGCACCACTCTAAATAAGGATGGTCGCCTCTCACTCTGGCCCAGTGACTCTGTAGGGGATGGGTTTTCCACAGGAAGCCAGCTCAAGTTCCACCTGTCGAACTTGGCAGATCCTCCACAAATGAATGTCCTATTACTTACTGGTAATCTTCATTAGTCCTGGTCCTGTTGTCCTTGTCCCATTAATCACTAATTGGAGATAACTATCTCCACAACAGAAAAGAAGAACATGAGGAATGCTGAGATACCTCCTCACTTTGGTAGTACATAAGCTATACTTACCCAACATCCCACCTGTACTACCAAACCCCAACAGAAGGTCGGAGGCAAGGGCGGGTGGGAGGGGCATGATAAATGGGACGAGGACAACAGTACCAGGACTAATGAAGACTACCAGTAAGTAATAGAACATTATTACCAGGTCCCTCCTGTCCTCCTCCTATTCATCACTAATTGGAGAATACCCAAGCAAGCAAAAGCTGCCCTTCTGAGAACTGAACAGAGACAACAAAAGAACACAAGAATGGACATGAACAAACAACACAGTCCCCCAAACAAGTAGCGACGGAGAAACCAAACAGACCCAACTGTGAAAACTCAGGTGAAGCCGAGGCAGAGTGCAAACCAGAATGGAAGCAACAGCCCCAGACCACAGGAGCAAAGGAAGCCCCGCCAGCAGCGCAGCAAGGCACAAGAAGGGGAACAGACAACATAATTCCCAGAAGCCGATTCAACAAAAGCCAGTAAAAAGACAAGAAGGACACCCCAGCCCACAGATGCGCAAGACCCCGAAACGCCCAACCAAGGTGAGGACCAACCAAGGGAACCCGCGAAAGGAGAGAATTGGAATAGCAGCCCCCGCCAGAGACACACAGGAGCTGAAACCAAGAGGCAGCAGACGGAAACAATGCACAGACACCACCAAAAGCCGGGGAAGGCCACAACATTGCAGCCCACACCATACAAAGGGCTACCACAGAGCCAGAGTGGAAAGGAAGGGTAAGCAGCCAAGGGTGCACTACAGGCAACACCTTGGGAATGCCAATCCATGACCACAGGAGTGAACCAGGAGCAATCAAGAACCAACCAGAGCATGACCCAGAAGCAAAGCAGAAAAAGGGCAACAAGCCACTGGAGGCAAGAAGCACCACTGACACCAGGGCCAAGGGACCAACAGGGCCCCCACCCCCAAGGAACCCCCATGGACAACAGGCACAAGAGGGGAGGCAGACCCTGGAGACAGGAAACAACAGCAACCTCACCCCCCCTGCGCCAACGAAAAGAGGAAAAAGAGGAGAGAGAACGGGAAACAAACAGCACACGAATGAGCCAAAAAAGTATGGCACCCGGGAGGCCGAGCGCACCACCAAGGGAGCACCACGGAGGGAACCCATCAGAGCGGGACAAAACCAGCGCTCAAACATGAGCAGGGGCACCAACGGCATCCAAGAGAAGGCCCAACCGACAGGACCAGCAGGTGCAACAGGAAACAGCCCTAATGTAGACCTACCAAGACAAGGAAGATGCAACCGTAGGTAGAACAAAGGCGGGGGCCAGAGGCCAACGCTCAGCAACAGAAACAAGCCCAAAGAGACACAACAAGAGCCGCAAAGGCACTGCACAAACCAGAAACAAAAATTTTAAAAAGCCCCAAGCAGAGACTACAGAAGAACCCACAAGGGGAGAGGAGAAAACCTGCAATAAGTTGCAGGAACACGGTCCAGGCCAAGAAACCCTTGAACCAGAGCCCAAAAAGGAGGCACCAACCACAGGTGAAGAACCACGGGACCACCGGCCCCAACCAAAGGCCGAGCTGGAAATAGAGACCAACAGATACCAAGCAATGGAGCCGCACCCAAAAGAGCCAAGGGACCAAAGAAAGATACAAAAGATCCACTGGAGAAGGAGGAGCACCACCAGTGGACCCACCACCCTGAGGAACAAATGCGGCAGAGACCAGTGACTGACACAGGGATATTGAAGAAAATGCACCCCGCTCAGCCACCGCACCCAGAAGAGCCTCACAACACTCAGGGAAGAACAAATGGAAGACACTCATCCCGAAAGGGAGACAGACGAAAAATAAGCTGAGATCTGTCATACTGCACAACAGGCAAAAAAAAAAACAGAACGACCAATCCGCAAGGAGAAGTGAGTCGCACACAACACCGCAAACCAAAATGGGAACCACCCCAACAGCAGGAGACCACTGAAGGGAAGAACACCACGTGGAAGGGCCAGCAATGAGCCCTGAAGGACGGGCAAGGAAAATGAAGCACCAAAGCCATGGCAGAAGGCCACAGGACCCTCATAACCCCCAAAAAAAGGAAACAACGTGGCCAGGCAGGGGAATCACCCAGCACAACCTACCCCCCCGCACGCGTCCCAACAGCGGGGCAGGATCCCACACCGTGGGTGGGCACCCCAGTGGGAAAAAAACCACCCAAGAGAACAGGAGGCTCAGAGGTCACTGCCAGCACCACATGGGAAGCAGACAGAGGGGAAAGAGACCACAGAAAATTGTCCGTACCACAGAAGACCCAGAAGAATGCAACACCAGACAGGCCACAACAGAGAGGGCCAGAAAAAGGGAATCCAAGAGGGAGCGCACCATACCCACCTAGCCCCCTGCGCCAGGAGAAGGGATGAGCAAAGGAAAGAGACTGGGAAAAGCCACAAAAAGATGGAAATGCCCAAAGAGACCCCTGGGAAGAGTACACAACACACAGCAGGAGAAGCCGGGACAAAGACCAACAGGCAACAGGAATGTCCCCAAAAATTGCTGTGGGAAACCAACAGCCCAAGGCAAGCTGAGAAGGGAACGCAAACCTGCACAAACCAGGCCTGACCCAGCCAAGGTGTGCAGCACAGACTGCACCTGGAGCAGCCCGGAAGGTCCAACTGAAGGCACCAACAAGAGCCCCTACATCAGCCAAAAGCACCAAAAAAGAACACACAGAGAGACTGAACTGGAACAAGAGCCAGAAATGGCGACAGACACACCCGGAGGAGAACACACCCTCATGGCACAAGAGGCCGTGGCCAAGACCACAAGAAGATGACACCCAGGAATGAACCCGCACCACAAAGGGCGAGGAACAGGGGCACAGAGTAAGACTCCACAGATAAACCCCCAAAACCATAAGGAAAGAAAGGAGGCAGAGACGTGCAGAGATGGGCTGAACAGAACCCCCATACAGCACCGTGAGGAACAAGAGAAAACACAACACTAGGGACTGGAAACAAAAAGGACTGCCACACAAGCCCGCAAGGGAAAGGCAGCGGCCAGCAAAGCACAAAAGAGGAATGGCTATACACAAACAGGGAACAGAACCCATAGACCACAGAAGGGGGGCCTGAAAAAGGGAGCACCCAAGGGACACCACCGCAAATGGCAAGGAAAGCCAAAATCCCTGACACCCAAGCAACCCACAACCAGATGCAGGATGGAAAAACAGCACCGGAACAGCCGGAGAGAAAGGAGGGCAGACACACCAAGACATCCGGACCCTCGCCCCACCAGAGTGCAGAGCAACAATCAGGGAGGAACGGGAACCACGACCAAACAAAAGGAAGGAATCAAGGCCAGGAACCACAGCAGAAAAGGTAAATGAACGAGAGCACTCAGCACAGACCTGCATGACCACCGTACAATCAGCAAAAATGCCCGAACCGTCACACACAAGGCGAAACCCCTGTGCACCACAGAGCGCGACCCAGGAAAAAAGAAAAGGAGGGGCACCACCACAGCCACCCCCCACAGAGAACCTGCGCCATCCAGCCCGAAGGATTGTGACTGGAACCGACCACCACTGGAAAGGCAACCCAATGCAGCACCCAGGAGACAAGGGAAAGGCAGGGAAACATCCTAGGGGCAGAAAATACCAACCCATTGCAAGAGGGCCTGCCACCAAATGTGGACGAAAGGTGGACGCATCAACTGGACTGAGGGAGGGCGCGTGCCTGTCATTGGCAGACCCCCGTACCGCAAGCGGGGGGAGGAAGCCCCTGCCTGGGGCATGCAATGGAGGCCCGAGCTGCTGCACGGGCACCAGTCGACTCCACAAGAGGGAAAAAACAGCAACAGACACCCCTGAAAAAGACCCCGCTGCGTGGACATGACCCAGACGTCCCCGAGGATGCCAGTGGTGAAACCAGCCGAGCCCCGGACTTGACATCACCGTACACCAGGCCATGACCATCACCCAAGCTGCAGCATGGAGCCAGCAGCAAGCTGTGACTAGAATCCTCTCTGGCCGTCACAGTGCACAAATTTGTAAACATATGCACAAGTCTTGAACACAGGCAAAAATAAAGAAACCGTCAAGCAGCACTTAACCGAGGATCAGCCAGCCAGGACCCCTGAAGTGCACCAACCGTGCATGCGTGGCAACCACAGCGACCGAAGGAGGAGGTCAGCCAAGCCCATGCTGCCTGTTCCTTCCGCATGGCTCCTGGCTGCCAGCCGGCCAGGAGACAGAAACATAAACTGCCACCGATGATCCAGAAACTGAACCGGCAGCCATCAAGGGAGGACCCCGTAACAGGACCATGCCGCTGAGACTTCAGCCCCAAAAAAGAGCCCACAACACAGAAGGAGGACCTCGGACCAGACCTTCAAACAAGGGCCCGCCCAGCGGCCCACGAGAGTCCAACAGTGGCACTACCCCAGTAAGCCCAACAGACTGGAGGTAATGCACCCAGCACAACAGTCGCTGAAACCCAGCAGGGACCACATCCTCAAGTCCACACTCCGTCAGCAGACAGAAAAAAGTACAAGCGGAATGCTGGGTAAGTACAGCTTATGTACTACAAAAGCGAGGTGGTAGGGAGGGGGTATCCCAGCATTCCTCATGTACTTGTTTTCTGTGGTGGAGATAGTTATCTCGAATAAGTGATGAATGGGACGAGGACAGGCGGAACGGGGGGGGGAGGTATTAAGCTTATAAGAAACTGTGGTTTAGTGGCACCCCTCCTCCGACAAACTCAGATCTTTACCTGCTCTTAAAATCTCTACTCTGACTTTCAATACATATTAAACTGCACTGACAATGAAGAATAAATCCGCTGCGCTGTCAAACAATTGGGCAGTTTAGCAATTGAGTCAGTCAGAGTTAATGACCACATGAACTGTTGTTTGATCTTGTCAAGCACTTGACTTTTTTGCTTCTTCCTTAAGCTACCCAGGAATGTAACTACTGTTGCCACTCTCGTAAAGTGAGCCAATGTAAGCGCACTCTTACAACTTCACTTTAAGATTGCTGACCTGATTAGCATTTTTATACTAGGCAAGACTGCGCTCCTTCATACATGCTGAATTGCCTTTAAATGCATCCACGTGCACATCTTAGCAGTCAAATTATTCAAACCACAACATGCTTGTTGCATGGAAAAAAGCAACCTTAACGATCCACCAGTAAGCTGTCCTATATTACTCCAGATGTTAATTGAAGGTTCTTGGTCGCCACTTCATTATTACAATTCTGGTGCACTGTTCCCCCTTTTCGATATGGTTGCACTATTTCCCCCCTTCATTACATGGCTATCATATGTGATATGTCTTTGTTTAAATGGAGTAGAAGGCGATGGTGAACAGCGGATGCGACCTTAGCCATGTTGATGGAAAGGAATCCGGTGGATCTTCCATGACTCACACTCTCAGAATAGATATTTTGAGATTCTAGCCTGAGGCTATCTATTGCTATTGACAATTGCTGCTGACGGGTAAGCGAACCCTCCTGTTTACCATTTACTAAATAGAGCACGTGAAGATGTGTGCAGTTCACAAACTCGTGACTCAACTACCTCGCAAACTAAGACACTCGGCAATGTACACACAGCGCACAGAACTATCCCTCATACTTCATTTGCACTTCCTCCACAACTTAGATAATGCTGAATGATGCTGCATTGAGTCTGGAGAACACCTGCGGTCCTCACACGTGCATGAAAACACTCCCGATTTGGACACATCCCCACGAATTTTAAACTAAAAATAGCCTTATTTTAACTTTTTCCTACTTGAAATGTTCTCCAATACAATTAAAAGTATTTGGAAAATCCAATTACCACACTCTTTTCTAATCCCTAATTTTGGCGTGACATAGGAACACGGCACTCATAAATGACACCTCCGATAACTCCTTCATACAACCATGAGCATTCATTAAATGGAGCAACTACTTACTTGATCTGCGTTAAGTACTTTGGAGAACCGTTAAGGTATAGTAAATCGTTTGACGAAATGTTACAGTAGAATTCACCACAATGTAATATGTGACCATTGTTGCACACAGCTTCCTGTCACCAGAGAAGCACTGTAATGGAGACTCACAACACTCACTTGGTACAAATATGTGGCTGATATGAACACATTTTCCAGGGCTGCTTCATTATATTCCTGATCCACTACTCATCAAAAACGGGGATGCCTTGGAGCATGTTATCTAATGAAGGCTATACTGTGTCCCTTTCACACCCTCCTCGGAGCACACCTGTCAGCATCCATTAATGGATGCTTCGGTAGGAGGTAGCCGTCGGCCAAGAGTTATTTTTAGAGGGGAATATATCTATCTTCCATTAAAAAGATCACAAGAGAAGACAATTATTTGTGTTCCTGCAAGTGAGACCCAAAGACTAGTTAACATTCCTTTTTGCACAGGTTCTAGTGTTTAATGACTATACAGCACCACTTTCTGTGGCATCAGGGTACACTGACAATGTTGTGTGACAAAGCACGACTTTGCGTAGGACAAAAAGACTGCTACTGTGGCTCTGCTACTAGATTAAACTGCGTTTTAGGTAAAAGTGTGAATAGCAGAGTATGTGTGAAGAATGTGTAAGAGACAATGAGAATGCCATCGCAATTACGTGGAGAAATAGACTATGCATATGTGTGAATGAGATAGAGGATGAAAGCGAGGCTGTGAGCTGGTGGGTAGACGGTATGATGGTGGTGTGCTCATGCCAGAGAGAATTTAAGTTGTTTGATAATAAATTGATAGTGTGTATTTGACAATGTGTGTTTTTATGCGTGACTGAGTCTGTGTGTGTATTTGTGAGAAAGTGAGGTTTGACAGACGGGGAGAGAGATAGGAAAATAGAGTAACATAGGTCGAGAGAGGTCGAAGGAGGGAAGCTTTTGCGCGTTCTCCCCCTGTCTTTCACATACACATGAGCACACACACTCAAAAACTGGCAGTGTCTGAGAAAGGCAGTTTGTGACAGTCAAGATTTCTCTACCTATCTCCCCACCCAGAGACTTTACTTTGAGATTGTCATACACCGCTACTTCACATTTGCGAAGCACTATCACCCCACCCCCGAACACTGTTGTAGTGTTCATTTCATGAGCATATACCAAGTGGTGGCAAGTCTCCAACTGATACTCTTTATCATTCACCCACATATAGCACAAAAATAACATCTGCAAGGCATCATCTGAGTCAGTTCTGAAGAATAACAGCGCCTTGGCACAGTTAATCTAATAGCAACATCACTTATAAGGATCAAGATAAATGCATAGACCAAAACTGTTGCCCTAGTAACTGATTCTTCTGAGTCTCCATGCCAAGGCACAATATTAGGTAAAGTACCAAAGAAAATCTAAAGAAATGATATTGGAGCATGTTCTAAGCCGGGCTCTGATAGAAACAGTGTTGTAAAAGCAAAGGACACTTTTCTCCCGAGGCAGTTGCATGTTACAATATTGAATACAAATATATTATGATACAAAAATACCATTGCTTAAATACCCTTTATAAATTCATCGAATTTCTACACACAGTATGTAAGGTACCATAAAATATCCTAAGGCTAAGAAGACTGATTCAAAAGGGCAAAACTATAGAACGCATAAATATTGTTTTCCAAATACAATAGTAGGAGACGTAATATTGATGTCGTAAGTATTGTGAAGAGAAAAATCGATAAATCACATTAAAACTGAAGAAAAATATAACCCAAAAATACAGATTTATCGTACAAACGTACAAACATCAACTTTAAATAATATATAAAAGTAACTTTAAGCCTAATGACAGAAAGCACACATTCAAAATAGATCATTAAACCAATCTTGCTTTAAACAACAAACAGTTAAACAAATAATAAATCAACTAATAATTAAGAGGAGTACAAATAGAAAAGATGACAAACAATTAAAGTTACTGCCTTATCTGCCAGAATAGAGAGAAGAAAGTAAGTTGGCTTTAACAGAAGCACTAACAAGCAAAACTGAAAAAAGTGCATGCTTATTATTTAAATGTTAAAAAATATCGTGTCTAACAACGATTAACAAACATTTTGTAGTAATCCAGCGAGTATTCACCAGGAAGAAGACCCCAGGTCGTACAAGAGAAGATGACGTTTATGTCAGGTAGAAGATGAGTAACCCACAGCACAGAACAAGCCAGGATGAAAATCTTCCAGCAACTGTCACTTAGTCCTAACCAAACATTGTATCAGAACATAGATGTAGGGGAACCACTTAAAAGCAACATAACATACATAAGGACGTAACATACCACATATCGCTTCCCCAACACAGCAGACTCAACCTACGACATACAACAATCACCAGAACACACCACACAACAATACATGACAGTACACAATAAAATAAACGAACAACACAAAACAAGTGGAAAAATATACAAATGCAAGGATTAAACACATAAGCAAAACTAGTGCAAACTATATTGTAACAACAAAATGAAGTTGTTGCAAATACCACACTAGTTATTTAACCACAACAATGTTCTTTGAAATTCCAAATTCTCCTATCTTCCAACTGCACAGAACCATTATTAACTTTAACTACTTTTTGAGGATAACTAAATTTACTGTCTCCTTTTCTTCTTATTGGCAACCTCACCTGTACCATATCACCAACCTTGACAATCAATATTTTCACATTTTTGTTTCTGTAATAATACTCTTTGCACTGAAATTGATCCTCAACTCTCTTTTCTTTGCCCTTTCTACAACCGCTGAAACGCCAGAAGAATTCAATTTGACTTCAACTCACTGAGGACACATCATAGTACGTCTGCAAATCCATCCAAATGGTTTAACACTTGTTGTCGAATATATCACTCTGTGCTGCACTAGTCACCCAACTACTGCATCTTTCACATTTCTTCCATTGATTTTTTCTATTAGAACTGTCAGCCGAGAAGTTCTCTTGAACTTCTCAATCATTCCATTTGTTTCTCGATTATACATAGCATATCATTTATGCATAATACTTCTCTCACTTAAAAATTCTGACACTGGCAGTTAGCGTCAGCGGAGCACCATTATCGGTCAGTAAGGCCTTAGAATTACCTTCTCTCATAACAATCTCCATTAATAACTTAATCACAAATACAGAACAGTCATGAACAAACATGAGAACAAGAAATACTCACAATCATCTTTAGAATACAATGGTCACACAATATTAAAAGCAACCTCATTCCATGAGCCACTAGGAAGCTCTCTGATTACCATGGGACAAGATCTCAGCTTCTTGGATTGGTCACTCAGTCTCCACTCTAAACATTCTCTAAATAATCTCTCTGTTTGAAGATTCATTACAGTCTACCAGTAAGACAATCTCAAGAGCTCTTTATTCTTGCTAACACCGTAATGCCCTTTATTAGCAAGAGCCATCAATTGCGCATGCTTACCCACTGGTGCCACTAACTGTGAGCTTTTGAACAATAAACCAACCCCTCAAGCTAAATCTACCAAGTACACAGACTGCAAAAGCAATATATACTATATCACAGTAATACACAAAAAATAAAGTGTGCAACTGTCAAAATAATAATAGAGCTTGAATATGATATGATGAACACCGTAACCATAGCCTACAATGACACCCAAATACAAGGCTAATACTTTTTTTAATAAAGCTATTTGGTAGCATATACAAAGGTCTACACTAAGGGCTTCTTTGTGAGTTCGGCAGGCAGGTTGGCACCATGCTGGCTAACTCCCCTCCGGGCTCATTAAGAGTTTCCCGCTAGGTCAGTGTGCAGAAACCTGAGTTTCCACCCGCTGGCCTAGCGGGAAACAGTCTACAGCATTGTCTCTTGCTCGTAATCGAGTCTGTGGCAATGCTGTAGAATGCAGGATCCACAGTCACCCTTGCAATACTCACTGTCTGCAAAACACACAGTGAACATTGAGATGGTGCTGGGAAGGGGGACCCCTGCACTGCCCATGCCAAGTGCATGGGCCCTGCTGGTATCCCTTGCACCTGTTCTCTGCCAGCCTGTTCATGGTGGTGCTACTGCCATGAAATGGCTGGCAGAGAACGAGATCGTAACCCAAAGGGCAGTGCTGCATGCTAGTTAACAAAGTAGTGGAAAACATACACGGCCTAAAGTACTTATAATCAATAACCAATATCCTATTATGACATACATTTCAAACACTTACCAATAGTTAACCAATCACACAAAATCCGAAGATTATTCTGACAACCACTTCTGTAAAATGTTCAAAAACTATGTGGAAGGGATTTATTCAGTACGTCTCTCCCTCTGTTTTGGGACTAATACTTTTTTAGATTTTAAATTAAATTCGAACTGTAAAACCTTTTCAAAAACTTATTTACAACAAAAACTTTATATGCAACAAAAACCTAACATTATTATCACATCTTAGAAAAAATACACAATTTATCTCACCCATCTCACACTCATATAGAGCCTAGACTAAAATAAGGAATATGTGCTTGCCTACCCAGTACATTTGAAAGCAATATAATACACCAAAACTAACTTACACTACAAATAGTCTATCTATATAATCCAACTCTATATAAAATCTCGTTTTTTCTACCTGCTTGGGTGAAATAGTGAACTGGAGCTGGTTTTCTCAACTTCAGCTTGGCATCTAACTGAAATATTTTTTTTACAATGAAATGATGAATAAATGGTGCAAATAAAAATAAAAACAAGGAAACAAATATATTAGAGTCAATATATATATATATTTGTTTTCTGTGAGAAAATGAGAAATAAGTTGTTTTGTATGCAATTTTTTACTTCAAAAAGTTCCTAATTGTATAATAAAAAATGTATAACATTGTTGCATTTTTAACTATTTATTTATTACGCAAAATGTTTAAAAATAATTTCAAAACATTTTTTTCTTCAAAATATACTGTTAGCTCTCAAACAGATGTAAATGTGTTTTTAGATATACTGCTAACTTGTCCTGCGACTACCAGCCTTCAACACTTGCTTAGCAAAAATACAGTAATTCTCTGCTGCTAGTCCTAGCCCTTGGAACTCCATTTCTCTTTCTCTCAGAACCCAACATGATGTACTCATCTTCTGAAAGCTGTGAAAATTCAACCTGTTCTGACCTTTCTTCAACTAATCTGCTTTTAAATTTATCAGGTTTGTGCCACCCCTTCTTCCTCTTGTCTTAGTAGTTTGTATTTTGTATATGTATTTTAATTTATAAAGTGTCTAAATGCTAATACTGGTAAAGAGCTGCTGAGATGAAAAAGAGAAAAAGAACCTTGCACAGCATTATGGTTGAGAAAATTGGCAGGTTTTTAGTTGCTTACACAAAGTTGCATAAGAATTCAAACTCGCAATATGGGTACACAGAAAATTCCTGAGTTTGGCCACTGCCACCAAAAAAGCCCGGCCACCTCATCTGGCCTCTTGCAAACTAGGAAGGTTCACCTTCATTATGAATGAAGATCTTAGCTTCTCTTAGGAATGTACCAATTAAAAGCAGTTCTCAGGAACTTAGGTCCCTGATGATGGAGCTCCATATAGAGCAAGCAAAGAACTTTACAAGTCACGTGTTTGCTGACAAGTACCCAGTGAAGGGAGTGTAAGCCCCCCTTAACTGAGAGATGTTTAGGGACATCCAGTACCAACCGTCCTGCTGCATTTTGGATGACCTGTAATTTATTGAGGGAGGACTTGTTAGTATTTAAGTATATAGCATTGCAATAGTCCAGGCATGATAAAATAAGCACTATAACCGCTGCTATTCTGAGTTCACCTTGAATGAAGGGGAAGATCTTCTTTGAAATCTTGATAATGAAGAAGCAGGAACTCAAGGTCCTGTTGACCTAAACATCAAAAGTAAGGGTGTTATCAAAAATCACCACTAGATGTTTTGCAGTAGCCACTGGGGTGGGTAAGGGGCCATATGTTTCAGGCCACCAGTGCTCAGAACAGGCTGAGTTTTGCGCCCCAAAGACCAAAATCTCTGTCTTTTCTGCAATAAATTTCAGCCAGTTTTCCTTCAACCAGATGCAAATTTCCATCACACAAGACTTGAACTTGTCTGCCACCAGTGACATATTATCAAATATAGAGACAATGATTTGGGTATCGTCTGCATAGGATAACACCTGGAAACCAAAGCATCATACCAATTTCACCAAGGGGGCCACGTAAAGGTTAAACAATGTGAGACTGAGGGAGGACCCCTGTGGGACTCCACAAGGGAGCTGGAATGGTTCTGCCCTGTAGTCCTAAAAGCAGACTGTTTGGGTTCTTTCATCAGAAAGGAATCCCAGGAGATCAAGAGCTGTATACCTCAGCAGTGCTTGATGCAGTCTTTGCACCAAGCAGAATGCCACTGACAGATTCAACATTACTAGAGTGGTCGCACCTCTCTGATTCACCTGGCAAGGGATGGAATCTGTAGAAGCAACCAATGATGATTCTGTGCTGTGCCCACTTCAGAACCCATTCTGCAATGGGTCCAGAAGATCTTGGGCAATTAAATACTTGACTAATTCTTTATTAATGTATTTTTAAAAACTTTTACCCGGTGCAGACAGGAGAAAGATTGGACGCAGATTTGTAAGGTCCCTAGGGTCCTCATTTGGCTTCTTTTTGAGGGGAATAACTATAGCCTCCTTCTAGCACTGGGTAAGCACTCCAGATTTAAGTACCTTATTGTAGACCTTTTCCAGAAAAACTGCGATTAAGTTTGGCGCAAGTTGTAAAACTCTGAAAAGTACCCGGGTCATCTGGTGAGCCTGAAGTTGTGTGAGTTTAAAGATCTTTTATTTTCATCAAGAAAATGGGAGGGTAGCATTGAGGGCCTGTTAGGTAGCATCCTCGTCCACCGATATGAGTGAAAGTCTATTCTTGTTGATAATAAAATCCAAGATATCTTAAAAATCTAATCCCGGAAGTGGGTAGCAACACGATTGCAGAAGGTTTGTGAATTTTCCAGAGCATGCTGGACTGGGGGAGTAGGGAGATCTTTGACTACTAAGAAAAGTTAATTGGGATGTTGGTGGCCAATCTAATTTTGTTAATAAAATAGCCGACTTTGTGGATGTAGAAGCATTTTTATAACTGCAGATCATTTCATTATGTTTGTTTTTCTATTCTAAGATTAGTTTTGTCCTCCATCTCTGTTCTTGCCTCCAGCACTGCTGTCTGAGGTCCTTTAATTCTTCAGAGAAACAAGGTGCAGATATAAGGCTCTTCTTGTTTTTGCTGTGGTTAACCTGTTCGATGGCTGCCCTAATCCACGTGTTACTGTACAAGTTACTATTGTACATACCTCAGATACTCTTCTCCTAGATTGTCATTTGAAAAGGGAACTATCCGCTGTCTTAGCTATAGCTGTTATAGAAAATTGTTAGTAAATATACAAATACTATTCTGACTTCAAATATACTTTTACAACCACAGACCTCAACCATTGGACAAAGTGCATCATTTGGATGTTTGTTTAAACTTTCTAAATCCACTCTGACAAACATTGGGAAACGATTGTACGCGGGGAGGGTGGTACATATAATATTATGACTCCAAACCACAAAACATTAAGGAAATTGCATAATCTGAAGTTATTGCGTTTGCTATTCATTGCAGAAGATTAAACTTAGCAGAAACTATGTAATTGGGGAGAGGGTGAGTTGACAAATATACCAGTTAAACTAAACATAGAATTTATTTACACTTTAAAGTTCATATATATTTAACTTTTATGAAAAAACATGATCACAATATATTTTATACATTATTATAAATGACCCCAAAAATTGAAATAAAATGATACATAAAATTTATAAAAAAATGTATTATTTTAAATAAACCTAGAAATGCTTTAGATGACCTCTGTAGATCAGCTAATAGCAGCAGAGTTGAAGCCTTAGGTGGTCATTACAACATTGGCGGTCGGTGTTAAAGCGGCGGTAAAACAGCCAACAGGCCGCCGGAAACAAAAATGGAATTACGACTGTGGTGGAAACCGCCAACATAGACAGCCACTTTAACACTCTGGCCGCCACGGCGGTACAAACAAACACCGTGGCAGGTAACCGCCAACAGACAGGCGGAAGACAATGTACCGCCCACATTATCACAAGCCACCAATCCGCCACCTTTTCCGGGGCGGTTGCACCGCGAACAAAAACACGGCAGAAACAGGACTTGGAAGGGAAAACGCTCACCTCTACACACCCCACGAGGAACCAGGACGCTATGGACCCGGAACTTCAGATTCTTCCAGCCCTTATCTTCCTGCTCCTCTACCAGGAGCACGAACGCTGGTGGCGAAGACCACGGTGAGTACTGCACCTACGACACAGGGGAGGGAAAAAACAGTGACACACACACGCAACAACCCCACCCCCATCCTCACCCACAACAACACACACACTAATACATCATGATAAATCACAGTTACACCCCCCCAACCCCCTTGGAAGAATGCAAGGACAAAAAGAAATGAGTCAAATGATTGTAATATATACGAAGACAGTAATCAAAAATATATACATATATTAAGATATTCACACTACAACAAATATAAACACCAACAATCCAAGTCCAAGGTATTCCACTATCATATTCCGTGGACCACTGGGCCCAAAAGGCATGGGTGAGGCCCACGTTCAATACCCGAACAAGACGGAGAGAACACTGCTGGGGCATCAGATAGAAATAAAACAGGCACCTCAGGGGGAAGGGAAGGGGGGGGCACCTCAGCTGGATGAGTGCACAACGCCAGATCCACAAGGGGGCTCCATGCCCACTGTTCAATCCTGGGGAGTGCAAAGTCACAGTCCCTCAAGTCTCTACAGTGGGTGGTTTGCCCACTGCTATATCCTGGGGAGTGCAAAGCCACAGTCTCTCAAGTCTCTACAGTGGGTAGTTTGCCCACTGTTCAATCCTGGGGAGTGCAAAGCCACAGTCTCTCAAGTGGATAACCTTCTCCACTGGTTTCTGGAAGGGGCTTTGTGCCCAGTGTGCTTCATCCTGCCAAGGACAGAGGTAGTGGATGTGATACTCTACTGGTTCTGGAGGGGCTTTGTGCCCAGAGTGCTTCATCCTGCCAAGGACTGGGGTAGTGGATGCCTTTCTCCACTGGTTCTGGAGGGGGCTTTGTGCCCAGAGTGCTTCATCCTGCCCGTGGTGGCCTCGGTAGCGTCGGAATCATTGGCGCTCACTGGCCTGCGGTGCTGCTGGCGGCGGTGTGCTGGGCAGCGGGGCTGGTGGCGGTGGTGTCCTGGGCAGCGGTGCTTCTGGCGGCGGTGTCCTGGGCAGCGGTGCTGGTGGCGGCGGTGTCCTGGGCAGTGGGGCTGGTGGCGGCAGTGTCCTGGGCAGCGGTGCTGCTGGCGGTGGTGTCCTGGGCAGCGGGGCTGGTGGCGGTCTTGTCCACCGTGCAGATCTTCCCAGACTTGCCGGTTTTACTGTGCCCCTTCCCCACCTTGGATGGTGGCGCAGCTGTCTCCACACCCCCAACTGTACCCCTGGGAGTGGCTTTGGTGGCTGATTTCTTTCCCCTCTCCCCCGGGCACTGGCCAACTTTTTATGCTTTACAGGTGGGGGACTGTCTGTGCTCTTGCCTCTTGCCACACTGGCTGCCCTGCTGCCTGGCGCACTCCAGAAGCCGGTAACTACAGGCACCACTAGTTCTGCAGATGTTGTGGCTGAGGTGCTGGGTTGGGACCTGGAGAGTCGGGCTCTAGGAGACTGAAGGGGTAGGGGAGGTGAGGGAAAGAGGTCAAGGTTGGACAGGAAAAGTTTCTTAGGAACACTGGGACGGGTAGATGGAGGGGGTTTGGGAGTGGAGGAAGAGGTAGTGGTTGTAGGAGGTGTACCTTTGGTGACTTTGGGTGAAGGTGCCTGGGCTGGAGGCTGTCGTGAGGTGGATGGCTGTTGGGTGGGTGTGTGGCTGCATTTGTGTACCTTGGGAGGTGGCCTCACAGACACACTGGGAGAGGACACAGGGGGTGTGTGAATGGTAGTGGGGGTGGTGACTGCACGTGAGCGGGGTGTGGTGGTGGGTGTGCTGGTGATGGAGGTAGTGGCTGAGGATGTAGTGCATGCAGGTGTGAGTGGAGATGAGACAGGGAGGGAGACGAGGAGGAGGGGGACACAGTGGAGGCAGTGGATGTTGGTGTGTCTGCATGTGTGTGATGCTTGCGTGAGTGCCTGTGGGATGTGTGGTGCTTATGTTTGCCAGAGCTTCCCTTGTGTGTTGAGGTGTGTGCATGCTGGTCTAATGGTGTACTTGAGATAGGCTGAGGTACAGGGGTTTGGGTCTGGGTGGAGGAAGTTGGAGGGGGGAGGCTAGAGACAGGGACAATGGCTGCCATCAGTGCTGAGGCCAGAGCCTGAAAAGCTCGCTGATGGGCTGCCTGACCAGAGTGAATGCCCTCCAGGTATGCATTGGTTTGTTGCAACTGCCTCTCTACACCCTGGATGGCATTCAAAATGGTAGACTGCCCAACAGTGAGGGACCTGAGGAGGTCAATGACCTGCTCACTGAGGGCAGCAGGGGTGACAGGGGCAGGGGCTGAGGTGCCTGGGGCGAAGGAGATGCCCACCCTCCTGGGTAGGCCGGCACGGGACAGACGCTGAGGGGCTGCTGGGAGGGTGGTGCTGGTGGGGGGGGGTGGCTGCTGTACCTGTAGATGCGGGGGCACAGAGGGGCCCGCCACCACAAGGGAGCTCCCATCAGAGGAGGAGTCCGTATCGCTGGTGTTAGCTCCTGTCTCCGCCCTGGAGCTCCCCTCGCCCTCCGCCCCACTGGTAAATTCAGACTTCGTAGTGTCGCCCTCCAGGGCCATGTGGGATGCAGCTCTCTCCTGCTCCGGTGCCACTGCTCCTCCGCCTGATGATGCTAATGCACACAAGAACAGGGAGACCACAAAAGGGGGGGGAAGACAGAAGAAAGACATGTTGAGTGCATGCAATACCGCTACCGTTGGTGGACACTACAGACACAGAAGCCCCCTGCACTACTCCGTGCACTTGGAGTTCCCTATTCAATCCCAGGGACATGGGTTACAAGGCTATGCCCGATTGCTGCACACATGGATGTCACAGGAGCCTGAGTAGGTGTAGTTGGCACTGTACACAGGTGGGGTGGGGTGCCACAGGGCCTGCCTTAAAAAGGGTCCTTGCCTATTAAACTTGCCCTGGCCTAGGGGAACCCACAGCCCACCTCCCCCACCCAGACACCTCCAATGCACGCTGAATCAGCAGAATGAGAGTGTACTCACCCCCTTGTGGCTGCTGTGATGCCCTCAAGTGCCCATCCAACTCCGGACACGCCACCGCCAGGATCTGGAACATCAGGGGGGTCATGGTGCGACGGGCACCCCTCCCACGTTGGGAGGCCATCCCCAGCTGGGCCTCTGCCGTCTTCTTGCTCCAGTGGCGAATGTCCTCCCATCTTTTCCGGCAGTGGGTGCTCCGTCTGTGGGAGAGCCCCAGGGTCCGGACTTCCTTGGCGATGGCACGCCAAATGTCCTTCTGGTGGGCGCTGACCTACGGAATAGTACAGGGGAAAAAGAGAAGTTATTACTGTCTGCACCTTCACAGTCATTGGCCCGCATCCCTACCCTTGTCATGACGCACATGCACTCACCGTCGTTTCATGCATGCCTCATTCTCACCCCCCCAATCTTTCATCCACATCACTCCACACAAGCATTGCCCATACAGCATGCTCACAGTGTACTTACCTGTTTGTCTGGAGGACCATAGAGTCGTGTGCACTGGGGGAGGACCCCATCCACGAGTTTCTCCAACTCCTCCATGCTGAAGGCAGGGGCCCTTTCCCCAGACACACAAGCCATTGTCTCTTCCAGACTGAGGTCACAGCAGCACTTGCAGTGTAGGTCCTCTCCTGTCGTAGATCAGGTATCAAGTGATTGAACAGAGAGAAAATGGCGGTCACGTCCGCGGCGGTGCATACCGCCACCGCCGGCGTACATCGTCATTGGCTCCTGGGACCCATAGGGTCCAATGTTAACCAATGCAGGTTTGCGCCGCGGTCTTCGACCGCCTACCGCAACGGTGTACAACGCCAGCGCAGTTACCTCATATCCCATTGTCCCACTTTACAAGTCAGGCAGCCGCCATTTCATGGGCACACATGGCATTATTTTGGACTGCATCACACATATCTAGGCCTTGCCTAAACACTCATACAGGCATATTTCGATTTGCTAATATTTCTGAGTATGCTGTGTTTACGTACCTCAGAGTTGGTTGACTCTCTGCTCGCTGTTCTCCAGCAATGGCACCGTCCGCTGGGGCATGTGAGGAGATGGCGGCATCCTCCGGTGTACAGACCGCTGGTGGACCTGTCGACAATGGAGGAGCGACATGTGATCATCACCTACAGACTTGATCGTGCCACAATCCAGGAACTATGTGCCCAGTTGGAGACAGACCTGATGTCAGCTGTCCGCCATCCCACAGGAATCCCCCCTCAAGTGCAGGTGCTGTCAGTACTCCATTTCCTAGCAAGTGGGTCATTTCATACTACAGTGGCCATTGCATCAGGGATGTCCCAGCCTATGTTTTCCAACGTGTTGTCCAGAGTGTTGTCTGCCCTGCTGAAACACATGCAGATCTACATTGTTTTCCCTCAGGTGGAGGATTTGCCTACAGTGAAAGGTGATTTCTATGCCCTGGGACATATCCCCAACATCATAGGTGCCATTGATGGGACACATTGGCCTTGGTCCCCCCGCAGGAGTGAACAGGTGTACAGAAACCGGAAGAGTTACCATTCGATGAATGTGCAGATGGTGTGTTTGGAAGACCAGTACATCTCCCATGTGAACGCCAAATTCCCTGGCTCAGTGCATGACGCTTACATTTTGAGAAATAGCAGCATCCCTTATGTGATGGGGCAACTCCAGAGGCACAGTGTGTGGCTATTAGGTGAGGATAAGGACCCTATACAGTGTGACTAGGTGTCTGGGTCTGGGGTTGTCCCTAAGAGTTAGTGTGTGTCTAACAGTTGTCCCTCGACATTTGCAGGTGACTCTGGCTACCCCAACCTGTCATGGCTACTGACCCCAGTGAGGAATCCCAGGACAAGGGCAGAGGAACGCTAAAATGAAGCCCATGGGCGAACTAGGAGGGTTATAGTGAGGACCTTCAGCCTCCTGAAGGCCAGGTTCCCAAGCCTCTATATGACAGGTGGTTCCCTATTCTATTCACCAAAGAAGGTGTGCCAGATCATCGTGGCCTGCTGTATGCTTCACAACTTAGCTTTGCGACAACAGGTGCCTTTTCTGCAGGAGGATGGTCCAGATGGAGGTGTTGTGACAGCTGTGGAGCCTGTGGACAGTGAACACGAGGAAGCTGAAGAAGAGGACATAGACAACAGGAACACAGTGATCCTGCAATACTTCCAGTGAGACACAGGTAAGAAGACAAAACAGCCTGCTACATCTGATTTAATTCTACAACTTCTCATCTGTCTGTCATTTTCACCCAGTGTATGGTCACTGAGTTGTCACTTTCCCTTACGATTTCACAGATGTGGGTCCCACTGTTTGACATCTGCTTTGTTTCCGCATGGACTAGTGCTGTGTGACATAGGTATGTTGACATTACATTTTATATAGCATTTTGCCACTGTTATTGCAAATACACATTTTTGAAAGCACAGACTGACTCCAGATTGTTTTTTTGATTTAAGGGTGTTTATTTAAGTGCTCAATAGTGGAGGGGGTGAGGGTGGAGGAATGTCCATGGCAGACTCCAATCTATTAGTCTCACAGGTGCATTGTCCAAAGGGGCATAGGAAGTGGAGCTGGGGCAGTTGAAGTGTGGACAGGGTGACAAAGTGGGACAGAAGGTTGACAATCAGGGTGGTCTCATTTCTTGGCGGGGGTCTTGGCATTGTTCTCTGTCTTTGTCCTGGATCTCAGGGACCGTTTTCAGGGTGGTTCTTCATCTGCAGGGGGTGGGGTGCTGGTGTGGTGGTCCTGTGGCGGTGCCTCCTGTCCACTAGCGCCGGCGGAGGTGGTGGGCAGTTCATCGTCCAGGCTAGGATCAGGGGCCCCTTGTTGTGCCACAGTGTCCCTCCTGGTGATCACGAGTTCCTTCAGCAACCCTACAATGGTGCCCAGGGTGGAATTTATGGATTTGAGTTCCTCCCTGAAGCCCAAATACTGTTCCTCCTGCAGCTGCTGGGTCTCCTGAAACTTGGTCAGTAGCGTTGCCATCGTCTCCTGAGAATGGTGGTAGGCTCCCATGATGTGGAGAGGGCCTCGTGGAGAGTGGGTTCCCTGGGCCTGTCCTCCCCCTGTCGCACAGCAGCCCTCCCAGTTCCCCTGTGTTCCTGGGCCTCTGTCCCCTGAACTGTGTGCCCACTACCACTGCCCCCAGGTCCCTGGTGTTGTTGGGGGGGTGGTGGGTTAGCCTGGGTTCCCTGTAGTGGTGGACACACTGCTGATTGACGTGACCTGGGGACAGAGGGATGGGCCCGCTGGGTGGGTGCTGCGCTGGTGTTTCCAGAGGGGGCAAGCTCTGTAGTGGCCTGTGCCAGTGTGAGGGGAACCGACTGTCTCGAGGTCCCAGATGGGCTGGGCTGGGCTGGGCTGGTCATCTAGATCCAGTTGGACAGAGCTGCTGTCATCACTGTGGGTCTCTTCTGTGGGTGGAGTGGACATATCTGGACCCTCCTGTCCAGTGACGTTGGGTAGGGGTCCTGCAGGGGTGTAAAGGCATGATTATTGCATCTGTGTGTGCCATGGTGTGCAATGGGTGGGTGACCGTGTACCCCAGTGCTTGCATTCCTGTGTAGGACCTTGTGTGATAATGGTTTAGGGGGGTGTATGGGTATGTGCAGTGGCCATGCCTTGGTGATGGGTGTCCATGCTTTGGTGTTGCATGCAGGGCTTGGGTTTGGGATGTGTGGTTTGTGATAGTGGGACATGTGTGAGGAGTTGGAGTGATGGGCGTGAGGGCGAGAGTGGGGGTATGTGATAGCAAGCAGGTAGGGTGGATGATGAAGTAGTTCAAGATTTAACTTACCATTCCTCCATCTACTCTTGCGAGGCCCTCAGGATGCAGTATAGCCAAGACCTGCTCCTCCCATGTTGTTAGTTGTGGGGGAGGAGGTGGGGGTCCGCCGCCAGTCCTCTGAACCACGATGTGGTGTCTTGAGACCACGGAACGCACCTTCCCCTGTAGGTTGTTCCACCTCTTCCTGATGTCATCCCTAGTTCTTGGGTGCTGTCCCACTGCGTTGACCCTGTCCACGATTCTTCGCCATAGCTCCATCTTCCTAGCTATGGTGGTGTGTTGCACCTGTGATCCGAATAGCTGTGGTTCTACCCGGATGATTTCCTCCACCATGACCCTGAGCACCTCCTCAGAGAGCCTGGTGTGTCTTTGCGGTGCTATGGTGTGGTGTGGGTGATGTGTGGGGTGGTGTGTGTTGTGATGTGTGGGATGATATTTAGAGGTGTGTTGTGTGAGGTGCATGGATGTTGTGTGAGTGATGGTGTGGAGTGCCTGTGGATGCTAGTTTGTAGATGGTGGTGTCTCTCTCTGGCCCTCAGTCGCAATTGCTGTCGTAAGGGTTTGTGGGTGATGTGGATGTGTGTGCTTTATATTGTATTGGGTGTGTGGGAGTGGTGTGTGTATGTGTATCAGGTGTGTGCATTTCAAAATGTCCAATGTGGTAGTGTTTTGTAAATGTGTGTGTATTTTGAGCGCGGCGGTGTGTACCGCCAATGGGATACCGCAATTGAAAGACTGCCGCGTGGATTCGTGGGTCGTGATAGTGTGGGCGTTTTCCTGTTGGTGTGACGGTGGAGGTTTTGTTATCGCCAGTTTATCACTGACCTTTGGTGTGGCGGACTTGTGTGGGTGTCTGGATTTTGGCAGATTCCGAGCTGTGGGTCGTAATGACTGTGGCGGAATTCCACGGCCGCGGCAGTGTGTTGGCGGTCTTCTGCACGGCGGTAAGCGACTTTTACCGCCAATGTTGTAATGACCCCCTTAGTTTTTACTTGACTTGTCCATCACATTTGTTACCATCAACCTTTTGCATGGTTCTTTTCTACTGAATCATTTGCAAATGATTTGCAAAAAGTTGTCAGAATTCACATCAGTTGATCATGATCTTAAGTGTGGTGTCCCCCAAAGAGTTGTCCTTTCTCCGCTACTGTTCAAAATCTACTAGCAACATCTTGCACTTTTATAACACTTGGGGCAATATTTATTGGGCATGCAGACAATACTCAGCTGTTGATCAATTTACCTCAGAGTGTACTGAGGCCCTGTTGGACCTAGGTTGGTTCTCCATTTTAGCTTTGTTTTATACATCTTAGCTGACATCACCTTTAGCAGTGACATTTTACACACTTTGCTTGCATGATATTATTCTAAGAATACATTGTACGAGTTGCTTGTTTTAGTTAGTCTTTCTTGACATATAACCAGTACATTCTGTTCAAGGCTAGGAACATAGTATAAGATATCCTAGTGCTTCCGTTGCATGTTCGGGGACAGCTTCTAACATCTAAACATATCAATGCACGAGAGCTGTGCCCTTAACACAGTATGGCTTTTATTATATAAGTGATGCACTGACCTGGGAGGGGCAGAGATGCAATCCAGCTGTGACTGTCCTGGGACGAATGCTATGTTCTGCATGCAGTTCTGCTGTGGCTGATCTTCCAGTCTCCAGAAAGGGATTGCGGTCTATGCTATGGGCTGATTCCTGATTCAGTTCTCCAGTTATTGGGGCTAAGGCTATCCACTTAGACCAGGCAAATGCAGAAAGTACACACACTCAGCTCTCAGTATAGGTTTAGTGTTGGATAGGAATATCTAGAAATCATTTGCCATGGTTGAATTGTTCATTCTTTTTACCATGAGTGTAATGCTGATACCATTGCTTTGTTTCATCTGCTTATTATCGCAGCTCATTCTCTATGCAAAACTACAATTGTAGCAATAAATGTTTTGAAAACTTATTTCTCGTATCTCTTGTGTGTTGCCTGGGCATGCTTGAGTAATACAACAAAAGGGTAAGATCTATTTCCATGACTTCCTTGGGAGTCACAGTGTCATGTTTGGGTTGTCATCATCATCTTCCATTCCAGTAAGGTTAGGGGTTAGGGTGAGGCCCTATGAACTAGCCAGGAAGTGGGCCAACATCTCCGAATGTTGTGGATGGGCACAGGTTGTCATTCCGAGTATGGCGGTAACCTGACCGCCACGCCGGCAGCGGTGTTGTGACCACCGCCAGGGTGGCAGTGCAGACCGCCACATAATGAGTAAGGCAGTGAACCCAATGCAACACAGACAACCTACCGCCAGTATCACCACCGCCGATGAGCAGCATCCGGTGGAGGCAGAAAACTTCAGGCTGGCGGGAACCAATGTTCTGCCTACTATATTACGAGTCACCAGACCGCCAGGATATCTGGGGCGGGATGGCCGTAACAAAAATCTTGTCAGAAACAGAAAGTCCAAAAGGAGCCACTCCCCTCCAGGTACCCAGGTGCGTCTGCTGCTGCCATGGCAAACAAACTGCAAGTCTTCCCAGCATTGTATCTCGCCACACGCCTTCAGGGCCAGCGACAACGATGAAGATGACCACCGTAAGTACGACTAATATAGAGTTGAGGAAATGGCTGTGATACACACCCACACATAACTACACATTCCCGGCACAGACAGTGAAGGCCCCACACACACGCATACAAACGTACCGTAGCGGCACACACATCCACACACACACAAAATACGTAAAAGCCAAGTACCCAATACACACACAAAGCCAAGCAGATATGTGCCACACATACAGCATAACACACACAAACACCACCAATATGGTCATGTACATCCATACACAATATCCCATAATCACACAATGACAACTAGACCACAAACACCTCAATGCAGGCATAGACAGGCATGTTGTGAAGCACCACACTTCCACACACACCATAAACTGTATGTAGCAATGTCACAATCAATAGCAGTGAACACACATCCAAACAATGGCACAGGTGACACATCATGTACAACCAACATACAAGGAAATGCACAGATGTAGCACCATACACACGGACACACACAACACCCCATACAATCCCACAAGCAAGCAGTCAGACACATAACAACATGCACATGGCACAACCCATCTACACAGCGCATGCAACAACACAGACACAACCCATACACAGACCTTACACACCATTGTACACAGATGTCACACCACCATGTAGAAGGAAACCAGGACAAGCATCTCAACATGCCAACCACAGCAATATGGGCAGATGTATTTTGAACCATCAAAAACTGTTAAAATACATACAAAATGTGCCAAATGGCAAGTCCAATGTCCAGAAATGCAGGACACATTGTCCATATATCATGGCCCCACCCCAACTTGACTTGTGTGCATGCCTGTGGGTTTGTTTGTGGTGCTTATTTTTGTCGTTGAGCTCCTTGTGTGTTTTAGTGGTTGTATGCTGGTCTGTAGATGTGGCCTGGACGGGTGTAGGGAGAAAGGTTGTGGATTGGGAACAGGTAGCTGGAGGGAGGATGGAAGATGAAGGGACACTGGCTGCCATCAATGTGTAGGCCAGAGCCTGAAATGATCTCTGTAGGCCAGACAAGGCGCTGAATGCTGCATCTGGGATGCTAGTCCCTGGATGGCATTCACAATGGTTGTCTGCCCCACAGAGATGGACCTCAAGAGGTCAATAGAGTCCTCATTGAGGGAAGCAGGGCTGACTGGGGCGGGGGCAGAGATGCCTGCGGCGAAGTAGACACCCACCCTCCTGGGTGAGCGGGCATGGCCAACTGGGTGGAGAGCTACTTGTAGGGTGGTGTTGGTCAGGGGGTGGCAGACAAGGATGGTGCAGGCATAAACAATAGAGTCCTGCAAGCGATCCCCAAACTTATCACTGATCACCTCTTCCCTGCTGCCTAGACACCTGATTGAACAGTCCCACATGCCTGTCAACTGGCGTAATGACTGATCCAACAATTCAACCCATTAAAAAATGACAGGAATGTGTGGAGTACATTTGGTACAGAGGGCCATTGATGCTGCAATTGAATCAGTTGGAATGTTAGCAAAACATACCTGTCATTACCCAAATACAGTGCCGATAAGATCACCTTGAACTACTACAGTATACGCAGAGATGGAGTATGCAGCCAGTAAAATGCCTGAACGTTTGAGCAACCCATATGTACAGTAAAATGTGTGTTACAGTACCACCACTTCTGTTCCTGCATGGCTCTACATAGCTAACGTATCACACTCCAACATGATTGGTGTGACAACCAGGACTGTATACTCCCCAAATTTCATCTGACCACGTAATTCCCAAGTCCAGTGAAGGTCACAGTACACAACCATGCAGAAGTCACCTAACAGTCTACACTTACCCCCTTGTGGCTGCTGTGCTGCCCTCGAGTGGCCATCCAACTCTGGCTAGGCCACCACCAGTCTGCGGGCCAGTAGGGGGGTCAGGGTCCGATGGGCACCCCTTCCAAGTTGGGAGGCTGTTCCCCATCTGGGCCTTTGCGGTCTTCCGGGCTCAGCGTCTCAGGTCCTCCCATCGCTTCCTGCAGTGGGTGGTCCACTGACAATAGGCCCCCAAGGTCCACACTTCCTTGGTGAAGGCTCTCCATAACCCTTTTTTCTGGTGGGCACTGACCTGCATGGGAAATATTCAAAAAATGGGATACATGATGTAAATGATACCAATACAGCTGCAACCTTTGGCGAAACACAACATACACGCACCATGCACACTGCCAATATACCATATACATCATGTGCATGCAAAACCCCAAATCAGTCATCACATGTCAATGTGCACACACATTCATCGTCAAACATCACCCAAAATATGGGACAAAGGACGTTGTACTGACCTGTTGCCCTAGAGCCCCATACAACCTCTCATACAGGGGTAGGACCACTTCCACCAGTTTATCCAGCTCCTCAGCTGCGAAGGCTGGAACCCTATCCCCTGCAGTACGTGCCATCATTGCTCCAAGATTCAGGACACAGCAGCACACGAAGTGGAGGTCTTCCTTGCCCGAATGCCAGGAGTCAAGTAAGCTTGCCCATACAAAATGGCGGTCACGACCGCAGCAGTCATGACCGTCAGCCCCGGCAGTTATTGTCATTGGTCCCAGTTTCCCATAGACGTCAATGTTATCCAATGAGGAGTTGCACGGCGGTTCTAACTGCCTTCCACCTTGACAACTGTCGCTGGTGGAATGAGGTCACTTCCATCTGTCCAATGCATGCAGGACAGGCAGATGCCATTTTAGTATGTTACATGACTGTCCTGGGTTCACACTGCATCATTACCTGCATATTGTACAAATTGATTCATATAGGTCACATTTTGTGGATAATCACATATGTAGTGAGTACTAGGTGACATACCCACATTTGTCACTACACATGTCTGTATTGACAATCCTTATGGTGGAACACATGGAAGGTGTATGTTTACATGTCCTGTATACGTCCCTTGTCATAGGGATTATGTGGCATTGTCTGGCTAGGAATGTAGTGTGGACTAATGTGTCTTTCCACAACATGACAGCCAGCTTACATGACCAATACTTCGTGATTGTCGTATCTCATACTTGGTGTACAACATTGTGAGAGGTACCCAGATTGTTGTATGTCCCCCTACTTAGATACCGCCAAAATGGGGTGATGAGGAGTGCACCAGTTTACTGGCCCCTAGTAGATCTTGAAACCATGGAAGAGCGCCACATCATCCTGACCTATCGACTGAACTGTGTGTCCATCAGGGAACTGGCCTCCAGTTGGAGCCAGACCTCCTGCCGGCTTTGAGAAATCCCCATGCCATCCCTCCAACAGTCCAGGTGTTGGCAGTCTTGCATTTTCTGCCGAGTGGCTCATTTCAGGTGACTGTAGGACTGGCTGCAGGGATGTCACAACCCAAGTTCAGTAAAGTGCTACAGAATGTGCTGGGTGCCCTACTCAAGCATGTGAACAGTTACATTAGGTTTACCACAACATGCTGATTTGGCCACTGTTAAGGCAGCCTTCTACGATATTTCACATGTCCACATGTGATAGGGTCCATTGATGGGATTCACAGTGCCTTGGTACCTCCGAGGGCCAATGAACACGTTTACAGAAACCAGAAGAGTACATATTAGCTCAATGTACAAGTGGTGTGTCTTGCAGATGAGTACATCACACATGTAAATGAAAAATTCCCCGGATCGGTACATGATTTCTATGTCGTGAGGAACAGTAGTGTCCCTGCATTGATGTTACAGCTACAGGGAGAAAGGGCTAATAGGTATGGTTACTGCTCTCCATGTCAGACGTTTGATACCCCTCCCTACACAGTCTGCACTCTGCCTAGCATTGTTTCCTATCATCCTATCTCTTTTTACACACAGGTGACCCCGGATACCCCAACCGGCCCTGGCTCCTGACACCTGTGAGACATCCAACTACAGGACGGGAGAACAGGTACAATGAGGCACATGGCTGGACGAGTTGAGTGATTGAGAGGACTTTCGGTCTCTTGAAAGCTAGATTTCGTTGCCTCCATGTGTCCGGTGGTGCCCTAATACTGACCAGGGAAAGTCTGCAAGATCTTTGTTGCATGCTTCATGCTCCATAATCAGGTCCTCAGAAGGCACATCCCACTGTTGGAGGAGGAGGACATTGATGCTGGAGCAGTGTTTGGGGCCAGTGACTCTGATATTGAGGAGGAGGCATACGGGGATTAGGCACATGACAACAGGACTGGCCTGTTTTGTCACTACTTTCAATGATGAATAGGTATGTGTGATTTGTATGTCATCTGCACTTTGACTATATTTTCTAAAGCCAGTCTGGACCCAGATTTTGCATGCATCAAGGTGTGTGTGGGGACTAATGCCTTCCATCTTGGTTTCCGACCCTGAAAGGTAGCTGACTTACCATGAGGGGGTAGTGGAAATGCATTGCTGCTAATGACGTGTGAAATGAGGGTGCCATAACGGAACATCCTTATGGTTGTACCAAAGGTTTTGGATCCTCAGTCTGCCTGTTTGGGTAAATGTGATCCAGACTTCTCAGTCTTGTCCTGCTGTGTAGGTCTATCATGCTGCATTGTCAGCTGTTGTAGGGCAACTACCTGTTCCTGATGACTCAGGGATGTGAACAGTAGAGGATGTTACGTATGTGATATCTTTAATTTCCTACACATGTGTCTGAGTGACAACGCAGGACCTTACACATGTGGTATTATAGTTACTGGGGCAGTCCTCCTGTGTTTGTGTTCAACTGCTGTTGATGTATGACTATGGAGTACATGCCTTACAACATTGTGCCTAATTCCATGCAATTTTCCCTCTTCAGGTCACATGTCTGTTTGGAAGCTGCTTACTGATTTGCCTGTTGCCATCATTGACACTGGATGTTACCACAATATGGATGTACTTACACACCTAATGGAGATTCCTACTACATCTGTCTTTTTTATATTATTGTGGTGCTGGTATGATTGTTGCTTGTAAACAGAATTGCCACTTTGAACATTGAAGACACATGTACCATGACATGTGCAAATTAGTGTTTATTGAGTGTATTCGATCACAGTCCAGAGGAGTGGGGACTTGGTTTAGGTGAAGATCAGAGTAGATGATCCAGTTGTTTGTTTCAGAGGTCCTGTATCTATTATCCTTGGGATGATGGGAACTTGGCTTTGGACAGCCAACAGAGTGAAACAGTGGCACACAAGGGTGATAGTTCAGGAAAGAAATCACTTCCTGGTGGGTGGATTGGTCTTTGCCTCAGGTCCTGCAGAATGTCTGACATCTTCTACGGGGGATCCCTCAGCTGCAGGGGTAGGCGTGCTAGTGGCCTATGGGTCCTCCTGCTGGGCCTCCATTCCAGTAGCATGTGCTGATGTAGAGGGCAGTGGTGTTGTGTGACTACTGGATGGAGCCTGCTGTTGGGTAGAGGATGTCCTTGAATTCCTTGAACTCCCCTAACATAGAGACCATGGTGGCACTGAGTACCTGCTACTGCTGCATGGCCTCCTAGTGGTATTCCCCCTACAGCCATTGGGTCTCCTACAAAGTGGTCAGTATCTGGCCCATCTTGTCCTGGGATTGTTGGTAGGCTCCCTGGACTCTTGAGAAGGTCTCCTGGCCAGTCGTGTCCTGTTGCTGTCTTGTCCTTTGGTCCACAATTGCCCTCCCACTGGTCCTTGCCCCCTGTGCCCCTGGTGCAGTGTGCCCCTCCCAATGACACTAGGACCGTCATTGTCTTGGGATTGCACTGTTGACTCACGCCCCTGTCCTGTGGGGCACACTGATGCTTGATGTGACCTTGGGACATAGGGTTGGGTGGGTGGGCTCTGCTGTGCAATGGATCCCACAAGGGGGGTTAGTTTCAGTTGTGGGCAGGGTGAGGCTGGTGGTGGTCGACTGACCACTCATGCCTGACAGGCCAGGTTTGTCATCCCTATCCAGAAATTCAGGGGATTCGTCCACTATTGGACCTGCATCCAGTCCTGGGCTTTCTGTCTCAGGCATCCTTTGCTGCGTGGCTGTACTTGGGAGACCTGTGGAGTGAGAGGTATTCTGTCACATGATGGTATTGTACAAGTGATACGCATGGTTGTATGCCATCATTGACTGGATTTGCAGGGCAGTAATGGCATTGACAGTTACTAGACTACTGCTTATGTTTCCATCAGTGTAATTTTGCAATGGTCTCATTTTGGGGAATAGTTTGTTTTTGTCTTGCTACTGTCATTGCCATGTACTGATGTGCATTCCAATTACTTTTTTGTGAAGGTGAGTGACATGGTTTAACGTGCAAGTGCAGAGATGTGAAGTGCATTTAGCAGTCATGCAAGTGTAGGGAGTGTTGCATTGTGGTAGTTGTAGTACTTGCTGCAGTGTGTGGTATCCATGCACTAGGGGGCCTGTGAGGGAATGGTGTCAGTAGGGAGCTGTGGCATGCAAGGGTGGATATTGGGTCCATGATGGGTTTGTGCATGTTAGGGTGGTGTAAAGGGGTGAGAGGGTGGTGGGGGTACATGCTGTGCACGGGGACATGTTGCCCGGGGAGTGTAGTTGACTTACCAGTGCCAAGTCCACTAGCTATTCCCGTCAGGCCCTTTGGGTGGTGGATGGCCAGGACCTTCTCCACCCACAATGATAATTCTGGAGGAGGTGGTGGGGGCTCACCACCAGTCCTCATGACAGCGATTTGGTACCTGGAAACCATGGCCCATGCCTCCACCCATAGGTCATTCTACCTCTTCCTAATGTCCTCCCTTGTACATGGTGCTTCTCCACAGTGTTCACCCTGATGACGATCCTCTGCCATAAGTCGTTTTTCTGAGCAATGGATGTCTGCTGGACCTGTGCTCCAAACAGTTGCGGCTCCACTCTGACGAGTTCATTGACCATGACCCTCAGCTCCTCGTCTGTGAATCATGTTTTTTTTGTGGTGTCATGGTGGTTGTGTTTTGGGTAGTGGGGTCTGTGTTGTGCAGGGATGCTGGGTGTGCTGTTTGTTGGTGTGAGTTTGGGTAATACGATGTGTGTGTGGTTTGTGGTGTTTGTGTGCAGTGGTGATGTGGTATTGGGTTTCTCTTGATTTTGTGTGTTGTGTGATGCGTGTTTAGTGTGATGGTGCCTGTGATATCTAGGTGCAGTGCCTTCTTTCAGTGTGCTCTTGACTTGCTCTGTCAAACTTTCCAGGTGCAAATGGTTCTGGGTATGTGTGGGGGGGGTGTTTTGTAGTGTTGTGGTCACGTGTGAGTGGTATGTGTATGTGTATCAGGTGTGAGGTATTGGTATTGTCCAATGTGGTGCAGTGTTCTGGTGGAGGTGCTTCTTTTACGCGGTGGTTTGGACTGCCAATGGAATGGTGCCATGCTAAGACCATGGTGCTGAGTTGTGATTCGTAATTTGGCGGGCAGGATGTTCTCAGCGTGACAGTGCTGGTGGTACAGACGCCTCCTTCACGTCATCGTTTAAGCCGACGGGGTCATTTTTTTATTTACTATTGGGCGGTGTTGGGTTGGTGAATCGTAATACGCAGTCTTCAGACCGCCATCACTGGTAGTCTTTTGTCACCCGCTTACACATCGGTCTTCGGTAAAGACCACCAAAGTCAGAATGACCACCTCAGTCTCCACATCCTAATATACAGTTGTATTATTTTAGTAGAAACTGTTTTACAAGAGTGAGGCTACACTTTTTACTTTCTCCTCCAGCCTTGTTGCTGTACATTGGTGAACGTCAGACAATTTTTCAAGCTGAGTTCTTCAAAAACTAGAGAATTTTAACAAACACCACTTCTCTTCGGTGAAACACTATTAACTGGCCCATTTCTAAGACCCACAATGCCACCTGGTAAAAAAGGTTTCAAATGTAGGTACCATTTTGGATCAACAACATTCCCTAGAATGACAGATCTCTGCAGTGATTAGCGCTTGCTGTTACCATCTGCAAATTCTAACTAGCTCTTGCTTTTGCTATCTGAAAATTCTTTCATGTGTTTTCCCTTAAACTGACACTAAATTCCACGTTCAGATGATAAATGCTTTTATACGGTCCAGACTTGACTATGAAAACAATGGAGAAATTGCTCAACTGCTTGCAACTTATTGGAAATACAGCAGCTAGACTGATCCACATTTACCCTGTCCTAGGCAACTGCTCTGGCTTCCAACTGGACTTGCATCATTTTCAAATCCTTGATAATTGTTCATAAGGCTGTATAAATATATTCTAATCATTTTAAGCTTCTGAATTTAAGAGTACTGTCCTCCTGCTCGCTAAGATCAGTAAATCAATTTCTTCTTCAAAATCCATGCACCTTAAAGCCCGCAATACTGATAGATCTTTGCCCGCGCTGACCGCCAAAATTCTGAAGTTCACTTCCTCTCCAACTCCATTCTCTGTCATTTCTTGTTCTTCTTATGAAACAATTAAAGACATAGGGCCTGATTACGATCTTGGCAGATGGACATCATGACGGACATTCTGTCCACCGTATTACGACCTCCATAGGATATAATAGATATAACATCAGGCCCATAGCTATTCAATTTGTATTCTACTTCCTGTTCTGGCAGTAAAATAACTAACATTGGCACCAAGAAACTTCAGTGGTAGCGCACTTCAATTTTTTATAACATAACATAACACCCCCAAAAATGTTAAAATTATTATAACATTAAAACAGGGCCACCCAATACCATGATAAATGCCCTAACTCACTATATACAAATAAGAAAATATAAACCCAAAA
Organism: Pleurodeles waltl; assembly: GCF_031143425.1. NCBI lineage: Eukaryota > Metazoa > Chordata > Amphibia > Caudata > Salamandridae > Pleurodeles > Pleurodeles waltl. The sequence continues at coordinate 273,333,537 of NC_090450.1, forward strand.
TACATAAGCTCCAACATTTTTGTAAAAATATACAAGTAAAAATGTATTTAAAAAAGTTAATCAATGAGACTATAACATTTGAATCTAATTTAAATCGTTATTGCTATAAATTATTATGAATCTAAAAATTAACCACTCGCCACACAATTCCCCAAAAGTGTCACGGTTTACACTGGGCTTACCGTCGCAGTTGATGAGCGTTGGGGAACGACCCAGGTTCTGGCAGGTTCTGCTCTGGCCAAGGTAGGGGCGACCCCTTCCGGTAGCCACGGTGCTGTTTGACAATAGCAAGCCACTACAGTCCGTGCCCTCCAGAGGGAGTCCCAGAGGAAAAACCCCAAAAGGGTAAAAAACCTCCAACAGGAACTCCCTGAAACAGAAGGAGTACACAAGGACATTAGAACTGGAGATCCGAGAGTACAGGAATACTGGAGACGAAAGACAGGTCAAAAATAACTGGCTCCACAAGAGGAAACCAGCCGGAGCGTGACTACCACCAAAGGAGTGTTGCAACGCAATGAGAAAGAAGCTGAAGTCCCCTTATATACCCATAGACAGGAAGTGAAAAACAGGAAGTAGAAATACCACCATCTTGGATTGGGAAAAAAGTCATGTGTAATGATAGGGAACATGTACTTAGAAAAGGGGAGCAATGCATGCAGGGAAGAGAGGATGTGAACAGCATGCTGGGAAAGGAGGAAGCATGCATAAAAAGAAATCATGTGCATGCAATCGGCTTTTGCCTTTGTGACCGGTAAGTGAGGGAAAAGAGGGTTTCTATATTATGGGAAATGCACCAGAATGTTAAGCGCACTAAATGCGCTATGCGCGGCAGGTTCGAGACCCAATTCGGAGTCTCTTCCTCTGCCGCGTCTGCCCTTGCAGTAAACAACGAAAGGAGGGGGTGCGGCGAGTGCCGCGACCCCTGACCTGAGAGGTGGCTTCTCCCGCGGCCTGCCTGCAAGCCGCGGCTTCCCCCGCGGCTTGCCTGCGGGCCGCGGTGTTAAGCGAGTGCCGCACCGCAGCAGGCCTGTGCTTGCGGCCGCGGCGCGACAAAAAGAACCATCAATCCATTTAGAAAATAACATTAAAAGATAACAACCACAACAAAAAAATAATTTCTAAAAAATTTAAAACAGTAGACAGTAAACAACGAAAAGAGGGGGCGCGGCGAGTGCCGCGACCCCTGACCTGAGTCGTGGATTGCCTGCGGTCCGCGGTGTTAAGCGAGTGCCGCGGCGGCCCGTGCTTGCGGCCGCGGCGCGACAGTAGTTCCCCTCCCCGAGGCCCCAGGTTTGTGAGGAAAAAGCCGGAAAAAACGACAGACCAAAAGAGTGGCATGAACCGAAGGGGCATCTTCCCAGGAACAATCACTCATAGGGTAACCCCTCCAATGAATGAGATATTGGAGGCGTCCATGGAAAAATCGATAGTCACAGATTTCCTGGACCTCGTACTCGGGCACACTATCAATCAACAGAGGGGGAGGACAGGAGAATTGTCTGTGAAAAGGATCAGGAAGGTAAGGTTTGAATTGAGAGACATGGAACACAGGGTGTATCCTCCAAGTCTTGGGCAGGCGAAGGCGCACAGACACTGGATTAATCTTTTTGAGAATCAGGAATGGACCATAATAACGGGGTTTAAATTTGTTCTGAGTAAGTCGGAGAGGTAGAAATCTAGAGGAAAGCCAAACTTTATCATGGACCTGATAGTGCAGAGCCTCACAACGTCTCTTATCAGCCATATTTTTCATGCGTGACTTAGTTGCCACAAGGTTGGAATGGATAATACGTTGGACACACCGTAGCTGTCGAACATAGGAGGAGATGGCAGGAAGATTGGAAGTATCCTTCAGGGGAGTTGTGAAGGCCTTCGGATGGAAACCGTAAGAGCCATAGCAAGGGGAGACTTTCGAGGCACTGTGTATTGAGTTGTAGGAAAATTCTGCAAGTGGTAAATAGGTAGACCAATTACTCTGCGTAGCATTGCAGAAGCTACGTAAATATTGTTCGAGGCCTTGATTTAGTCATTCCGTCTGTCCGTTAGTTTGAGGATGGAACCCTGATGATAAGGCCACTTCGATTCCCAAGGTCTTACAGAATTGTTTCCAGAATCGGGAGATATATTGGGGACCCCTATCCGATATAATGACCTGAGGTAGTCCATGAAGTCGAAAGACTTCTTGTGTAAAGATTTGACTTAATTCCTTTGCCGTTGGTAACTTTCTTAAGGCCATGAAATGAGCCATTTTAGTGAAGGAGCCCACGGTTACCATAATTACTTGATTTCCTACTGAAGAGGGTAAAGAGCACATGAAATCCGTGGAGATAGTGTGCCATGGACCTGGGGGAACTGGTAATGGGCGAAGTAATCCTACTGGTTTGGTACGGGGTGTCTTGGCTTGAGCACACATAGGACAGGATGATACATAATCTTCAGTATCTGTCTTGAGAGTTGGCCACCAGAAGGAGCGAAGCAGAAGTTCTTGGGTAGCTTTCATTCCTCGATGACCTGCGATGGGGGAATCATGGCACATACGTAAGGCTTCAGTCTGTACTAGCTTAGTGGGTATGAAAAGAGCCTTATCATGGTAATAATACCCTTGATCTATGTGAAGTTGCGGACGCAACTTATTCAGCTCCGTATCTTCTAGACGGGCATATTCAGACTTGACTTGGTCTAAAAAAGTCTGTACTAAACCAATGATCTTGTTATTGTCAAATAGGTTCTGTACAGGGGAATCGCAACACTCAGGATAACGTCGAGACAAGGCATCAGCCAGGATGTTCTGAGAACCAGGGATGTATGTGATATAAAAGTCATATTGGCTGAAAAAGAAAGCCCACCGAACCTGCCGGCTATTCTGACACTGAAAATTTCTCAAGCATTGTAGATTTCTGTGGTCTGTCCGGGCTTCAAAGGGTTCGTTCGAGCCCATCAGAAAGTGTCTCCATTCTGTGCACGCAGTCTTCAAGCCGAGTAATTCACGTTCTAGCACGGAATAGTTCCGCGCTGAATCTGATAAAATGTGTGACAGGTAGAATACAGGGTGTTCTAAATCATCATCGTCTTGTTTTTGCAGTAAGGCAGCCCAAATGGCTCTTTCTGCGGCGTCTGCGACAACAATGAATTGTTTGCTGGTGTCTGGGTGTCGTAGAATAGGAACTTGAATAAAGGCTTTCTTTAAGTCTTGAAAGGCTAACTCTGCGTCTTGTGTCCAACAAAAGCCCTTCTTTAGATGGTCTTTTTTAAGGGTTTGAGTAATGTAACTGGTTCTCTGGGCAAAGTCTGCTATAAATTGTCAATAGAAATTGGCTAATCCCAAAAAACACTTAGGCCCTCATTCCAACCCTGGCGGTCCATGGCCATGGAAGCACCGCCAACAGGCTGGCGGTGCTTCATGTGGCATTCCGACCGTCGCGGTACAGCCGTGGTCGCAGGGGATTCCGACCCCCTTCCCGCCAGCCTATTTCTGGTGGTTTTTACCGCCAGGAACAGGATGGCGGGAACGGGTGTCATGGGGCCCCTGGGGGCCCCTGCACTGCCCATGCCACTGGCATGGGCAGTGCAGGGGCCCCCTAACAGGTACCCAGCATGATTTTCACTGTCTGCATAGCAGACAGAGAAAATCGCGACGGGTGCAATTGCAACACCGCGACGTCGCACCACCGCGACATCGCACCCCTGCAACACCACCGGCTCCATTCGGAGCCGGCTTCTGTGTTGCAGAGCCTTTCCCGCTGGGCCGGCGGGCGCTCCCTTGGCGGGCGCCCACCGGCCCAGCGGGAAAGTCTGAATGGCCCCCGCGGTCTTCTGACCGCGGAGCGGTCATTTGGCGGCGTAAGTTTGGCGGGCAAACTTAGAATGACCCCCCTGAGTCTCTGTGATGGAAGAGGGAGATGGCCAATCCAATATAGCTTGCACCTTGTCTGAATACATGGCGACCCCAGTTTGGTTGATGCAATATCCCAAATATTTTACCTCTGTCTGATCAAACTCGCACTTCTCGGGTTTGCAAAATAAATGGTGTTGTCTGAGTCTTTCCAGAACTTGGAGAACATGTTTAGAGTGTTGCTCTGGGTGGACAGAAAATATCAAAATGTTTTCGAGATAAACAACCACTGTTTGTTGTAGAAGGTCGGAGAAAATAGAGTCCATGAACCTTTGAAAAATGGAAGGGGCCTTGGTGAGTCCGAATGGCATGACTCGATATTCGTAGTGACCGAAAGGTGTTCTAAAGGCGGTCTTCCACTCATCCCCTTCTTTGATCCTTAAAAGATGGTATGCTCCTCTGAGATCCAGCTTGGTGAATCTCTTTGCCCCTCTGACCGCTTCCAGGATGTCCTTAATAAGGGGTAACGGGTACCGATCCTTAATACTGATCTTGTTTAATCCTCTGAAATCAATACAGGGACGCAAATCTTTCGTCTTCTTAGGCACAAAGAAGAGAGGAGCCCCTGCAGGTGAAGAGGAGGGAGCAATCAATCCGCTCTGTATGTTCTCATCAAGGTATTCCTTTAGAATCTGCTTCTCAGGTTCTGTTAGAGAGTACATTCGCCCAAAAGGAACCACTGTATCTGGTTCTAAGGGAAAGGCGCAATCGTATTCTCTATGGGGTGGCAGTTCAGGTTTTTCTGGCTTCTGGAATACATCGGCATATTCTTGATAATGACTGGGTATTCCCTGTAGGACGTTAATAGAACATCCCACCTTAGGGGGTGCTGCTAAAAGACCTTTTGGGGACCAATAATCACCTGCTAGGTAGCAGTGGCGTTGGCAGAAGTGAGAGGATAAAGAAATAGTTCTTGTTTCCCAGTTGATGTAAGGGTTGTGCTGTGTGAGCCATGGGATTCCCAGGATCATGACGTGATGTGGTGATGAAATTAAATCAAACAAAAGATTTTCTTGGTGTTTCCCAAATTGGAGACAGAAAGTAGGGGTGGTATACTGTACGGGTCCTGAGGCCAAGAGTGATCCATCCACCGTGTGGACCTGTTCTGGTACTTCCTTAGGTATTTGTGCTATCTGTCGTTCTTTTGCCCATGCTTCATCTAAGTAGATACCACTGGCTCCGCAGTCCAATAGGGCCAGAGTTCTTTCTTCCCGGCCATCAGTTAAGTGAAGGATAACTGGTAAAAGGAAAAGAGCAGTCCCTTCCTCCCTGGAAGAACAAATGGAAGGTATTTCACGATATCCCGTCCTCACCCTTCTCACTGAGGACGGGAGTTGGCGTTTCCCAAAGGCTTGGCTGGACGAACGGGGCAGGTGCGAATTAGCTGACCAGCTACACCACAATACAGACAAAGTCCCTTCCTTCGTCTGTGTTCTCGTTCACTAGCTGATAAAGGTCCTCGAACTGTATCGATTTGCATCGGCTCTTCCTCAGTAGCCCCCTTAGGTTCAGAACGGACTTCTTCGGTACGATGAGGGAAGGTGCGAGACGTCACTGAGTGTGATGGCAAACGACTCTTCTTTTTCTCCATTCTTCGCTCATTCAACCGATATTCTATCGTCAGGGTCTGATCCATCAACCCTTTAAGGTTCTCTATTCTAGCAGAGTGCACCAGTTCATCCTTAATGTCCTCTCTGAGACCCCTGCGGAACAGAGTCACCAAGGTACGTTCCACCCAGGACGTTTCTGCTTCCAATTGTATGAAACGGGTGATGTATTGTAGTACATCTTGATTTCCTTGTTGGATGTCGCAGAGAGCTTCTTCTGCTGAAGACTCGATTCCAGGGCGCTCAAACATCTGTTTAAAGGTAGTGACAAAGTTGGAATAATTAGACAGGCAGGGGTAATTTCTTGTCACTAAAGGAGTGGCCCACGCCAAGGCTGGCCCGGATAGGGCGCTAATCAAATACCCCACCTTGGTCTAGTCTTGCACAAATTGTGAGGGGCGAAACGTGAAATAAACCGTCAAGGCATCCAGAAATTCTTTCAATTTGTTAGGATCCCCGGAGTAACGAGGTGTAGTGGCAGATACCGAAGGAACATCAGTGGTCCTGGATGCAAAGGCTTGTCGATAGACGGTGTTTTCAGTACGTAGCTGTTGGAGTTCTTGAGCCTGTTGTTGTATAGTCATGAGCAGGGTCTGGCTGGTGGGTTCTGTATTCACCACTGGATTATCCATGGTTCTGGACTGCAACTGGATTTTTGGGCGTTGCAATCTGTCACGGTTTACACTGGGCTTACAGTCGAAGTTGATGAGCGTTGGGGAACGACCCCGGTTCCAGCAGGTTCTGCTCTGGCCGAGGTAGGAGCGACCCCTTCCGGTAGCCACGGTGCTGTTTGACAATAGCAAGCCACTACAGTCCGTGCCCTCCAGAAGGAGTCCCAGAGGAAAAACCCCAAAAGGGTAAAAAACCTCCAACAGGAACTCCCTGAAACAGAAGGAGGACACAAGGACGTTAGAACTGGAGATCCGAGAGTACAGGAATACTGGAGACGAAATACAGGTCAAGAATAACTGGCTCCACGAGAAGAAACCAGCCGGAGCGTGACTACCACCAAAGGAGTGTTGCAACGCAATGAGAAAGAAGCTGAAGTCCCCTTATATACCCATAGACAGGAAGCGAAAAACAGGAAGTAGAAATACCACCATCTTGGATAGGGAAAAAAGTCATGTGTAATGATAGGGAACATGTACTTAGAAAAGGGGAGCAATGCATGCAGGGAAGAGAGGATGTGAACAGCATGCTGGGAAAGGAGGAAGCATGCATAAAAAGAAATCATGTGCATGCAATCGGCTTTTGCCTTTGTGACCGGTAAGTGAGGGAAAAGAGGGTTTCTATATTAAGGGAAATGCACCAGAATATTAAGCGCACTAAATGCGCTATGCGCGGCAGGTTCGAGACCCAACTCGGAGTCTCTTCCCCTGCCGCGTCTGCCCTTTCAGTAAACAACGAAAGGAGGGGGTACGGCGAGTGCCGCGACCCCTGACCTGAGTGGTGGCTTCTCCCGCGGCCTGCCTGCAAGCCGCGGCTTCCCCGCGGCTTGCCTGCGGGCCGCGGTGTTAAGCGAGTGCCGCGCCGCGGCGGCCCGTGCTTGCGGCCGCAGCGCAACAAAAAGAACCATCAATCCATTTAGAAAATAACATTAAAAGATAACAACCACAACAAAAAATAATTTCTAAAAAATTAAAAACATAATAATTATGAATGAACTCCCTACAAAAATTATTTTAAGTAAACTAAGATTAAAACAATGTCCACCCAGTCCTCTATAAAATCCACAATTCACCATAAATAGACTATTTTTAGTCTGTACACCCCAAAAATCTATGAACCACAAAAGTCTATTAAAGATAAATGTATTAAAATGTATTTAATAATTGTAAAAGTCAATTGTACATTTAAATTGGTTTTGTATTAATATATAAACAAAAACACTACCCACGAAAAACTCAAAATAAAATACAGCCAATTAAAAAAAACATATAAAATAATCAACAAATGCATAGCAAAAAATAACACCCTACAAAGCACATATGTATTTAAAACAATATAAAAAATCAACATTAAACGTAAGGCTAACTATATAAAATATCATGATATGTTAGGAAATAATATTTTAAACAGAGACATAATTAACAAACACAAACCAAGATTTACTTACTTTTGATCTTGTGTCTCACTGTATTTTGCAGTCATATTATCAATTATCACTTAGTCGTGGTTCAATAATTTTTCTAATTCGATATTTTGTTACAATACCTCCTATGTCTTATGCAGCACAGAAATAAACACTTACATGCTTCTAAATTGTCCAAAATAGAGGGCACCACAAGTAGAACTGGTCATAAGTGCCAACGGCGTAGGGCTGCCATGATGGTGGGAATTGAGGAAATGCTAATAAAGCTAAGTAATCCTGGGCATGCAGTACCCTTCTGAAGCAGGTACAAACAGTATGTTTAAAAACAGCCACATATACAGCATCCATTTTAGGATATCCTCATTTCTCACTGCTCATCCCTACTTCTCATCCCTGCTTCTTATCCATCATCCCTACTTCTCATCCAACATCCCTGCTTCTCCTTCATCATCCCTAATTCTCACCCATCATCCCTGCTTCTCATACATCAAACATCATCCCTACTTCTCATCCATCATCCCTGCTTTTCTTCGATCATCCCTACTTCTCATCCATCATCCCTACTTCTCAACCATCATCCCTACTTCTCATTCCTACGTCTCATCCCTGCTTTCTCATCCATCATCGTTACTTCCCATCCATCAAACATCATCCCTACGTCTCCTCCATTATCCCTGCTTCTCATCCATCATACATCATCCCTACTTCTCATCCATCATCCCTACTTCTTATCCATCATCCCTGCTTCTCTTCCATCATTCCAGGGTGAGGGGTAAGGCCATAGCCTACTTAGCGAGTTCTTACTTCTGCACACACAACCTTAAGGTAATGTCATACAAGGTGCATGAGCAAGGCCAAAGTTGTTAAAATCCTAAAAACTACCAGACAGTCAAATCAGCAATGCAATAGCCACTACAATACCAAAAAAAACAACCAGCCGTGGTTACCTGCACAGAAGTGCATATGGTCAAAACGCACAGCTGTTAAAAACTGAAATAAGATCTGTATTTTCACCTGTACAAAAAAGGAATCTGTGATAGTGTCTAATGAGCAAGTTTATAGTAGTTTGAATATGGAATTTAAATCTGCGGTTACACACGGACAATAATGCTCTGTTGTTAAAATGACGAAAGAAAATCCACAACATTGACAACATTGACACACAGCAAGGTTTAGCTAAGAAGTCCTGAAAATAAATTCCATTTAAGGGCTGTGATGGGTTTGCATTTCCTCTGCATGGTGAACAGTTATGTTCTCCTGCTACGAATGCCCGACTGCAAGAACAGGTATCCTGGTTTTGATTTTGGCCCATGCCACAGGCTAATCTCGTGTGTGTGAAAGCTTAGGCCTGTGCCTTGACATGAGTGAGGTCCTGTGGCTTCAAGGAGGGTAAAAAGGGTGCACGTATTTGACTAATGGAGGGCTACCATCCCAGTTGTAGTTTTAGCATGTAGAGTGGTGATGGCATCATACTGTTTTTTGTGAACTGGTGATGTGACTTGATACGTTTAGCTGTATCACTGGAGTGGAGGCATTCAGGCCAACTTGTATACATTTCTGTTTCTATGCTCTAACCCTGATCTGTGGTAACATATCAAGTGTGCATTATGTCTGTGCAAGTATGTGCCCTTTTTGGAGCAAATAGTGTGTATATGAGTGAGCCAGAGTAATGGGGTCTGAGCGTCCCATTTGGGAGCCCCTGATCCTTGCCTGTGCACAAGATTGGTTGTTGATGAGATTATTTTCACAGACAGGGAAGTGTAATGCTGATATTCCTGAAGATGGAAGGAAGAGACCTAGTCTCTGAAGCGAGGAGAGATAATAAAGGGTTTCTTTAAATACCTTTTGTTTAGTGGGGCTTTCTTTATGGGAAAAAGTCTATTCCTTGCAGCAGGTAGGTTTTTCATGTCTGGCAGGCTTGACCGCAGCACATCAAAAGCAGCAATTTAAAGGTGTTAATGGAAGCCATTATGGCACAATAAGATGAAAAAGACATTTTTTCTCAATCTTCTGAAGGGACGAGGTTTCTTGGCCAGGTGTACAATCAGAAATGCCACCTTCATCTTCCACAAGCTGTGCAATGGGGCTTGTTTATGGGCAGAAAAGAAAAGGCAATAACAAGGGAATGAGCCATGCTCACCAGGAGTGGAACAGTGCTGGGATGAGTAGAGAGGCCTGTAGTACAAAATTCTGTGGATTTGGTTTGGAAGGGGAGGCACAGAATTATGGCTGATCAGCTGTAGTGGTCGCAGAGTGTGACCGTGTTCCACCAACAAACTGGGTAGTCATATTCTCTTTATTCCTGCTGTCCTCCCCACAGCAGCGGGCTCCTTAAAAGTCATGTGCCTACCACCCTAAGAAGTTGAGCAATGGCTCTTCAGTCACATTGACACAACTAGATAGAGGTATAGCCGTACAAAGGTTTTACCTGGTTGCACCAAGTTGCCTGCTAGGTGGAGAGGGGAACCAGGGAGGACTACATAAGCGTTAATGTAGGGAGTCCCTTCAGAGGTCACTATAGAGACTCTGGTGTTGGCAACAGGAAGCACATCATGATGGCGCTTGGGGAGGGGTGTAGGTGATGAAAGAGCATTTGCACAGGGGATCCTACTCCCCTATGTAGATTTCTTAGCTTTGGAGAACTCCACACAGCTAGAAAAGAATTTGCCCTGGAAAGGTCACGTGACTTTTCCAGGACTATGCCTACCAGGATTTTCAGATGAAATCCTGGACATATTTGTGAATTCATAAAGTATTTTACAAGATATACCATCCACACACATTATATTAAAGTACAATTTCAGTTTAGAATCCCTTCACAGTAAGGATGCATAGAAAAGCAGATGAAGTTCAAGTCATTTTATTGGCATACAATGTTGATCCTCTGCAGCTGAAACGTGTTTTGTCACTTCTGTGACTTTTTCAAGGCTGTGAAAAGTACATAAAAATATCACACTGTAATCTAACAACGATGACAGGGATACATACATAAAAAAAACTCAGCTCTATGAAGATGTTAAGAGAATGGTGAATACCTATGTGAGGGCAAAACCAGTTTCACATGCACATGTAGTGATTATTACAGACAGCCCATTCCAAGCCCAAAGAATATTGTGTGTAATAGATTTAAGGGATGTAATAGTTCACTTTTCACAACGTGAATACCCAAGAAAACCAGTGTGGTTCCCCTGCTATTGGGGAGAGGTGAAGTCATAGTTTAGGAGGGAAAAAAAGAGAAAAAGAAAAAGAAAAGAAAAAGTAAACTGACTAGTAATCATGCTAGACGAAAAGAAGGACTGACGTAATAATAATGTCATCAGAACCCTATTCGATCCCATGTGAGCTGTCTTCAAAAAAGGAAAAAGTACACGTTTGTACCAGATGTACCGAACGTCTTGAGGGAAAGGTAAAACGATACCAGTGTAAGAGATATGGAGGGTAATCCATGTCCCCGAAACGTCTTCCTGATAACAAGAAAGGGGACCCACCGGGAGGCTATCAGTGAGCCTAGTCGCCCTGTCCCAATCACGTGAGAAACCCAGCGATGTCAGCCTCCTAGTAGCAAATATATATCCAAAAGGACCATGGGGTCTATCTGTGTAAATCTGGACAAAAGAGGGGTAGTGCGAGATAAAAAAAATCAACTATTAGCAGCAAATAGTAAAAACATAAAATTTACAAAAAAACTAGTTAAGCAAGGAGAAGGCATAATGGAGTACAAAGGAGGCGGTAAGAAGCCGAAATGGAGAGGGCTAGTAATTCGTGAAACGCACCCCAAAGAAGTCCGTATCCAGTATGAAAATATCCTAATGTCTGTAATGATAAAAAATAGCCAAAATGTATTTACGTTGTGAGTAGTGATATATCAACCACGTAAATAAGTAGATGTTAGGCATAAAATACTGTGTAAAGCATGAACCACCTACCAGGAAGTGATCCTGATGGTGCTGACAATTCAAAAGTGAGCAGGAACCAGTACAAGGAGCCTAATACACAAAATAAATAATACATGTAATAAGGAGTCCCTGAAAATGTGAGGCCAACCGTGATGACGCAGAAAAAGAGGGTCCTACATATATTCACGTATCATGTAACCGAAATCGTATAATGTAGTGTGATTTTAGTAAAGAAAATAATGTACGGGGGAAATTGTGCCCTCAGGGTAGTTCGCCAATATTATAAACGTGCTTTATTAATCATGAAGAATTGAAAAATTTAGTAATCCGTCATAATTACAAATGTGTGCCATGATTTCCTATTGAAACTGTTTGTGCTTAGCTTAAATTTAGTAGAGGCTTTGGCCTAGTTGCCTGGTCTCAAATTCTAACTGCGTGGCTTTTCCTTGAACTAATGTAACATATATTCACGTTTAAAGTTGTATTTTTCCAGTAGAGATGACTAATACACTTATCTCCAAGGTTTCGTACTAGGCCAGTTTCATCCCCTTTGAAGCAAGGTCAGTCTCTGCAGGTGCGGACAAAGAAGGTACAGATATCAAAATAATTGGCAAGCCATGTTGCAAACTTGTGTTCCAAGGCTCCAAGGACAATCTATGCATAAATGAGTACTAGTAGAAAGACATTTTTCATTGGTCAATTTGAAGCCACCTTATGAACCCTCCAATGGAAGACCCTGCAGAATTTGGAATGTTTCTTACTTAAACCCACTGGACAAAGAGAAGTCAGCCATTTTCCTTGATGCCATTTTTGAAGCCAAATGCCAGATGCCATCTTAGACGACATCTTGATGCCCTTTTCTCTATTACTGAGAAAGAGACTTTGAGAATTCTCACCCTAGAGACTTTTAACTTTAAATGCCCCGTCTTGCCTATGCAGTAACTTTGCCCATTCTCCTTGCTGCTGCAAGGAAACTTGCCATAACTTTGCCCCTTTGGAATTCTGCCCCATGCTGGTCGAACCGGTACCTGAAGGACGAAGACTCTCTTGAATGCTGAATGTAATTGGTAATTATGAAAGGATAATTGTATTAGGCATTGTGTTTTTCCTTTTAGGTACCAACTGCTATTTTGTTAGTGCCCAAGATGGAAGTTTTCCAAATTTGTGTTGACTAAATTCGTTTTGCATGAAGCCCCACATGCCAATGCTAATTAGAGGTTAGTCGAGGTATGAACTTGATGCACCATGCTAAATTGAATTCTTGTCATGCTGACCGATGTATGAAATTAGCCAAATTCAGTTGCTTATATTAGTGATCTGTATTGCCATAACTGAATGTACCATTATTCAGATATTTCGTAGATTGCGTTTCTTCCGCCGCTATGGACAGCTAGTAATGTTCGTATACATATATCATTTGGTTTTGAGACTTATATACATTGTGCTAGCTTTGTTAATATAGGGAAATAAATTCACTAACTTTAATAAACCGGTGTGGTTATTCATGACTGAAAGGTCATGGCGCGTCGAATTACCAACTGTTATTGATTCCTAATGAGTTATTTTGATTTATTAACTACCGACTACCATAGTTATTGATTATTGATTTAAGTAACCCGACTATTTGAGGATGAGGAGAGCCCAACTCGGCTAAAAGGTTCACAGACCTCCAACGTGTCCAGGTACAGGTAATCTATAAGGGCTGGACGCGTTATCAGTAGATGGTAGCAGAGATTGATGGTTACGCCCTTTGAGACCCCATTCGAGCAATAGACGGAGTTAAGTTAGAATTTTCTTCGATAAAACAAGTTGAAGAGATGATGATGCCCTAAGTCCCCAATAACTTTCCCGGGATCTCGGAGCTTGCGAATGGAGGACATGGAGGTGTGAGAATGTTTTCGGCGTTTCTAGTGACGGTATGAGTGAAGTTAGGGTTTTGCGCTTGCATAGCTTATTGCCGCAGATGAATTGAGAAGTTTGTGAGGATCTTAGGGGGGGGGTTACGAACTCCAGTTGAAGTTTTAGAGGAGAGTGACTCCAAAGTGTGAGAGTAGGGAAGTCGTCGAACTTCACATGTGTGTAGCGCTTTGTGCAGAAAAATTGTCCACGTGGTTGTTGATGTTGAGACGGGCCCTGCGAGGTCAAGAGACTCCGGAGTATGTTGAAAAGTGTATGAGACACTTGATTGATGTTGTAATCTGTTTGGTTTAGTAGGTTGATCGGGCATGGTCAACAAGTCGGTATGAATATTGAGGCATGAAAGAAAATTTTCGACTTTGAGATTTGACAAATTCTAAAGCGCGCTAGAATAGTTCATTGAGCAGTTGAGAGTAAAGTTTGCGGGTCAAATTTTGCTTGCGAAAGTGGGAAACCAAGAAAGATGGAATAACTGCCGAGGCTAGTGAAAAATCCCTAAGGTTTCTGAAGCGATTGTATTACCCTTCCTGTAGTAAACCAACAGATTTGTTTTCTTCTTTTTGGATTAGTGCTCGCGATATTGCAGAAATTAGTTTTGAGTGAAGCTGAATGAAGGAGGACAAGCCGCGGGACTTTGTCAGCTGCAGTGTATGAGTGTGACGTCACTAGGAGCTGCGCTGGGATAGGTTGGTTGGTGAGAAGGGTCGCGCACGGATTGGACGCGGTCCATGAAGTGCAATTGGTGGGGAAAGGCAAGCGAAGAGTATTCCGGGAATCAAAGTCACTTATTGATTACTTATTTTGAAAAATAAAAGACGGAAAGATGAAGTTTTTCAAAGCATTTAAGAGTGCCATGAGGGGAGATGTTTACATTAAAGCAAACGTAGGAGAAGAAACACCGCCTGAGGGTACACCAGTTACATCGTGATTGAGGAAAAGGGTGTCGCACCATGTCTTTGGCTACAGCAATGGTGCAAATTAACAGAGAAGCATGGAAGTGTAGCGTTCCCTATCCATTGGTCGTTTAACCGAAGGGTTTTGGAGAATTTAAGATTTGCGCTATACGACATGAAAGTACCTCCAAGGCCAGCACAGTTTGAGGCACTAGCAATTTGGGAGTTGATAGCTAGAAACCAACAACAAAAGAAATTTGAGACAAGAATAAGAAAAGTAGAAAAGACACTAGCGGATGCTAGATGGGATAGCACACAGAAGGTTTGGAGATCAGACGTACTACACGGAATTAAATTGTTTCCAGCAATCACGGATGAAGCAGAGACGGAAGGAAGGAAAGCTACCTATAAAATAAATAGGAGTCAGTCCAGAGATAGAGAGAACAACAGAAACTCGAAAAGGAGATGAGTCAGACGATGAAGAGTTTATTATACAATTGCTGAATGATCGCCCGCCACCATATGTGGAAAGCGAAAAAAGCTCAAGCATTAGTACTTCCCCTCCAGAACCATTACAGGGTAATGTGACACCGAATTTGAGAATATCGCAAAGACAGAGCGGTCCTGACATGCCATTTTCACCACAAATACCACAAATTCAGAGAATATATCCTGACGTGCCTAAATTGAAACCTGTCGATAATTATCAGCTGCAGATTCAAAGGCACTGCTGTGATGAGCATAACTTGGGAACAACTTCTGGCTTAGGGGCTCAGGGAGGACAGAGTTATCAAAACCCGACGTTGATTCAAGCCGAATCAACACAAATTTTGATGCCTCAAAAGCAGGTACAAGAAGTGCCGAGGTACACTCGAGTAACAGAGGGCCAGATAGGTATGCAGCAATGATGAATCATAATGTGGGGATTAACATGCCACAGAATTCAGGGAACAGACAGAATCCAGATGCAATATCTCTGCCTATCACTGTGGGTCCGCCAGTACCACTATATATACAGGCAAACTCAAACGCATATGACCAAGGGGTAATGGTACAAAGTGAGACAGGGAGAAGATGCATGGAAAACACTCCATAAATGACTCCGATAGCAACGCTGCCAAATGGATCTGGGTCCTTGTCGGAATTTAGTCCAATTCCAATTTGTGCTCCGTCGACTGTGGTAAGGCCAAATCCACCACTATTAATACCGTTAACTTCAAAGACTGAAAAGTTACAGCAACCATCAGTAGCAGTTGATGTAAGCGCTACATTGATGGGACTGAACGCACAACAGCTAACACATTGGTTCAACAGCCTGAACTCCCCACAGAGTACATCCAGCGGAAAGGGAGAAGAATACTTGAATAAAATAAGATTGGGCATGGAAGCAGATGAACTAGTAGAGGAAACAATGGGTCTGAACAGGTTAGAGTCATACACAGAAGAAGAGTTGAGATACATGTGTCCCAGGATTACAAGAGAAGTGAGCAACATACATAAGAAGTTACAAGAGATTGCAGACAGAAATAAGATTGATCTAGGTAAGCCTAAACACTTGGGCAGAAGTTACAGGCTAGACTTTGAGACAAAAGATTTTGAACACATGAGATCGGCATGGATGAAGACGCACCTTAAAGAGATACTGCAGAGCGCACAGGTCTGGAGATGTCTAGATAAATGGGAATGTAGATGGGTTAAGAAAAAGGAGAAAAAGAAAGAAAGTACCCCAGATCGGAATGAAAAGGCACAACAGAATGACGACCTGATAACTATGTTGCCAATGAGAGAGACAGCAGGGGGAAAACTTGTGCATGTACCATGGCACAGGTGCGATATTCAATCCTTTACAGATGATTTCCCCAAATTGAGAGAGAAGCCGATTGAATGGTATCAACAGACAGATAGATTTGTGAAACTCGCAAAATGTCTCTGGGAAGACCTGAATACTTTATTTGAAATTGTGGTTCCGGCAGATTTATGGGAAGATTGCAAAAGGGCTGTAGGTTGGCCGACGAGTGAACCAGAAAGAGATAGGGACACAGGTGCACCATCGCCTATGGTAATGAGTTTATACCATAAGGTGATCGAGCACTTGAAAACCAAGGTTGCGTAGAAAAATGTGGATTGGCAGAGGATTGACAGGACAGCACAAGAGGCTAAAGAATCGATACATGCATACTACAAGAGATTGTTGAAAGCGTTTAAAAATTACAGTAGCAGGGAAACGATTGAGGCAAAAGACATGCTCCATTTTGTGTTCAGATTTGTGGAAGGGCTGAGACCAGAAGTCAGTCAGATGATTAAAATGCATTTGATTTGTTGGCAGTCGAAATCGATCGATGGAGTGTTGAACTATGCAAAATACTGCAGTAATGAGACTGAGACAAAACAGAAGAGATTGAAAGAAAAGGTGATGGTGATGCAGCTCAGAGCGGCTCAGACGGGTTTGCAAGGTTTACAAGGTTTTCAACAACAGATGCCGCAGCAGCAACAACAGGGAAAGGCTACGTTTCAGCCGCAGATGCGAGGCAGAGGTCGAGGAGGTTTTGTGAATAATGGTCCTGATTTGAATACTGTTATGATTCCAAATGGTATACAGGCAATGAAGAAGGTGATGCCATGTCACACGTGCGGAATCGTCGGGCATTGGAAACGGGAGTGCCCAATGATAGTGCAGGAAGGTGTAGGTCAGCAAAACAATGATGTCAATGCATTCCAGAATATGAGAGGACAGAAATTGAGAGGTCCAAATCCAAATTTTCAGAATAATATGAATCAGATGCAGGGTTTACAACCCATACAACCGCAACAGGTGCAAATGCCCCGTGCACAAATGGCACAGTTGCAGCCAATGCAACAGCAGTTTCCTATGGTACCTAATCAGCAAATGCAAATACCCTTAGCACCAATGAATCAGCAACAAGTAATGCTTCCTCAACAGGTCACGGGTCAAGTAATGAACCAAAATGACACAGTACACCAATTCCCTTTACACAGTGAGGATGGAATAAACGATGTATGGGAGAGTGAAAGTTCAGATGAGGAGGGAAATTGTATGCTTGCAGCATCTTTGGAAGTTGATCAAAAGGGTCCGTATGTGGAAGGAAGAGTTATGGGTCATCGTGTTTCATTCTTGGTTGACACCGGAGCTACACGCTCCACTGTTAGAAGCATTGAAGTACCGAATTTGCCACTTTCAGGGAGAACAGTTCAAGTAGTGGGAGTAGCAAATAGGTACCTGATGAACCCAATCACAGATCCAGTGCAAGTCAGGATCAGTAACTATCAAGGGTCACATAAATTTGTGGTGTGTGACTCAAGCCCGATATCACTGTTAGGGAGAGACCTATTGTGCAAATTGGGATGTTCGATTATGTGCTCAAAGGATGGAATTAAAATTCAGACAAACAGTGATGGGGAAGAAGAGGACAGTGTAGGAGGGGACGAAGTGGAAACTATCGATGAAGAGTATCCCCTGATTACTCTTTACCCAATGCTCACTGAAGCAGATATTACTGCTGAGTTACAGGAAACAGTCGGAAAGGAAGTGTGGGATATGACAGGGAAAGAAGTAGGATTGGTCAAAGGAGTAGAACCAGTGAAAGTGACTGTAAAACCCAACGTAACTTTTCCTCAGACCCCACAATACCATATGGCTCAAGACACCCTCATGAAAGTCGCCCAACTCATTGATGAGTTTGTAAAACAGGGAGTACTAAAGGAAGTGTTAAGCAGTCCATGCAACTCACCAATTATGGGACTGATAAGACCGAGTGGAAAGGTCTGGATTGTTCAGGATTTGAGGAAGATAAATGACATAATAGTCAAATGTTGTCCCGAAGTACCAAATCCAGCTGTGATAATGTTTCAAGTTCCCTGTGATGCTGAGTGGTTCTCAGTCATCGACTTGTCACAAGCATTCTTTTCTGTGCCTCTTCACGAGGACAGCCAATTTCTCTTTTGTTTCAAATTCCTGGACAGGGTCCATAGTTGGTGTCGAATTCCTCAAGGGTTTTCGGAGTCACCATCAATTTTCAATCAGATTCTAAAGAAAGATTTGGAATCGTTGGAATTACCGTTCGAATTAACCTTAGTGCAATACATTGATGATCTGCTAATCGCATCTAAGACAGAAAGTAACTGTACAGCAGATACTATTGCCCTACTGAATCATTTGGGAAGGAACGGACACAAAGTGTCCCCTTCAAAATTACAATTCTGCCAGAAGAAGGTGAAATATTTGGGTCACCAAATAGAGAAAGGGTCACGAAGAATTATGAAAGAAAGGATAACAAGTGTGCTCCAGATGAGTCCACCGAAGACGAGAAGAGAAGTGAGAAAGTTTTTGGGAATGGTGAGCTACTATCGCCAATGGATTCCCAATTTTTCGACTCTAGCAAAACCTTTACTGAAACTGACCCAGAAAGATGCGCTGGATGAAATAGAGTTGAAAGGAGATGAGATGGATGCTTTTATTGAGTTAAAGGAATGCATGTGCAGGGCTCCGGCTTTAGGTATGCCTGATTACACGAAGCCTTTTACACTGTTTTGTCATGAACGTGATGCATGTTCCTTGTCTGTCTTGACTCATGCCCATGGCGGCGTTAACAGACCAGTAGCATATTTTTCAGCTACTTTGGATCCGGTCGCAGCAGCACTGCCATGGTGCTTGCGTGCCGTAGCAGCAGTTGGTATCAGCCTAACCCAGAGTGAAGGAATAGTGATGGGACATCCTTTAACAGTCATGGTCCCTCACTCAGTCGAGATACTTTTGACACGTTCCCGAACACAGCACATGACTGGTGCTAGGCTTACAAGGTACGAGACAATAATTTTGGGTTCACCAAATGTGCAGCTGAAAAGGTGCACTACGTTGAATCCAGCAACCTTGTTTCCCAGTGAGAATGTCAAAATTGAGAACGCTGAAGATGTCGAGCACGACTGTCTTCAGGTTACTGAATTTTGTACAAAACCAAGACCTGACATCAAAGACACCCGATTGGAAGACAATGATCAAATCCTCTTTGTTGATGGTTCATGTTTGAGAGATGCACTGGGAATATTGAAAGCAGGATATGCTGTATGTACGATAACAGGTGTTCTGGAAGCATCTTGGCTTCAAGGGGTTTACTCTGCACAGGTAGCGGAACTGGTGGCGCTTACTAGAGCTTGCCAACTTTCCGCATTGATGAAAGTCACCATTTACACTGACAGCCAGTACGGATTTGGAATATTGCATGACTTTGGACAATTGTGGTCACAGAGAGGCTTCATGACTTCTTCAGGATCACCAGTGAAAAATGGTGAAAGAATAAGAGAGTTGTTACATGCCATTCAGTTGCCAGGAGAAGTTGCGGTGGTAAAGTGCAGCGCACACTCAAAATCACAAGACTACGTTTCTTTGGGAAATGGGTATGCAGATCAAGTCGCAAGGTTTTGCGCATTGAACTGTATATTGCTCAGGGACGAATGGAACTTGATAAATGAGCCAGAACTTGAACCAAGCAAAGCCTTTGCTCTAAAGGTTGTAGATAAAATAGATGAATTGAAGTCTTTACAAAACGATGTTAGTGAAGATGAAAAACTCTCATGGAGTAAATTGCAATGTGTAAAGAAGCCAGATGATTTGTGGGTCTCACGTGAAGGGAAATTGGTTCTGCCTAACTGTCTGTAGACACAATTGGCCAGATTCTACCATGGACAGGCTCATCTCGGAAGGGACGCCATGGTCAGACTATTCAAAACTGATTGGTTTAATCCCAAATTCCGTCAAGTTGCTGAAGCAGTTTGCCACCGTTGCGTCATTTGTCAACAAATGAACGCGGGAAAAGGAACAGTAGTAAATTTGAGCCACATTGGGAGAGCTGGAGGTCTGTTCAGCAGGATGCAAATGGATTTTATTGAAATGCCTGTGCATGGAGGCTTGAAGTATGTGTTGGTGATTGTGTGTATTTTTAGTCACTAGATTGAAGCATACCCCACACGTAGAAATGACAGTCTCACAGTAGCCAAACTACTCTTGAGAGAACTAATACCACGTTTCAGATTCCCGATCTTTTTAGAATCAGATAGGGGAAGTCACTTCAATAACGAAGTAATAACATTACTGTGTGCAGCGCTGAACATTGAGCAAAAGTTGCATTGTAGCTACCGCCCTGAAGCCTCAGGTCTAGTGGAGCAAATAAATGGCACATTGAAGTCAAGGATGGCGAAAATATGTGCATCAACAAACTTGAAATGGCCAGACGCATTGCCTTTGGTGTTAATGTCAATGAGAAACACTCCTGATAGGAAAATTGGACTGTCCCCGAACGAGATCCTCATGGGCAGGGCTATGAGACTTCCAGCAGTTCCTGCAAATGCTCTTTTGAATATTACAGATGATATGGTGTTGGACTACTGCAAAGGTCTAGCTGATGTGGTACGCTCTTTTTCTCACCAGGTGGAGGCAACCACCTTTCCACCGATCCAAGGTCCCGGACACGCCCTGAAAGCAGGCGACTGGGTCGTGATAAAGAAGCACGTGAGGAAGTCGTGTCTGGAACCTCGTTGGAAAGGACCTTTCCAAGTGATTCTGACGACTACTACCGCTGTGAAGTGTGCGGGAGTTCCCAACTTGATTCACGCCAGTTACACGAAAAGGGTGACGTGCCCCACAGAAGAGGAAGTTGAAGCACTGAAATCACCAGTGACTGACAAAAAAGTACCAGGCACCGAGACAAAGCAACGAGAACCTGGAGGTGAACAAGCAGAATTAGAGGAGGGAGAGATACTCTCCGAGGAAGAAACAGCCGATCCCTTTGAGGAGAACGGAGGAGAGACATCAGAAAGCGACGGAGACCCTGAGGGTGACAAAGAGCCTGCAACAAGTAAAGAAGCAGGAGAGCCTGATCAGAGGAGAGCTTTCCCAGAAACAGATGATACAGGAAAAGAAAAGGAAAATCTGATAGACCTCCTGGAGGAAGAAAAAGAGGAGGGACAAAGTGAAATCACTCGACCCCTTCTGGAATCGGTTGCAGGTCCCTCGGGTGAAAACAGTGCGAAACGGAGGCAAAGTATATCACCAGTGAAACTAAGAATCAAAGAAATACCAAATGAGAATGAAGAACCAAAGTTGAAAGAGAAAAGAAAAGAAGTGTCTGTCGCAATAGCAACACCAAGTGGAGAGAAAGACCTGACCAAGGAAGAAAGCACCCGTGCGAGAGAGAATCAAAGGGGGATGCAAAATTGAAAAAAAAAAGAATACCGAGCAGAAGGTACTCTGGTCCGGAGTGAGCATACATATCCGCTAACGATTGGTCAGACGAATTCTTATCTCTCAGTCTCGAGAATGAAGAGGCAGAACTTCACTTTGGCACTTGAGAAGTGAAACCCCATGAACTTTACCGAATAAGACATTGATAACCTGATTGACTTTTAACCCGGCTAAGACATTGTTAAACTTAATTGACTCTGAAACCGATTTTAAGACAAAGCTGCTAACCAATAAGAGACTAAGCTGCTAAAGAAAACTGTGTGAACATTGAACTAGTTCAGCTTTGTATATATCTGCAAATCCGATTTGATAAAGTGTCCTCAACTTTCTGATTCTATACAGATCATGACAGGCTACACTACACAGGGACATAAAATGAAGTATTGTAAATACATGTGTATAGGTCTAATAACTGCATGCGTACTAATCATTGTAGCAATAGTTCTTGGAATGCATGGGAAGGATGAGAAAGAAACGGATGATGTCTTTACTTTTAGACCTACTACTACTACTGAACTAACAGCTTTAAAGAGACTCGAACAAGATGAAAGACATCTGCATGATAAAAAGGAACTTTCGTCTAATGTTTTCTATCGCTTGCTGAGTGAGTATGTTGAGACCATGGATGCGAAAGATTGTTATGTGTGTACACAAATACCTACCTCAGTAGTGGAAGGGGTGACGTATCATAGCATGCCTCTTACGTATGGAATTACATGTAGTATAACAATGTCCAGATTTTATGGTCAGCAGTACATTCATTATTTTTACTCCAATTATGATGTTACATTTGTATATGTCCCCATAATCGAGTATCTGAGTAAAGTAGCCAGAGATTATTATATAAAATTAATGAGGGGCTTCTTTGAGCCGTTGTCACCTTTTCACACAGCTCACGCACATAGAGAGAACCTTACATGCTTGCTTTCACCGGTGGAAATAAACTTCTTAGACCGCACTGACGACAGGAGGAAGGAAATGAAGGAAGAATTAGAAAGGGAATTACATAAAAGGACATCTGTAGATAACTATGCTTTTGCCGCAATAAAGACACAAGGAAAAATAGCTTTAGCTACGTTACACGTAGGGAAATTCTGTATACATAGACATAAATCATATTATGACACAGTCTTTGTGGGAACGAGTGAATGTAAACACACGTTTTTGTTTCAACCTAAATGGACGTTCATGCTGAATGGACAAGACCCAGTTATTCCAGGGGTATATTACATTTCCGGACTTAACGCCTATTATCGTCTTCCTAAAGGATGGTATGGGGGATGTTATTTGGGAATAGTGTTTCCAAAGATTTACCAACTAGACGACTTAAAGAAATTTCCAAAGCTGTCTGAATCACATCATGTTCAGAAGAGAGAGACAGCTTCTGGTGTGTCAGGAGATATATTTGGAGCTTTGATTCCTTCAGTGGGAGTCATTTTCAATTAAGATACGAAAGTTGTCTACTATTGTGGATAACATGCTGACAAAATTCTCAGGAGCTATAATCCTGATGGATGCTGAACTCGCT
Organism: Pleurodeles waltl; assembly: GCF_031143425.1. Classification (NCBI taxonomy): domain Eukaryota; kingdom Metazoa; phylum Chordata; class Amphibia; order Caudata; family Salamandridae; genus Pleurodeles; species Pleurodeles waltl. The sequence goes on from NC_090450.1 coordinate 273,356,620, forward strand.
GCAGAAAGAGCTATGACTCTTCAAAATCGGCTTGCCTTAGACATTCTTTTAGCAAAGGATGGCGGCGTTTGCAAAATGCTTGGTACACGTCACTGTTGTACATATAAACCGGACAGCAGTGGGCGAATTAGAAAAATGCTTACAAACTTAACTAATGAAAGTACAGATTTGAAAGAATTGAAAGAACCAGGAGTATGAGAGAAGGTTGGAAAAGGATTTGCTTCAGTGGGAAATTGGCTCAGCAATGTTTGGAACGGATTATTACTGAAAATAATAAAGGGAATATTAATAATATTAATTTATGTATTAGGCATTTGGGGAATATGGAAAGCTATCAAAATGTTAAAAGCAAGGAACAAAAGGAAAAGAGAAGAGAAAATAGAAAACAAAATAGTAGAAATATACAGAGAAAAATCAAAGGGAACTAAAAGAAAGAGGGAATTGACTGACATACCAAATTACTAGGACAGAATTTTAATGGAATAAAATTTGTGGGAAGATTTGATGTGATGACATAATTAGTCATCAGAGGAGGGATTGATGACGCAGAAAAAGAGGGTCCTACATATATTCATGTATCATGTAACCGAAATCGTATAATGTAGTGAGATTTTAGTAAAGAAAATAATGTACGGGGGAAATTGTGCCCTCGGAGTAGTTCGCCAATATTATAAACGTGCTTTATTAATCATGAAGAATTGAAAAATTTAGTAATCCGTCATAATTACAAATGTGTGCCATGATTTCTTATTGAAACTGTTTGTGCTTAGCTTAAATTTAGTAGAGGCTTTGGCCTAGTTGCCTGGTCTCAAATTCTAACTGCGTGGCTTTTCCTTGAACTAATGTAACATATATTCACGTTTAAAGTTGTATTTTTCCAGTAGAGATGACTAATACACTTATCTCCAAGGTTTCGTACTAGGCCAGTTTCATCCCCTTTGAAGCAAGGTCAGTCTCTGCAGGTGCGGACAAAGAAGGTACAGATATCAAAATAATTGGCAAGCCATGTTGCAACTTGTGTTCCAAGGCTCCAAGGACAATGTATGCATAAATGAGTACTAGCAGAAAGACATTTTTCATTGGTCAATTCGAAGCCACCTTATGAACCCTCCAATGGAAGACCCTGCAGAATTTGGAATGTTTCTTACTTAAACCCACTGGACAAAGAAAAGTCAGCCATTTTCCTTGATGCCATCTTTGAAGCCAAATGCCAGACGCCATCTTAGACGACATCTTGATGCCCTTTTCTCTATTACTGAGAAAGAGACTTTGAGAATTCTCACCCTAGAGACTTTTAACTTTAAATGCCCTGTCTTGCCTATGCAGTAACTTTGCCCATTCTCCTTGCTGCTGCAAGGAAACTTGCCATAACTTTGCCCCTTTGAAATTCTGCCCGATGCTGGTCGAACCGGTACCTGAAGGACGAAGACTCTCTTGAATGCTGAATGTAATTGGTAATTATGAAAGGATAATTGTATTATGCATTGTGTTTTTCCTTTTAGGTACCAACTGCTATTTTGTTAGTGCCCAAGTTAGAAGTTTTCCAAATTTGTGTTGACTAAATTAGTTTTGCATGAAGCCCCACATGCCAATGCTAATTAGAGGTTAGTCGAGGTATGAACTTGATGCACCATGCTAAATTGAAATCTTGTCATGCTGACCGATGTATGAAATTAGCCAAATTCAGTTGCTTATATTAGTGATCTGTATTGCCATAACTGAATGTACCATTATTGAGATATTTCGTAAATTGCGTTTCTTCCGCCGCTATGGACAGCTAGTAATGTTCGTATACATATATCATTTGGTTTTGAGACTTATATACATTGTGCTAGCTTTGTTAATATAGGGAAATAAATTCACTAACTTTAATAAACCGGTGTGGTTATTCATGACTGAAAGGTCATGGCACGTCGAATTACCAACTGTTATTGATTCCTAATGAGTTATTTTGATTTATTAACTGAGTATTGACTACCGACTACCATAGTTATTGATTATTGATTTAAGTAACCCGACTATTTGAGGATGAGGAGAGCCCAACTCGGCTAAAAGGTTCACCGACCTCCAACGTGTCCAGGTACAGGTAATCTATAAGGGCTGGAGGCGTTATCAACCGTACAAACCAAATGGGCAAAAATAATTTGTAAGAGGGCAATGCATCAATGACCTACCCGTAGAACAGAGCAGTTAAGTATGTTCAAGCCAAGACAGTGGTCTTTGCATGTACTTTTCCTACTTTTTTGTGAATAAGGCCTTGTGTGTCAGCAAAGAAGTGAGACCTCATCACTGAAAACATCCAATATGTTACATACCTGATGTCGCAGATAAATCATTTAATGTATTTGTGAGACAATTGGTGCCTGCATATTTGAGCCAGACATGTTGCATATCGCTCATTGGGTGACAGTATTAAATCTTTTAAGTTACATGCTTCATGAAAATGATCAAATCATAATTTATGAAAGAGTAGTCTGACGCAAAGTGCAAACGGGGAATATAATATTGACAAGCCGCTTCATCATTGTGACTGTACTACATTATCGAAGATGAGTGACATAAGTGCTGAGTATAAGAAGACCTTCGCTGACAATGGGGTTCAAGCAGAGGCGAGGGCTTTGTTACAGCTTACATGTGCAGAGCAGGGGTGATGAACCAGAAATACTACTGCAAGTTTGTTTTGTCTGCTTACCGATTGAGAATGAGAAGGCTCGTACAGACACTTTTCTAGTTTGTCACAAATTTGGATTATACGAATCCATGATGTTAACAGTTACCTAACCAGCGAGGCCATTGAGACTTATGCTTGGAGCAGTATGGCAACACTCTTATTGACTGTTGATCCAGCTCTATGACATACTTTTTGGTTAAGCAACATTATATGATTTTTGGTTATGTTCATAACCAAAAACCATAGTAAATTTACTGTTATTTGTTTACAGATTGACAATATGCCCATTTACACTACAGGGATCGTTAGTTAATAGCATTGGGGATTGATCACCATAAATTTGGCCTTGCATTGTTAATCACAAGACTGAGCAATACACAAAATTCTTCTAAGCGGTTTAATAGTAACTGGAGGGGTTTTCAACAGTATCACCTGCAAATAAGAGTGTCACTATTCTATCCTTCCCAATCATAGGAGAATCAGCAGGCTGGGACAAAAGAAAATGGATGACATTGTTCAAATAAAGAGATAAAAGAGTTGGTGCCAACATGCGCCCCTGTTAACATTAATTGGACCTGTTGGCTGGCCTTGTTCTCCCAACGTAGACTGACACAATTAGCTTCATGGAGGTGAATATCTAACAGAATCTCATTTGGCATCCCCTTTTGGTACAGCTCGTTTCTGGGAACCAGGTCAAAGGCCAACTTTAAATCAATAAAAGCAACATAAAGACTTTCCTTACCAATCAAAACTGTTTTCCAGAACAAAAGGAGGAAGCAAAATACATGATCAATCGTGCTTAACTTTTGCCTACAGCCGGCTTCGTCGGGCAATAAAATATCATTATCATTGATCCAATCCTGGATCCTGGAACGAAGGGCTAGAGAAAACACTTCCTGGATAGAATCTATCAGACTGATAGTCCTATAATTACAAGGTAAAGACCTATCGTCTTTCTTCAATAGGGGAATAACCTCTTCTCCCCTCCAATACCCAGGAATCGGAGCACCCCTTGCTATAGCGTTAGAAAGAAGCAGTACACACTGTGCCCAGTTTCCCCTCTCGTGGGGAATACCCACTGGGCCGGGAGCCTTAGATTGTACAATACTCATGTCAAATAGGCTATTACTTTCCAACTGAGTAAATACATAAGTAACAGGTTGAACACTAGACTGGCTATCATCACAATAGAGAGAATTAAAATGGTGAAATCGGTCAGATGCCCGAATGTGATTATCAGGGGAGGAAGCCGCCAAGTGTCCTCCATACTTGACTAATGCCCAGAATTCTTTGCAGTCTTTATGCTTACAGCCTTCCTTGATTGACCGCCATCTCAGCTCTTTCCAGTCCCACTTAGCCTTAAGCTGTGCCTGCTTATAGGATCTCAGAAACATTCTAATACAGGTTAAATATGTGTTTTGATTGCCATATGAAGTTTTACTCTTGCTTGCCTACGCTCCCGAATAAACCACTGGCTAACCTGCCCACGGTTCACCGTGGAATTCGGCTACGGTGCCGGCACTGTACAATACGATTCTAACCGCTTAAAAAACAAGAGTGCGCGGCAGGAACCTCGAAAAAAAAACCAACCTCCTCATTCAGGGCATCAAATTAAGACAAACATTGCAACAACTCCTGATTGATAGAATGGAATATATATTGGTGTAATGCCACCTGGCGCCACATCAGTCACCTCCCTAATAATTTGGTATGAACGGGGCATGTCGTGCAATCTGTCCCAAGGTGACAACAAACTAGTTCAGAGAGGGTTAGGGTCACTATCTAAACTATCCCTAACAACGATATCATCCACCAAATACCAAAGCCTTAGATCAATCAGGATATAATTAATACAACTCTTCCCATGTAATCTGTTGAATGTAAAGGCGCCCTGCTTATCAGATTTAGTTCTAGCATTGGTGGCTCTAAACCCTAACTCGAGAGACAAGGCCTTCAGCTGAAGTGCACCTTGGGACCACTTTTTCACAGGAGCTAACTCTAGCCTGGCTACAAGTCATAAATCCTCCTCCTCCAGAGATTCAAACACATCACTCCTACTGAGGGGTTCATAGATGACATTGAAATCCCCGGCAGAAATCAAAAAATGGTTATGAGTTCTCTCATTCAAAAAGTTCTCTAACTTTTGCCAGATAACCGATTGCTTGCCCTCCCTTGTACCTCTAGCATAAATATTGAAAATATCAATTGTAATGTTGGCAGGCCCCTTGAACCAAATGCACAGAATTTCAGGGCAGTCAATATTCAGCTCTTTCACTGTACACATAAGGGCCACCTTGACCCAGATCAATAAGCCTCCAGCTGGGTGCCCCAATTTGTTAGCAATAGCAGGAAGATAATACCTTGCCTACCCAGGTCTATATACTGGCTCAGTACTCCATGTTTTCTACATAATTCAGATTTCAAAAGTGTCCATGAAAACATTCCAGTGGGGCTGGGGCAGTTTTGACTTCACCCCGGCCACATTCCATAAGACATTATTAATCTTAGGGGGCACATTTAGGGAATTTGACATTGAGGAAAAATTAGGAACTGGATGTGTCTGCAATACCAGGGAACTACTGTTAGCACCGTAAACAAACAGGCCACCTGGCAATTCAGAGTAAAGGCCTGAGTCACGGTGGGTGTCTTTGCCAGTAAATAGATTATTCCCTGTATCTCAGTGTCTTCTAGAGCAACCCTCTGGCCTATGGACACTCCAATGTGCGTGGAGAACCTGGACAATCTGTCTCTGAAGTCAATCATTCAAGCCACTACCTCGGTGGAAAGGGAATCAAAAATAATGCAAGACAGACTCTGACTGGCAGTTAATACTTGAATTGGATGTTAGACCTTATGGAGGACTTGTCATCATGTACAGAGACACTGATCTATCAACTAGGAGCCCATTGGCCATAAGAATGTACTACACAGTGAAAGGGAGTTCTGAGGGATCTGCCCTTAGGATGTCACCCCTTATTACTGATCTGCACCCTCTTACGTGGCGAATCCAATGGATCGCCTTGTTCATCAATGAGTCTTCTCCCTCCTGTCCTGTGTGCAAAGAAATTTTTGGCACATTAACCATAAATATTTAATGAAAATGCAAAAGTAACAACATGATCTTGGGGTATTTACTGATGCTGTGGGGTATTTCTAGGTGCTAACATGGAATTGCTTAATCCTCTGCAAGAGAAATAACGGGAATCAACTTCAGTCGTCACAACATGGGTTCTCTTAATCCCCTCCAGATGAGCGACAGCAGAGGCTCTTTTATTGGCATCAACATAAATGGTAATTGGGCACGCGCTGATGCAGCTAGTAGTCGAAGCACATAAACCTATGGGATTGTTAACTTGAGCGTTAGCCTTGGGAGTCATAGTGCTAACCTTCAGGCAGTACCCCTCCATCTCCTCTAATAGACATTTCACTGTGCCCATAAGGTAGCTTACCATGGATCTAAGTGTTCTTTTTGCTTCCTTTAGATCACAAATACATTTAGACAACTCAACTTGGGGAGGAGCAGAGCTAGCTGTATTTGCAGGGGTGGAGACCCCTACCCATCACAGGACCAGAGATTGTCAGACGTATACTGAAGTATGGCGCCTCCCCCTCAGTGCAGCTGTGAAAGATTAGGACAGGTGACAGAAAGGTGGCGGTATACCCTGGTAGAAGGAGTCCCACTAAGATGTAGCTGTACCGCTATAATGCGGACCCCAAGGTAACAATGTGTCCTACGCTGCTGGAGGGAGAGGCAGCACTATAAATGCAATGTAGGCACCTCACCCTCAGCACCTCTGTGTAAGATTAGGGCAGGCAGGAGAAAGGAGCTGTGCACCCTGGACGCAGAGTCCCACCAGGGTGTAATTGTCTCCCTGTAAGGTGCCCCCCCCAAGGCAACAATGCATCCTGCGCCATGGGGGGAGAAGCAGCACTATAAGTGCGATGTATGTGGCTCTGCCTCAGTGCAGCTGTGAAGGATTAGGGTAGGCAGCAGAAAGGCAGTGGTGCATCCTGGGACAGGGGGTTCCGACAGGGTGTATTTGTCTCCCTGTAAGAGACCCCCAAGGCAGCAATGCATCCCGTGCTGCGGAGGGAGAGTCAGTGCTATGAGAGCAATATAGGCACCCTCCCTCAGTGCAGCTGTGAAGGATTAGGGCAGACAGCAGAAAGGCTACGGTGCACCCTGGGACAGGGAGTCCCTCCTTAGGGGGTTGTCTCCCTATAAGGCAGCCCCCAAAGCTTGTAATTGATAAAGCATCAATTACTTTTCTGGACTTGAGGATTTGGGCGGTAGACGGAAGGCTATGGTCTGAGGTCTACTATTAACCAACCAACTGCAATAACTTACTTAGGTACAATAGTTTCCACTCAAAGTCATTGAGGAAAAAACTACCAAATGGACAATGCTTGAGATTCTGCAGGAACTGTAGTGATAAAATGGATTACGACAAACATGAGAAGCTCCTTTCTGATAAACTTACAAACGAATTTCATCCCAACCCCTTGGTCAAAAAGGCCGGGAAAAGGGCTTGTAATAAAACCAGGGAACAGCTATTCGAAACTTTTGAAAACCCTGCAATGGTCGATTAATATGTGTCACTACATTTGCAACACACAATCAGTGAAAGAATTATGTGTCAAAACATTGGAGGATTTTAAATTAGGGCCCTCTGAATTTTGAGATACCATTGTTCACATTCAAGAGTTGGAAATCGTTAAGAGATCTTGTTGTTCACACTAGACCAAAAAGGTGACAAGCCCAGGTCCGCACAATATATGCAATATGGAACTCCCACCAGTTCCAGGTCATTTCTCTTGCAATATTTGTCCCCTTATGAGGGAGACCAAGGAAATGCACTTAGGTTAAGAACTCCATAAGTCCTTAAAAACACACGAACTGTGATACCATGATTAGCAAATATGTTCTGATCTTGTGGCCTGAAAAATACATAGCCATGACTACAAGGAAAGCAAGGGTATGGATTAGAGGGCATAGGAGCACTTTCAGATGTAAGAAAACAGTTTTGTCATGTGTGGCCACTTTGAGGACGACTTTATATGGTACATCATCAAACAATTACAGCGGGCTACTGAACAGCAACTGTTTAAATCTGAACAGCGATGGATTTATAGGCTAGCTAGTGCAACAATGGGTGTCAATGACAATATTCCTTGGTCTCAGTTAACTGATAAGTAATTTTGCAAGCACAACAGTAATCAGCGTGATATACCCTGACCTAAGGAAGGCTTCGAATATATGATCTCAGGACTGGACACTGGATCTTTGACCGCCTATGCCAACTGGTCTTTCACAACAGGTACCTCTCTAAGATGATGAATAAGGGGTGTTCACAACACCTAATCGTTTACGTTTTGAGAATTGCTAAACTTCCTACATGGAGACACACCATTATTAAAAGTATTGAGGTATTACCAATACTGGTAGACCGCCTGTACTGAGCGTCATACCAGATTGTGGTCATATAGGACCTGCGTGAGCAGCACCTAATTTAAGATGTACATGTGAATAGGCATGGGTCATCAGGCACAAATTGTAGACAACATGCTTCATTGTCTGGGGAGTAGCCATGGGGAACTCACTGTCAGTCCTGTGTGCGTCGGCATTGCCTCACATATGCTCCATAAGGGAGCGAACCACGTTGTCCAGAAGCACTAAGGGCGAGAGCAAGCGCCTGATGTCACACACCACATCACACTGACCCCTGCTTCAGCATTTACTAGGCATCCCAACCACCGGAGCTTGTTCTTCGGCAGTCTACAGCAGCCAAACATAGGTCACGAAACGTTGCTCGATGTTTTACGCAGTAAGGCAATATAAGAAATGGCAATTCTGCATTTTTTAAGGGATTTCTGCATGTATAAAACAGGACATTTTGGTAGATAATGGTGGGTAGATACAAAAGTGGTATTTGCTGACAAAATAGGGAAACATAGCCCTTGGTGGGAGCTGACACAAATGTTTTATGACCTTCCCTACGGGGTGATATAATGGAGGACAATGAATTTGTCCTGCACTCTGTCTGACAAAAGCCTGGGTGAGCGAGACTGCCCTTAAAATTCAGCGAAACACAGATTTGTCATTACTAGCGATGGAATCAATTGTAGCTCCCGGCGGTAGTTGCCATAATCTCACTACGGCAGTTTTTGCACAAAGCATAACAAATCGTTTATGTATCCTGCATGACGTATACTGTTGAAGACACGTCCGGTTGCGATACAAGTTGACAACAGGGTCTGTGGAGTGGAACAACTATAATAATCTAAAGATTTACTGACATATATGTAACCTTTCCCCCCAAGAGTGTGACTACAGGACGGCACCCCCGCAAGACATGCATTATATATGAACCACCTGTGAATAGGGTAATAAGCGTAAATGAGAATCAAGCAGGTGGAGAAGTGTGCATAATGCCTTTAAGTGATGGGTGCCACATGGTTGTTCTACTCACGAAATGGGCCTGGTCAGAGGCTTTACAGCTGGGTGAATATATGTGAAATTGAGTTGACTTTAAGCAAGGGCTTGACACCTTCCAGATATGGCATGAGTGACTGGCTTTGGTATTTAAGACACCTTATGGCTTTACAACTAACGTTCCATTATGACAGATCTACCAATGGTTTGGCAGCTAGTCTACTACTCACAGCACGGTTCACAGCTGCACTGTTTTGGCTTTACAACAGTGTGTGTGCTTTCAGTGTTTTGTCTTTATGTTAAAATGATTACATAGCGTTTGATATATATAATGAGAGATAGTCCTGGGTCAGTAGGAAGGATTAATGGGCACAAATTAAAAAAAACTGAAGTCCATTTAGAGCCAGTGTAAGCAGTCTATCCAAATTGATATTTTTGTAACACAAATGATATACAGGTTTGCCCTAGGATGACTAGGGAACAGAATAGAGAGAAAACAAAAAGGAGAGTCCCCTCGATGTAAGAATAGTGATTTTTAATTGACAGAGGAAATAAGAAGTAAAAACATTGGTAGAAAGTTTAAGGAGAGTGGTCCGGGGAGAAACGAGGAGTTAATCCTTTTACGATAGGGAACATTATGGAACCTACTACGGAACCCCTTTGTCCATTATAAAAAAGTTAATTTTAGTTTTATGTCAGGGAGTCACTTTGATTTAATGGCCTGCCTACATTCAGACCAGGCTCTGGTTATATTAATAAGCCCTTCATTTTTATTTCTTTGAAGGTACTTCAGAATATGAAGTTGGTTTCCGAGTCAGGTGAGAGCAATAGGCCTCACACGTATGAGTGATTCAAATTAATGACAGGCAGGGAATGTTGTGCTAGCCCTGACGAAGTCCTCCAGACCCCATTGGGCTCGTAGAGAGGGCCGAGACATGTTATATTAAAATTGAAGTTTCTAGGAACATTACATTCCTAAGGAGTCCCAAGATGCGTTGTTTTTATTTATGCCTTTGGTGCCCTCTAATAAAGGAATTCTTTTGGGTATACCAATAGATATTTTTAACTGTATTATTTGGATCCCTGCTTATATTCAGTTGGTATTTTATCCAAGCACTCCCTAAATTCTTGGTTGGGTCCACCCTGGTAGTGCTATCTTACCAGGGTGTGGATAGACTGCCACTGATCAAGCATGCCACTATTAGTAGGTGAGGCATCTATTCCATTTCTTGGAAGAATCCATTAGTTGACTGTGGTAGAGGTTTTGTTTAAAATGTAGGACCAAATAAGCTATACGCATTTTTCCATTGTTCTGTGGCTTCCTTGGCCTAGTAGCTATTATGGGGGCAACTGTTTTATTTGGGAGAGCGCAGCTAGGAGACAATCTCTCACTCTTACGCTGTGGTAACCCATTTAATCTCTTCTACCATGAATCAAAATGTTTCCCTTCTAATAGTTAAACTAGCTGTACACAACTTGTTCAATGCCACTCTCAACAAAGCATTATGTTCTTGAACAGTCTTAGTAAACACTAAGATGTTGTCCAGGAAGTATATGATGTTTTTGACCCCCTTTCATACTTCTGACATCATGCGTTGAAGGACACTTGCAGCAGAAGATAACCTGAAGGGCATTCTTGCAAGTCTAAATGCTCCCTCCATTGTGACAAATGCTGTTAGTTCCTTCAAATCCTCATGCAAGCGAATCTGGTGGTTCGCACACTTGAAATCACGTTTTGGTAAATACTACACACCATTAAACAGTAACAACCATTTGGCAAGGAAAACGTTTCTGTACCTATGTTCTGATTAAGACTCCTGAGATCCACACAGAATCACAATCTTCCAACACATCCCCATCTGAGAAACCCAGCTAGTGGCTTCTACTGATTCAATGATGCACTCTCTCAAGATGTCATCTATCAAACTTTTCACTCTGCTCCTCACAGCCACTGGTACCCTCCTCAACTTATGCTTCACTGGTATGGTTCCCTCTTTCAATGCTATTTTATGTACATAACCTCACAGTTGGCCCTATACCTCTTTGAATACATCAGACATTTAACTCAACACATCTTCCACTCCAAACTCCTCAGCTGCAAAGACCTGACTTGGTGTGTGTGGATCAGTAATCTGTAGGTCTCACTGTTGCACCCACCCCAATATTAACGGCCCATCTTCTGCTACATACACCTTCCCTTCCACATGTCTTGACATAAACTCAATAGTGGTTTGGAACCAATCCACCACATCAATCTTTTCTCTTTGATACTCTCTAGGGTCAATATCTTTTGATAACAATGGTATCTGTGGCCATTCTTTCTCACACATTTTCCTTGGTACCATAGTTAAAAGAGACCCTGAGTCTACCATGAGATCAACATTACGACCTGCGATTTTTATTCCTTTTCTCGCACATCTTGATCAACTACAAACACTTAAGGGGTCATTACGACCCTGGCGGACGGCGGAAAACCGGCGGTAAGACCGCCAACAGGCTGGCGGTCTTACTCTGTGGAATTATGACCATGGCGGTTACCGCCATGGTCATCCGCTGGTTCTCCGTTCCGCCCGCCAGGCTGGAGACCTAGGTCTCCAGCCCGGCAGCCATCACTATACCGCCGGCGGTATTTGGTCCCGGCTTACCGCCGTGGATTTCCAGCGGTTTGAACCGCCATGAAATCCATGGCGGTAAGCACTATACCTTCCCTGGCACTGATAGGGGTCTCACCCACCCCCCACCCGACTCCCTCCCCTACCCCCCACCACCCCTGCCACCCCCCTAAGGTGGCAGGGCCCCCCTCCCCACCCCGATCCCCAACATCACTTCACCCATACCCACACGACACTCACGCAGGCACCACCTACATACTTACACGCATACACGCCGACATGCATGCCTACATCCACACACACAGTCATACACACACACCCACATTCAAACATACACGCACACATCCATACATACATACCCACAGACATACACGCATCCATTCCCCTACACACAACACCCCCGCAAGCATACACGCACTCACACACCCCCTCTACATACACACACGCACACCCCCATGCACCCACACAACACACAACACCCTCCCACCCCCCTCCCCTCATGGACGATCGACTTACCTGGTCTGACGATCCTCCGGGAGGGGAGGGGAGCCATGGGGGGAGCTCCGCCGACACCACACCGCCAACAGAACACTGCCACGGCGAATCACAGGATGTGATTCGCTGGGCGGTGTTCTGTTGGTGTGGCGGTGGAAGTGGAGCAACCTCCCCGCCTCCCGCCAGTATGGCTGTTGGCGGCTCTCCGTCCGTAAAAGGACGGAGAGCTGCCAACGGTCATAATAGGCTGAGCGGCAAACCGCCACCACTGGCGGTCTTCCGCACGGCCGTCCCTTGGCGGTCTTGGAAAAAGACCGCTGAGGTCAATATGACCCCCTTGGTCTCTTTGCCCTTCATCACCCATTTCTAGATCTTTGCACCTTAGTAATAGCAAAGCCCATTTTTGAGTCAGAAGTGTGAAAAGAACTCCCACACTTTTTTTAACACTTGTTACTTTTCAGCCCTTTACTTCTCCCTTTTGGATTGTGGTTAGATGCCCCCACATGCTCCTGACATTCTTCTTCATGTTAACAACAGCCGTTTTTCTCACCATCAGGCATCAAATAATTTTTTCCCAGCTCCTTCATACATCTCTCAGATTCCTCCACACCTTTTCCACACCTTTTCTATGGCCAGAGCATCCTTTAACAAAGGATTCTTTTCTGCCTACAACCGTTCCTGCATTTTCTTACTGCTACATTGCACAAGTAACTGATCTCTAATTAGTTTATCAGTCATTTGTCTAAAGTGACACTTGACCAACAGTTTTCATAAACATGAAACAAAGTCCTCCAGGTTTTGTCTGGTTTCTGAGGTCTTGTTTAGAACTTACATCTAGATATCACAATGTTCTCCTCCTTAGCAAACGTGTGTTCAAGGCATAACTTTGCTTCTTTAAGAACATCTTCCATAGGTTGACCTTCATCAATCAGGATCAGTGGAAGATACTTGAATCTTTGCCCAATGTGCTCAACAGCAAGGCTTTATTCTCCGGGGTTTCAATCGTTGCCCATCCAAAGCAATTATGTAATTCTCAAACAGGTCAATCCAGTCCTCCCACTGAATTGATGGTGTTCCTTGACTTTGCAAAAATGCCTGGGGTATGGCTGTTGAGGATGAAGACACAGTTCACTAGGATTTCTGGAGCAAAGTATAAGGATTGTAAACAGAAAAAATAACAGAATGGGCAAACTGCTCAAATAAGATCCGTAAGGATTCAGACTTTCCTCTAAATAACCTGTGACATCACCAGTGTTTGCCAAGACACTTTCCTCTAATGCTGAAAGGGGATCAGTATTGACATGCACTCTCCACACTCCTTCTCTGTTGCCTGAAGAAGATCCTGTGCACTCCTGGTACCTCTCTTCCTTCCGGTGAGAAAATATGTTTAGTCAGAATGTCTAGTGAGCACTGTGCGGTTGCCTTTCAGAGCCTCTTCAGGAATTCCAGTGTGGGAAGCTTATCATGTTGCCGAGGCTCCCAGTGTGTTGTGTCCTGAAGGCCTGGCATTTTGAAGGCCTTTTCTCACATCAGTATTCAAATTTAACCACTGCGGTTGAAAACTGTACTGCATTTACCACTATATGTGCAGCATAAACTGACAGTCTGCCAGTACATATACTCACAACCGCCTTATCACTTTGTACCAGTGATACTCAAAGTACGGCCCGGGGCCACATGCGGCCCTCCTGACCTTTATATGTGGCCACTGGTCAACCGCAGCACCAGGCTGTTGTTTACTCGACTCAGCAGTAAATAAACAGGCAATCATTTATTTAAAAAGTAAATTGCATTGAAAGAAAGGAAGTAACTTGGGTGTCCTGCACCACTTAACTTTAGGAACTCTATAATTAAAAAAAAAAAATGCAGCATACCAAAAAGTGTATTTCATTAACATGCAGAAATGTTTCACCTTAGTAAAACAGATTATATCAGTGCATTGAAAAGTTTTTTTTTAAGGGACAGTTTTCACAAAGCTGAATTTAGAAACATTCTCCCCCTTGCACCCCCACCTTGACAACTTAGAGGCAAGTCTGTTGTTATGTGCACTCTTTGGGTGGCGGGGTTGCTGTTATACATGAACAACATTATAGTTTAAATCAATCAGAAGAGAATGCTAGCTACTTTGAAAGTCCTGAAGTCATGTATTTTCAGGTCCTCATATTTGATATTGAAGAAAAAGAAGGGAAAGTGAAATAAAACAATTGCCTAGGATCACACAATTTGATCAAGTGGGGAAACATTCCAGATGTTCTGGTTCCACATTATGCAGTTCATTTCAGCCACTAGATGCACAAGCTTCCCTTCCCCTACGCCAGCTGTATCCCTCCACCCCCTCTGGCATCAGTGCGACCCTTGGTCACACTACTGAGCAAACTTTTTGGCTGCTCGGAAAATGTTTGTGAGTACCTACGCTTTATACCAATATTCTAGGTGTGTTTTCTGCTCCACAAGTCTTCTGTGCACAGGAACTATTCTGCTTGTGCAATAGATTTGATGATACCCCTCCAGGCTGCTTGATCGCTAAGGCTGGCTAAAATCGGCACCAACATTTGGTGAAGGGAAACGGGAGACAATCTTCTCTCTCAACAAGACTTAATTGTTTATTCCATGGAGAGATGTGATCATCCCTAGCCATCCTGAGTCCAACTGGCATGAATTAAATCTTCGTATCATCTGCAAAGCAGCAGAACATATAATCCCAAGAATGAGATTCCATAACCATAATACATATACTTTAAAGAACCTCTCAATAATATAATGGTTAACATCCTTACAATGTGGTTTGTAGCCAGTGGTGCATTTTGGATCATTGGTGAGGTAGCACATTCTGTTGGAATGGGCAATAAATTTGCATTGATATGCAGTTTTATCGTAAAACTAAACAGTTCACAAATAATGATGTGTCGAATTCAGCTTTCAGCGAATATTTATTATTTGAACCAAGTATAATGTTCTGATTTGTTCCTGTTAAAATTGTTGTTTCCATCACACTTCAGAATTTCAAAAAATAGTTTCATTCGTGCTTTCCTAATTGTTGATATATTTTGAAATATGTGTATAGTTGACTTACAGGGATTTAAATGTTGTTCTGCATTAGAAAAAAACTGACATCCTACAGCACTTCCTTTTACCTCCTGTACCCCAGCAAGATTGTGAACTATGGGCCAGATGTAGTAAAATTCTGATTTGCGACTCACAATTCAGAATATAGGATAGTGTCCCTGACATCATCTGCGACTTGCAAGGGGGTCGCTAAGGCCCACCTCATTAATATTAAGGAGGTGGGTTGCAGCTTGCGACCCCCTTGAGACTCGCCGCAATCGCAGGGATGGTGGCCTGCTGGAGAAAGCAGACCACCATGTCTGTGACTGCTTTTAAATAAGGCCGTTTTTTGTTGTTGTAATGCAGCCCGTTTTCCTTAATGGAAAACGAGATGCATTACAAAACTAACAAATGTAACGTTTCCATTTCATTTTTTCAGAGCAGGCAGTGGTCCACAGGAAAAAATGTTTTCCATGCCATTCACAAAGGGGAAGGGGTCCCATGGGAATGCGTTACCACCAGAGTGACACTGGTGGTAACTACGATTGTTTTGCGACCGCGTTCGCGGTCACAAAACAATACAATATCGCGCTGTGACTCGCAATTTGGAAGGGGAACACCCCTATCTAATTGCGTCTCGCAGTCCGGTTTTGCGAATCGGTAACCAGGTTACTGACTCGCAAAACGAGGATTGGGCATTGTGATGTGCTTTTTGCATGTCGCAGATAGTGAAAATCACTGTTTGCTGCGTGCAAAAAGTTTTGTACGTCTGGCCCTAAGGCACTTTAACAAAATCCTCTCACTTTGCAGTCAGAGAAATAAAAATAAACACCAGTTTCCAAATAATCAGTGATTTCTCAGAGGACATAGCTTGACATTTGACCTTTTCTTTGAACACAACAAATGTGAAAAAAACTGAAAACAAAATGTAAAGGAATCTTTATTGCTTATGCACCTTCTGAACTCCAACATCAACAGTTGTCAGAATCTGTTTAATATAAGTCAGATTTAAAAAAATGCTGTAGCTCAAATGTTTGGAAACATAGAAAGGGATTGCATGACAAGAAACATATCACTGAATAATTGTCTGCAAGGGGGCATGGGTGAAACAGCATGCAACATAAGACACATTTTCAGAAATCAGGATAAATACATTAAAAAAGGACTGGAAGAATAATCACCTCACTTAATTTCATTTTCTAAGCGTAATAAACACCTTAACATGCAAATACAGTCTATACAATATGAACAACATCTGGAGAGAGTGGCAATCTAGGTCTAGTTGTGACCTTTTGCAATAAGTCACCATCTTAGTTGAAGAAACAATAGTGTGGCTACGCTCTTATGCATGTGGAAGTCAGCTTGAACAAGGAAACAGTAAGTGGGAAATTGCACTTCTTAGTCGGAGGGAGTGAATGTTATTGACTGATCGGTCCCAATGTGCCACTTTTCATACGTTGCCCCTGCCCCACCTAAAGGCACTATTGCTGCTCAATAGCGGATGGATATTATGGTGTCTCTTACTTTGGATATGTGAATTTGTGGCAGCCTTCTGTTTGTTGTGGAGTTGTTGAAAGCCTTCTTTTTGGTATGGAGTGTCAAGTACGACAGTTGCATGATCCGTAAAATGTATTGTCAAATCAATTACTGTAGAAATGCAGGCTTCAAATAGGGTTAATGAGCACAATATAAACTCATAACAGACCTTATTGGCATTGTATTGATGGACTTCTGCATTTCTGAGTGTTATTTTGAAGCATATTAATAAATGAATGAACACTTTTCTACTACTAATACATATAAAATAGTTTGATTAAATCAACCCAAAGAAAAAAATTGATGAAGTAACAAAAGATAAAGGACGTCTTGTAAATATTTAACTCCTATGAATTTTTTGAGATAATGTTGGCATAAACTGTATGTAGAGTAAGAGACAACCAAGTGCATACATTTTGAAGATTCCATTAGGAAGATATTGAAGCTGAACTGTTTTAGTTCTGTAAGTGAACATATTGGAGTTGTAGAATTAGAGTAAAAAAGATTGAAGTGATCAGCAGCGTGTTAATACTTTCAACTTCTTTTACAGTTTAGTTGTAGTACAAGAAGATAGGCAATCAAACGGAGGTCAGGTTGAAAGGAGGTAAGAAGGGAGATTATAAGTGTATATCTTTGAGTTACAGTAGAAAGGAAATGATAAGTGTATAGCTTTTAGTTACAGTATATTGGTAATATCATTCATATAATTTTTGTTTCCTTTGCTTTAGCAAAAGTAATCCTTCCTTGAATTTGACTACTCTCTTCTCACACCTTCCCCCTTTTCATTCAAGTGATTATGTATAGAATCATACGTTCAATATCCCAATACAATCGCAGAGAGTAATATGGTTATACTGATCACAATTGAACAACATGTAGGCATACCAAGTTCCATCCACTGTTGTGTTTAGCCAGTGAACAGGTTGATGCACCGCTTGGAGCCGAAGAGCTGGTGGTGGATGGACTAACACACGGCTTCAAACTAGAGGATTGCATGGTATGTATGATCATATTTGAAGTATCTCCTGAATGTACTATCTCAGCATATCTAAACAAGATACATTAATGGTTTTGTTGAGTTATTCCAAAGATGTACAATCCGTAGAGGTGCGGTAGTGACATGGAAAGCATTGTAATGTATCTGTGTGGGTGGTAGGGATATGTTTAGGTGGGTGTTCTAGTGGTCACTCTGTCACAGTAGGGCTACTCCTGCTTCAGCTGTTTCAACCAGTGCACTTGATATGGGGGACAATGTTAAAAAAGTTTGTGTATGAGTGTATGAATATTAGAATAAATTGTTTACTCACTAAAGGGGTAGAGCTATGTACAAGTGGTATTTCTGGGATGTCTGGCTACCTGTGATACAAGTGGAGAGTTGTATTGTGGTGGAAATATAGAAAAGAATTGTTTTCAACCCCGCCTTACGTTTGGGATTTCCTAGAACAGGCACGCAATAAAGTAGGTCAGTATGCATGGTAGAGAGGATATGTTCAATGAGGGGATGAGACAAAGACAGGATCTGGGTCTGCCTCCAGCAGGACCTTTGGCCACTGGTATACTCATAAATATCTTCATCGACCTTCTCTCCTGCAGCCGTTTCTTTTTCAGGCCCCACCATGTGCATGCCTGCTCCCCCAATGTATTTACAGAGTGTGTCAGCTACTGCTACATGGCTGCTTTCTCGAGTCCACTGAGCAAATATGGTGGCAGACCATGTCCTTCTCTGTAGTGGTCTACATCAAAGGTCATCACAAGGTCTATATTTTCCTCAATAAATGTATGCTTCCTTTTGTGAGGGCTAGCTGTAACCCAGAAGCCGGAGCTGTAGTATACAGTGTAGAAAGTCATGCAGTGAAAGGTGAAAGGGAAACAGTGCAGAGCCTAGGGTATGGGCTGAACCTATATGCTTGTATGGATAATGCGTGTCAGGTGTGTGTAATTTAGTTCAGGTGAAAGTTGTTTCCCTATTCACTGCTATTCAATGTTTTCCATAGAATGGAAGGAAATCTCTTCCACCACTTCTGAGAACCTCCTCTTTGGGTGCATGCCTCAACCCCGGTTGTAAAGTGATTACTAGTAGTTTACTGTCATAGTTTCTGTCATAAGAGCCCCACCCCCATCATGAAACATTGTGAAGACTTACGGTCCCCAGTAATAACACCCATGTGGGCATTTCTGTCCAGGCTTAGGTGGAAATCTATATGTGCAGAGAACTCTACATATAGATTTCCCTAAGAGAAGGGCCCCTTGTATTTATTTATAATTTAAGTTGGATCTTACAGTTTACAGTATTGTGGTGGAATTAGTAATATATTTGGAAATGCTATTAATTTCTGTTGAACTTTTCTGGGATGATCTAAATTCCTATTGATTGTAATTTTTGGCTTATTTCTCAATAGTACATAATTTACATTTCCAGCCCTGACTAAGGGGGTGTTAAGGCATGTAAATCATGTTGGTTGGGTGTTTTTAGAAACTATTACAAACTGTAAAAATAATAGATAGAGAAGAGGTTTAAAATCTGCTTATGAATCTATTGAGACAAATATATGCTATGAACTGTGTGTCTGTCAAGCAACTATGAACTAAACGTAATTAGCTTATGTTGAGGGGCACACTAGGAGAGTGCAAGTGATCAGCAATGAACACATTAAATAAAAGAAACCCTCTTGTTTTTGGTACTATTCCATATGCACCAAGTTCTTTTGTGCCCTTTCAGCAAAGCTTTTAATCTCAAGAGCATATCACACCCTTGCATTTTAGTTAGATGAAGTAAAGACCTATCTATGCTACTTAAAAGTTAATAGGATCCTAGACCAGATAAGGTGGGAGAGATCTTTTCAAGGTCAACATTGATGTGAGAGTGCTCCTTCTGTGCCAGTATCTAAGGCGATCGTAGCAAAAGGTAAGTCACCAAGCCTACCTTTTAGGACGGAGGCTATAATGGAACTCATTTTGATCAAGAATAGGCAAAGCCAGTCGATCTTGCTCCGCCAGCGGGTGCTGTCTTACAGTGCTAGAAACACAAAGTACAAAATTGGATGGATGGAAATCTTAGCTATTGTTTTGCCCAATGCTAGAGAAAATTTACAAGCATGGGCAAAGCTAAGAGTGGTGAGTGATGGGCAGGTGAAGAGAAGCAGAAAAGGGTAGACACAGAGACACTGAGTCATATTAAGGTTTGGAGTGAGGGGAGAGGAAGGACTATATTGAGCCTCTGGAGGGCTCAGGGGAGCTAATGATAATCTGGGAGGGTCAGGGTGGGTGGGGGAGAGAGTAACAAGGGTGGGTAATGTGAAAAGAAAAATGCAATGCAACCCAGGAAGAGCGAGAGAGAGCAAGAGAGGGAGAGAAACAAATCGAAAGGGAAAGAGAGAGAGTGAGAGAAGGAAACTTGTATCAAATGCTGAATCACAAATGCCAAGAAAACACTGAAGGAAAAATAGTTGTCAGGAGTGGATAGATTCACTCAACCAATCAAAAAATAGAGTGAAACCTCAAAGCTCCTGAGGCAGCATAAACACATGAATTGTGAAGAAAGCCGTAAAATTATGAACAGAGAACTGAAATACAGAAGGTCAACCAACCATGAGCAGGGGGTAGACACAAAGCCCGCTCCAAATATATCTAAAGTAAAGGCTACAATGCCTTTTATGGAAGACAGTTAAAGCTGGCTATTGGTATACCACAAAAAGGGGGATGGGAATTATGGACTTCTTAAACCCTTTATTTTTTTTTAAAAAACCATTCATATTTTTATGCAAAGGTTTGCTTGAGCCAGGGGTAGAGAGATTGAAAACTTAGCCATTGTTCAAAGAAATGCAAGCTGTGTTTTGAGACGGTGCCAGGGGGTACCCCAGTGTTTACTATTCCAATTGTTCAATAACTACATTAGTCTATTATTGTTCTCCTAAATACTCAATGCTTTTGAGCTTCATGATTATTTACATATAAAGTTGTGTACACTGGGAATGCTGGTGTTGTCTATTTTGGAACAAAAGAGTCAGTAGCAGTCACTGAATGGTTGAGGGGTGATGTAAAACTAGCGACATGGTCATAAATATCACCTTTACAAAAGATACAGTCCTCGACAATGGCAAATTGTGGGGATGTTTTTCATTTTCGAGTAGGTCCAATGTACTGGTTAAATCCTATTACTACCCGGATGTCAGATTGGATTTTACAGGTTCGTGGAAGCACTAAATACTAGAGGCACAAATCTCTGTGAGGCAGATTGCTGGGGGGATGTGGGGAGGAGTATGATTTTTAATAGATATTTTGGGATGGGGAGGGGTAGATAGGGTAACAGTGATATTAAATACACTTCATGTCTACCAGGCACATACCTGTGTTGTTGCCTAAAATCAGAAGTTGGAGTATTCCTTGAAAAACAACCAGTTATTAAACCAATACTTTTTCGTTAGATGCAGGTACATCCAGAAACCACTCTTTTTCTAAATGCTATATTGGAGTTCCATCCCTCAGGGCATACACATAAATTTCCCTTCTTGGAGTATATTAGGAAACCTGGTTTGTGCTCAGTCTGCGCTTAATCTGGGATCAGTAGAGGTACACATTTCTGAAAGCTGAACGTGGCATAAGGAATTCAGAGGAGAATAATGGAGGAAGTAAAGGTGGCATGTAGTGATGAGGCAATATTCTTTTACCACTTCAAGATATCATCTGGATATGAGCAAGATATGTCTGACAAGAACAACAAACAAGAAACAGTAAAAACCCAACTCAATGGCATGAACCTTGATGGCCGAGACACAAGTTTAAAAAAAAGCCAAGCCACTTGGATTCAGCAGGGACATCAATCTCACCCACCAGCAACACATTGCACAAAAAACAATGACGGCCTATTATCAGCTCTCTCTTCTAACAAAAGTGAAACTGTGTCCTTTAGAAAGTGACTTCAGAACTGCTGTTCAAGTCTTTGTACTCTTGCATCTGGATGGGGGTAACCTGCCTGCTGATTTGTCTCCCAGACTCCACACTGGCACCACCTAAGGGCATGCTGCAGCATATCTCATGAGACCTGAAGAAATATGATCACTTCTTCCACATCCTGACGAACTCCACAGGCTCCTCTTACCAGTCTGGCTCATTTTCAAACCAGCTGTATAATTTACAAAGCCTTCAGGACCCCACTTATTTTGCAGACAAACTCATCATCTCTGGTGGTTCTCGGCACACCCACAGCCAGGGCACCATCAGACTGCAGACTAAGAAGTGTAAAAAAGAAAAAGCAAGGCAGCTGGCCTTTTTCATCTACACACGAAGGGTGTGGGACAACATCCCCATATCCATCAGGCCCTCCCAACCCTGCTACAATTTAAGAAAGAGTTGAAGATGCACCTCTTTAAAGAGGACTTCTTCACAGTGCATTAACCGTCCACAAACCTGCCGCTGCTTTTGTCACTTATTTAGTTCATACTTGTCTTTGACACTGTGCAGTGCTCTGCTGCCTTTAGGTTAGTTTCATGCTATAGAAATACTAGATACATACAGCCATCAGGGTTTTAATTGTAAGAATCGTAGATGCCAGATGTCAGGTGTAGCAGCTGGCCCTTAGTGACAAAAATGGAACATGGGGAGAAAGCTGACCCTTCCTGACCATTTCAATGTTTTTGCTGTTATGACCTTTCTATTCAAGACAGAGAAGGATCTGACTACATCTTATCCTCAAAGATTATGGTGGTTGGACGGCAAGGTCGTCCTTGGGTGTTTTATGTATGTCAAGTCCAAGGATTTTCAGAATTGATGTTTGGCTGTTTATTTAGCTTAGCAACAAGGTTGTTTCCATACTATTTGTTGCAATCGTATGTCAATTGAAGCCATTTGTGGTGTTGTTAACAGGCAGTGGCCTCCAGATACTCTATTGTACCAATGCTCCTTATGCAACGTATGACTAGTTTTTTGTGAGAGCAAGGCGACAACACACACCACAAAAGGTAATTAGTCCCAGAGAATAAATTATTTGCTGGGACCTTTTTAGTTAAGGAGCATGTTGTTGTGCTCATCCCAATAGTTTTAACAATTTGTTGAGACTGAGGTGCATATTTATAACCACCTAGCGCCACCTTGCGCCAGATTAGCGTCATTTTCTTTTTATGCTAATGTGGCCCAACGAAGCCTAAATCCTAGAGCCATATTTACAAAGTGGTGCAATGCATGTCAAATTTGTTGCGCCTTGTGGAAGCTAAGGACATCCAAGAAGTAGGGAAGAAACGAGATGCCACCATGGGACAAGGGAGTGAAGTCAGTGCTATTCCCCACATTGCTGCTGCATGTAGCACCACCAGACCTCTCAATCTCGGATGGTGTGCATTCCATGACACCCAAGGGTCCAGACCCTGGGACTCAACCAGAGGTCACTGAGGTTGGCCCAAGAAGGGACATAGCATCTGCACCATCAAACAGCCGCCAACATCCAGGGCATAGGCTAACTGCAGTATTACACAGTGATGGGCCTTCCATCCTATATCTTCCGCAAGCATCATGCCCTCACGTGGTTGTTTGGCCAATGTCATTGCGCTTCCCTCTGGGCCCGAAGAAACAACTGTTGAACTAAGTAACAAGGTCTCTCACTGGATGAACACAAAATCAAGGGGCACATTTCTACTATGCTTGCACCGTTTATGTGTCTTTTTTTATGCAAACTTAACTCCATATTTATATTTTAATGCTAGACCCGTCTAGCATTAAAATATTGGAGGTTGTGTCATTTCGTGGATGCATGAACCCACCTTGCGCCAATGAGATGCAAGGTAGACATTCCCATCCAAAAAATAAAGCTATCCCAATAGCGCCATGCTAAAATGACGCACGGGTGGGGGGCAGCCATTATTTAACGCCTGGGTCAGACCAGGCATTAGGGGACCTGTGGACCCATTTCCACGGATAAACACCATGGAATGGGACACAGGTGCCCACCCCAAGCCCCAGGAACACACCACCCACACCAGGGGGACATCAGAAGAGGGGGACCCCATCCCAGGTAAGTAGGGTAAGTATAGGTATTGTCAAACAAATTGTAAGTGCCATTGGGGACCCTAACATGGGGCCCCCTGCATGGCACTGGGTGTAATGGCCATGCCCAGGGGACACTGGTCCCCTGTGCAGGCCATTGGTGCGGTGGGCATTCCTTAAATGTGGCGCCTGGCTGGTGCTGTAGAATGGTGCAAGCTGGCATTAAACTTTTTGATGTAAAGATGTAAAACTGCGTTAGTGCAGTTTTGCATCTAAAAGTATAAATATGCCCTCAAACATACCAACATGCCCTATTTGCCCTGTAAATGATATTTAATCATCAGAAGGATTGGGTGGGTGGGGTTGCAGCACAAATGTTTTAATGGGGATTGTGGTGTTGTTAACTTTCGGTGCCCCTGGATAGTGGACGGGTTTGGTGTCTCAGTCTTGAAGGGGCCCATTTCAGCCAGAAATCAATTTAGCTCTTGCCAATGTCCTACTTTTATAGCACTAGGCCTGAGCTACCCAGACCATACTGAACGGTATCACTGGAACTCATGACTTCCAATCGTTTTGCACCACTATCTGTTGGAGCTGAGTTGTACTGACTTCCTGTTGTGGGCTCCTGCAATGTCCCAGTGCCAACTACCCTCCATGACTTGGATAATTCCCAACAGAGACTAATGCAAGGCTATGCTCCAGGGGATGCCGAGTTAGCTAATACTTGTCCACCCATTACCCTCGACCCTGATTTAAGGATAGTCCCAGGTAAAGGTGAAAGGTATGTGCCTGTCTCTGGTGCTAATATTTCGCTAGCAATAACAACTTCTCCTCAAGGTGACCAGGCTGATCAGGCTGTTGCCTTCCCCTGGTATCCACTAACCTAGCAATATTGACATGGAATGTAGCGGGCCTTAGAGGTAAACTGTCCAATGAGGACAAGTTAGATCTAATTATGTTCCAAGAGACCTGGGACATAGAGCCATCTGAGAGGAATGGTTTCAAAGTTTTCCACAACCCAGCATTGGGACCAGTCCTGGATAGACCCTCTGGGGGCTTAGCTACATGCCTCAGCTCCTTATTAGGTTGTGAGGTAAAAAAACAAAATATAAACTCCCAAGACATTCTAGGGTTACCGTTTCAGTCATTGAATAACAAAAAACTTCTTTTATATAACGTATATAGTAAGAAAACCTCACAAATTGTGGGGTCAGTGGTTAAAGCACAGATGAGAGAATATCTAGCAATGGCCAGCAGAACCACATATATTATAGCTAGATGTGACTTAAACACCCACTTTGAGCCGTCAGCTTTAATTAGAGACATAGTGGGTGAGGAAGACCAGCAATGGGGTATTCCCCAGCAATTAGGCCCCCATATAACAAGTAATTCTAAAGCCGTACTAAAATGATTGCACTTTCTGTCATGCTGTTTGAGAGCATGCAATGGCTATTCTCCATGCGATATAGCCAGGAAAACCACATTTAGGTGGGGAGAGTATAGGAGCAGCATTGATTACTTTTTCCTATATTTGTATTCATGGTCAGCTCTCACTGATATGAAGGTCCAGCCTAGGTATGAAAGCGACCATTTCCCTTTGCTCCTAACTCTCCAGAGTAGCCTAGACCCTACTGTTTCTGGCTCTGGCCTGCCCATTGAGGACCTGACTACTAGTAACAATGTAAAATGGGTTACCATGTTTACCAATAATACAATTCTTGGCCAACTATATCATAGCTTAAACTCTGTTTCAACTGCACTGAGTGACCCTGATCTCCCTCCGCTAGCTGTTATTAATTTACATGATAACTGTTTTGAGACATTGAGGAAAAATTGGTTTACTAAATCTATCCACAGATGCAATTTTTGACCCAGAGATAATCCTTCCTGGTAAGATAGAGAATGCAGAGTAGCTAAATCCACTTTGATTAAAATCATTAAAGATGGTTATCAATCCCAAATCCAAGTAGCTAGGGCTAGTTAGTAGGTGATTATAAAAAATGCCAAAATTACCTGGGATTCTTTTATCTGGGGAGACATACTAGATGCTATCCAGAAAAGGAAGCCAGTCATCTTTTTGACACACACTTAGCCATGGAAGTAAAACTATTTTGATGCAACCATAATCTAATATTCTACCCAAGGGCTAGGTTGCTCACTTTCAATCACTCTACGGTGTGGCGAGTGCCACTAATGCTGACCCTGACATAACCCACTGGGAGGAGCTGACTGCAGACCTAAACTCTTAATCAGTTGATTTTACAGGGCCCCTATGTACTCCCATACTGTCTTTCAACCTTGAGGAACCACGGTGAGCTATTTGTGAGATGAAAGCTGGCATGGCCCCAGGTCCATTCAAGATTCCTAGGGACCTGTACAAATCTGAGCCAAATGTCTGGGTGTCATATTTAAATAGATTTTTCAATGCCATTTAGGCTGGTGTGCCGATTCCCCACTCATGGAGGTGCACAAAAATAATTCCAGCCTGGAAGAAAGGCTTGAAATCCCACCCAATCAATTATAGGCCCATAAGCTTGATCAACATAGCCAAATAGAATTCAGTAAACAGATTCTAGCCCACCTAAATTCTTGCATGGAAGACAATAACACCTTGTCCCAATAAGTTCAAGCCGGCTTTCACCTAAAAACGAGCACTGTCGACCAAGTTTTCAGATTCCGAATGCTCCGATGGAAAACTGTGGAGATTAACTGAGGCAGTCTCTAGGACGCCTTTGTGGACCTCAAGGCAGCATTTGATTTGGTTCCAGAAATAGACTCTAGGTAGTCTTGAGGGACCTGGGCCTTCAACCTAGATTACTTGAAACTGTAGTGTGACTTCACATTAGGACCTACGCCCATGTTTAATGGGGCCAAATGGAGAAACATCAGACTGCATACCACCTGTCGACAAGGGTGTCAGACAGGAATGTGTTTTAGCTCTAACTCTTTTCCTACTAATTAGAAACAACTGTGTTGAGTTCCTGATGGACTGTGAAAATGATTCCCCGGTCCTGGGTGGCATAAAGATCCCTGCACTGTTGTTCGCGGATGACACCCTTTTGGTGTCAAAAACTCCTAAGGCTTGGAAGTCTTGCTTGATAAATTTAATCTGTTCTGCATTATTAATGGTCTAGCCATCAATGCCATCAAAACTAAATTGATGGCAATACATCCTCATCGAAAATTTCATGGGATGGTGAGGCGGGGGGAGAAAAATTAGAAAGAGCAGCAGATTTTGACTATTTGGGTATTTGTTTATCTGGCTCTGGCTCACAGAGAAATCAGCTAATCAAGAGTGTGCTTCTTCTGAATCACAGAACAGCCACCGCAATTACTTTTGCAAACAATACTACATTCCATCCAATGTCTCCCTTATTGGAAATTTGGAGAGCTAAAGCAGTGGCTGCTGCCTCCTACGGCTCTGAGCTCTGGGGTCATAGCAAAGCAGAGGCTCTAGGGGTGACTGAAAATAAGGTTTTGAAGACTGTATTAAAACTCCCCCAGAGTACGCCCCTGGTCTTCTTTAGAGTGGACCTAGATATTCAACTAATAACTGCCCAAGTCTGGTTTAAACCAATTTTGCACTGACTTAGACTATGGGTTACACCTGAGCTGGATCCTTATGGAACCACGCTGAAAGAAATCCTTGATTTACCTAGGAGCTATGCTGTATTGCCTTTGTTGAAGTATGCAAAAGGATCCTCTATGTATAGGGACTACCTGATCTCTGGCAACACACAGAGTCTATTACCTGTTCTTCCAACAAAAAAGTAAAGCTAGCCTTCTAGGATAATGAATGGTCGAAACTTCTCCTATTCACAAGCTGTAGCAGAGTGGCTGAGTACTTCCAAAACCACAAGAACCAACCAAAGTTTTAAACATTTCTTGATGAGATTGACCCTCCATTTACTAGGTCATTGTACATAAGATTTAGGCCCTGCCCTGCCTATAGGGAAGCTGATGACATGGAAGACCATTTTCTTTTTTTCTGTCCCAAAATCAAGAGACAACGAAGACATGGGATTGTGCCTCTGTGTATATATTTGGGAACACGCCACTACAAGCTGGTCTTGAGGATCTGTAGGTCAGATATTGTGTCATGCATTTTGTTTTCTGTTGCTAAATTCCTAGAATCGGCTTGGCCTATTCATTTCAAAATTGTAAAACAGGTAGCAGTTGCTCCTAATTTGTATAAGAACTAATTAACTATCCGGAAAAAGTGTTTGATAGTTTCTGTCTTGTTAAATAGTCTATGCAACAGCGCTGTCTAACAATGAACCTTTGCATACTTAATGATCCATTGCCAATGAAGAATCACTCCTGTTAGACAAATGACTTGTTTTTAAGATAAGAAACACCAATGATGGACGGAATGTGGAACCAATCAAACATTCACCCCCAGTCACAGATATGGGTTTAATCCATCAATTCTTTTGCTCACCATGCCACCCCACTTTTTAAGATAATCGTTATTTGAAGTACTTTTATGTGTACTTTTTAAAAAATATTATGGAACCAATTAGTTATATTTGATTATATTGCATTTTACATTTATCTTTTCTAAATGTGGCACCAATTTTTGAAATATCAACGCAGACAGGTGCTGTGTGTAACTGTAACTTTCTTACAGGGTGCCTGAAGGGGTCCCTAGGACCCCTTTAACACCTTTCATGGAGCACCATAGGGCATGCAATAACTTCACCAATTCTATCTGCTACATAGTAGGTTGGCTTCCTGAAGGTTTATTTGCCACTATGTCCACATCTAGATCATGGTGTGGATGCAGGGGCAAAGTGTTTCATCATCCGCGTGGAGGACTAGCCTCCATGCAAATGAGGTAAAGCCTCCTTGATTGTACCTGTATGATCTGTATTACAGAGAGGGCTACACACACAGAAAGAAAGAAATAAAGATTAAGGCACTAGGGACATGATTCCAAGTCTAATTGTGCAAGGCTCTGAAAGCACCAACAAATTAACAGAGAGAGAGCCAAGCAAGAGCCAAGCAAAGGATGCGGTTTGGTTCTTAGAGTCTGTGTATGAGCTGAGCCCTGAACACGTTTGCAGTGTAAGTCATAGAACAAACATCACATAAAATATCATAAAGTCTCTTTATCAAAAAAACATGTTTCTTTAACATGTAGAAGCTTTAACATTAACAAATCACACTTTCTAGACTCTTCCCTCTTCTAACCCTCCATTATCCTATTCAATCCAACTAACAGATACCACTCAAATTAATGCAAATTTCTCTCTACTTATCCACCTCCTTTTTTGGGTTCCAGAGTAGCTCGCTATTTTTCCATAAAGTCCTTTCACACCTTGTCAGGGATAGTAAGCACTATATAAATTAAATTACAATGTGGCACTGAGAAATACTTGTTTAATGTTTTTGAACTTGAAATTAGAGCATTCCTGACACATTCCCCACACTGGTGACAGTGCCATTAGTGAACTAAGAGGCAAGTCAGTTCACATGTGAACCCTGCATGTAGCCCAGATCATTATCGAGCAACATTATAATAGGCTGTGAAATCAAACACAATAGATTTGTATACATATGGTATTCTAAAAACGCTTTCACACTACAATTATGATGAAAAAGGAGTTTTGGTGAAATAGAATATTTGCCTAAGATCACACACTTTAAGCTATGAAGCTATGAGTTATCAGTTTTTTATCCTTTACTTTGTAAATAATCAACCACTAAATGGGTGTCTATTTGTCTCTTGTATGCAGTTTTTATATAAACTCAAACCAAAGGTATTGGAGCCCTTTACTTAAACACCATACACAAGGTCATATTCATTTTTTTTAAGCATGGGGAAATTAAGAGAGTTGCCCTGAAACACAGGATGTTGAACAGACGCCGAGTCTGGTTGGTCAGCTCCAAAGATGGCAGCTTTGGCCGTAACACCACATCCTGAGTAGAGCGAAGGTGGCAGGAAGAAGCCACATGGAAGCTGGGCTAGCTATGGGCTCGAGGACCAGCTGTGCCCTTGTGATGGCCAGCGCAGTATCGGACCTCAGACTATCGTTCAACACGGCCTTATTCGAGACCTACCTCCGTGCATGTGTGCGCGCGGTTGCGGGAGGGCACACACGCGGCAAAAAGATCTGCAGAGGGAAAGCAACGAAAAGCGAAAATAATTTCTTGACAGTATGACAGCATGTGGGTGCGAGGAAGAGCGTGGCGGTATGTGTGAGTCACAACAGGTATTCCATTTAATTTGTCTCTCTGCTGCTCTAATATGAAAATTGCTAGTGCGCTGCTCCTGAATTCGAAAGCTGAGCCAACAGCACGGAAATATCCACCAAGCAAAAGAGAAAAGGACAGAAATCTACTTACTGAAACGCCAAAGCAAAAATTCCAGCTAATTGAAGTTTGGATCAAGCATCAAAACCGAAATATTTGACCTTTTCAAATTTGCCAAATTTTGTTAAAGTTGTGCACATTTCCATTCCTTGTTTAATTCGAAAGACTCTTATTTTTAGTTTGCCTTAAGGACGAGTCAATGGTCACCTTAAGTCTGATGAATCCATCACCAGCGCCCTTATAATGCACAAACTCATTTAGCAGATTCACCTTTTACGTTTAGCAGTTTACTCTGCATGAATTTCTTGCTATAAGGAGCTCACGTGAAGACCTGAACACACATTTTTGAAGCTGCCCATGCTATTTTTATTCAAGTGTCGGTACTGTAAATTAAAAATTTTGTGCAGGGACATTTTAAGGATTATGGGGGCTCTGGGCCAAACCCATTTTGAGGCCCCTGTTCAGAACAGGTTTGAACTTGTGGTTCAATTTCAGCTTTTATGCCCTCTTTGACCAGGTGCCTGACAGCGCACAGACACACACATGCAATTTCTAAATGTGTTTTTTTATCTAATATTCAGAGATAGTGACGTGTTTTCAATATTGTAACACAGCAACGGTTCGGCCTGGCCATTTTACTCAACAGGCATTTCCCAGGAGGGCAGGGGGAGAAGCCTTTAGAGGCTGCTTTTTCAGGGCCTAGTGTACCGCGGGGCCTTAAAAAACACGGTCCATTTCGTCAGAGTTTGTTGCAACCAGGGGTGAGAGGGAGAAAAAATGGAAGAGAAGGGGAAGGAAAGGGAAGGGAAGAATGGCAATCTCGGGGACGGGATGCAGCACTTTGTACTAGGGCACAGCTTGGTTCCTAGTCCAGCCTTGACGCCATTTTAAGCAAAAAGATCTGCAGATGAACAGCCAAACAAATCGTAACATTTGATTTCCCAAAAGTATTGTAGTTCCTAAATGCTTAATTATATGATCACCTCTTTCATACTCAACTATGGAGTGGATTTGCTAAAGTTTTGTACATGCGCAATGCAAAATGTAGTGTGCACTATACATTATTAATTCCAGGGAAGTGGAGCTAAATTGTATTGTGCGATGCGAGCACTGAACTAAATGTTAGTAAATATGCCACTATATCTTTCATAGCTTCCAGCGGCGGCACCTCCGCTATGGCAGAGGGGCATCGTCCCCTGCCAGCAGCTACCGCTGCAAACCTTTAACAACGAAATAATAATAATAATCTATGTTTATTATCATTTAGTTGTTAAAGGGGCGGGGCATTGGGGATGACGAGGACGAGTGCAGAGCACGCCCCCTCAGTGCGCATGTATGTTTGGCCGGCCGTCTCGGGCTGGCCAAACAAACATGGGCACTGTGCTCTCTCCAGCCTGGAACTGTGTTGCCGGCCTAAAGAGAGTAGAAACAGGTTCCCAGTTTGCCTGGGAGCCCCCAGCTAGGGCATTCCAGCTAATCCTAATACTGCTTTCATGCAGCGTTAGGATTGGCCGCAGGGCAGGCTGGAAGCCTGTGCCTTCTGTGACCAGGCAGAAGGAGCGGTGGTGTGGCAAGGAAGCGAGGCAGGTAAGTTTTCATTTTTATTTTTAAATTTAATGTCTATTCCCACCCTCACACGCCGCCCCACCCTTTCACCGTTCAGTGAGCCGCTACTGATAGCTTCCCTTGAATAATTCTGTCAGCACTAACCGTGTGCAAAGCAGTCAATCCACTTGTATGTGGTTAGGGTAAATGTGCAATTGCACAAGATTCCAATGTTTTTGATCACATGAAAAATAGCGTTTTGTATAAGGGAAACCTGTGCACTACCTGAAATCTAAGTGCGCCTGAGGCAGTTTGTCTAGTTTGCTGGTGTATATGTGCCCGGTACCGGTAGTTGTAAGCTTAAATACCAATGAGCATGTGATAAGATATTGCACGTACTTGAGAAGGGTGACAAAGTTATGGCTTTGTGGGAGTAATGCCAACTGCCATGACAGTTCCTTGGGAATACCCCAAAGAAAGTAAAGGGCCATGCGGTCCCAGGACCTGACAAAGGCTCCAATAGGTCGGGGCGCATGCCCCTCCCTAAAATAAAGAAATGTACTGTCACCCAGGTCCTTGCCTACCCCTGAGGCTAAGATTTAAAACGGGCAGGATCCCACTTTTAAAAAAGTTTTTTTTCCTGTGGATCCTCATTAATTGTGAAGTAAGTTGTTTGTAAAAATTACGTTTTTGGCCTTGTTTATATTTTCTTAACCTTTTTTCAGGATGAAGGAGTCAGTCCAGAGTCCTAAAATGGCTGCTGCAACATCTTTTTTTAATGTAATGGCAGACAATCAGATCTTATTTGAAGATCTGTTGGCACTGCGGCTCATCTGCGGTGTGAAACATCTGCATTTTTATATCCCTAATTTCTCAAAAATGACTGAACTGATTTATACTAAACCTCAAAAGCACAGTTTCTGGATCCAGATCTAGCTTTCTGCCAAATTTGGTGTAATTACATTCAGCAGTTTTTGCAGTATCACTGTTCAATTTCCCTATGGAAAAATGAATGGGGAAAATGCATTTTAGGAATCCCCTTTTTCTCTGCCCTTGCTTGACAGATTATTCTGAAACTTTCCAGGAAGGAGCTAAGGTGAATTAGACTTTTTTGATGGTTTTGTGAAGAATTATCAAATGGCACCAATGTTACTAGCAAACCCAAAAATCGATTTCCTTTTGAAAGATGGTCCCAACTATAACTACCCAGTGGCGACCACAACTGGGTATCTATCTATCTATCTATCTATCTATCTATCTATCTATCTATCTATCTATCTATCTATCTATCTATCTATCTATGTTGTTTTGGGATTCTCATATATATATATATATATATATATATATATATATTTATATATATATATAAATCCACTCTGTTTACTGATACTGACGAGTTCCCAAAGTGGTTCGTGTCCGGCTCAGGCTCCCGTAACTATAAATATCCATAAAAACTATTCCGAGATACTTGAAGAAGTACACCAACTCAGTAGTGTGTAGCACTGTGTTTTATTCAATCTCCATAGTCACAGATTGGAACCAAGAAACAACCAAATGCGTTTTGGCGTTCCACGCCTTGCTCATGGGTAACACTTTCTCGTGATTACTTTCCAATGAATATAATATTTGGTTAACAGCTCACCTAGATCCTGGTAAGTCTAAATTCTTGGATATTTGGGTCAGAGTACAAAACAATGAGTTAATCACGGTTTTATACAGAAAACCGACATCAGGCAATACATTACTACATGAGACTAGTGGTCATCCTAGGAAATTAATTGAGAGTATCCCATATGGGGAGTTTCTACAGGAGGAATTGTAGTACAGACCTAACTTTCCAGGTGGAAAGTGAAGTCATGGAAAAATATTCACAGAAAGAGGTTACAAAGTGGGAATCATCAAAACAGCTAGACTGAAGGCAGAATTGAGGAAAAGGGAAGAACTTCTAAATCCCGTATGTGAAAAGAAAGAAGACAAGAAATGTACATTTATTACTACCTTCTCTAATAAAGCTCAGGAGATTAGAAGGATCTTAGATGTGCACTGGCTGACCCTAAAGAGTGAATTAGTTCTGGGTGAGGTCCTTGGGGATTTCTCTAGCATCACATTCAAAAGTGGTAAAACTTTGAAAGACAAATTGAGTACGAGTGGTATAAGTCAAGATAAGAGCAGGGGGCGTGGCTAACCGCCCAAGATGGCGGCTGCTTAATCGAGGGGCTCCCGACCAGGGCCCGCCAAACAATTAAAATCCGGGAAAAGTCGGGGTTCTCCATGGATGGCTGACCGTTCACAGAGCGGGGAAGTACACAGAGTACCCAGGGAGCGGATCTGAAACTCCCCACCGGAGAAGTAGAGGTGCCGAGAGCGCCGGTTGTGAGCGGGGCCTGCTGCGCAGAAGTAAGAATGATCGAGAAGCGGCAAGAGACTGATGTGTATAGTGGTGGGCGGGGGAGCGGCTGTGACAAGAATTAGGAGCAAAGAGCAAGGGCTGTGATCCATCAAAGCTGCTGGTCCGGGCCTTCACGCCCCCCCCTCTTCTCTGCCCCTCCCCCGCTGGAGTAGGTCGGTGACGCGAGCTTCGACGAGAGAGGGCGGTGGACCGAGTGACCGGAAGGGGGACTGCGGAGTGAGGAGCAGCCACGAAGGAGGACAGAATCTGGATAATTAAAGGCGTACCCCAATAACAAAGTCGCACGCTGGAACGCTTGTCTACTTCATGCATCAGACGGCAGTGCGGACCGCGGTGGGTCACCCGCTGTATGTCTCAGTACCCCCCTTGCGGTGAGGGGGGGATGGGGCAGGGTGGCTCAAGGCGCGAGACAGTTACAGAGCGCTGAGGGGGTGAGAGGGCCAATAACGCTCGACAAGCACAGCAACAAAAGAGCGCAAACAACGCATCTCCCTCACAGTGAGTGTGGAGGAACAAACATAGACTGTTCCACAGATCCCGCCCTGGGACGACCTTGGGCTCAATACTATACTACAGCATAAGAATCCCTGACGCGGATTTGTTTTAAATATTAGCCCTCAATTGTAGGGCTGGAAAGCATAACTTCCGCAGGCCCCCTATCGCAACAGCTATACGTTCTGACGCACTGAATTGCTGGGCGGATCCAAAGGGCAAGCAATTTGAGGATGTGGAGACTCCTACCCCTGACGGCCTAACTCCGGTGTCATCAGCGAAAGGCCATGCAGACAAGCTTGACGTCATCCTGCAGGAAATCAAAGACTCTCGACTAGCAATAGAGCGCAAGCTGGGTTCGATCACATCAGAACTGAGTATGCTGGTAGAGGACCAGAAGAAATTGTCGGATAGAAAGAAACAGACAGAAACAAGTATCGCAGGGATTCTCCCGACCCACAGAGAAAACAAGTCTGCTATCGAGCTACTCCAACAGCAAGTGGAAGTTTTGCAGGAAAGAGTTGAGGATGCAGAAGGGTGGACCCAACACAATATATAGAAGATTAGCTCAAATTAATAATCGCGGATCGCCTGTCGGTACACTTTGCAGTAGAAAGGGCTCACCTTATACCAGGCAGGAAGCCCCCGCCAGGAACACCAGCACGCCCCCTGATTGCGCGAATACTGAACTACAGAGATAACGATGTCATATTACAGGCGGTGAGGGAACGAGACCCCATCGTAGCAGACAACACCCGAATCTCCCTGTATCCAGATTACACCCTGTTATTCCAGAAACATAGAGCGTCTTTCCAGGCAGTAAAACACAGACTACGAGCAGAAGGGATAACTTACGCTCTATTATTCCCGGCCAGATTGCGAATTCTATTTAACCAAAAATCATGCTTCTTTGAGACACCTGACCTAGCCTGTGCCTGGCTCGATGAAAACTTCCCACATTCAAAGTCTGGAGAACAAAGTGGCACTCAAATTTTGGACCAATACCATAAGCCCTGCAGAGACAAGCGAAATAAACCACAATCGATGAGGAAAAAAACAGGCCCGACGTTACAGCAGGCTTTGGAAGGCCAACATGACGCAATCCAATCGGCATATTCTGTGCAAGAGACGAACTCCTCCCCGTGCGGAACGGCCTCTTCAGTGGACAGTACCGCTGCATCTGACTCAGAGGGAAGCATGGCTTTGTTTCCTAAGATCACCCCACAGACTGCAAGAGACCTTTAATAGACACTCCCGCACCAACATTGATTATACACCTATCTTCTGTGGGGCCATAACCCCCTCTTCTAAAAGGCGGGCCCGGGTGGTAGAGCTCCCTGGTCCACACTATAGACAGAGGAACCTGTTGACCGCAGGCAAGAACTATTGAACGCACATCTTGTACAGCCCCATTGCGTAGGCTCCTTCAACAATTGTTTGCTTTGTTGTAACATAATGGTTCAGCATTATAGGAAAGTTTGGCAGAGCTGGTTTAGGCTTTACCTAGTATTTAGTTTTAGACACAGCATTGTTTATTATTTTCAAACACCGACATCCACATACATACTATGCGTACTAGCTTGTGGGGAGTATGGGCTGAAGTGGGTTCGGGAAGTGACAGCTCTATCAATACCTCGATATGGCTACACAACGTGAATACAACATTATCACTTGGAATGTAAGGGGTATGGGATCTATTAAAAAAGACACAGAATATTGGCTCAATTAAATCGCCGTAAAACACACATTATATACTTACAGGAGACTCATCTAACCACCCACAAGGCGACGAAACTCCGCAAAAAGTGGAGAGGACAATTCATACACACATCATATTCAGCGTTTGCATGAGGGGCGGCTGTATGGATAAGGGCTGGGGTACCTTTTGAAGTAATAGATACCAAGATAGATGAGGAAGGCAGGTATGCATTCATTTGGGGCAACCTAGATGGGAAGCCCATAGTCCTGGGCAGCATTTATGCCCCTAATAGTGGACAAGACACCTTTCTGGAACGACTGTCGAGGACATTGATATATTGGGCACACCTCCCCTGGGTGTTGGGAGGAGACTTCAATGCGGTGCTAGACGTCGCCTTGGACCGCAACACTCCACCACTGTCTGGAGCTAATGCACAGAGACAAGCAGATGCACTGAGAATTTGGCTACAAGGCCGGTCTCTAGCAGATATATGGAGGGCTAAGAATGTCGGCATGAAGGGATACTCTTTTTACTCACACCCACATAAAGTGCATATGAGACTGGAGCGCATTCTCTGCACAACATCACTGCTGGCACAGATGACAAAGACCATGTACTTAGGGAAGACACTGTCAGACCACAACCCCTAAGAGTTGGCCCTGATATGAGGACGATTATCTGCAGCCATCCCCACATGGCGCTTGCAGCCATCGGTATTGGAGGACACCGCACTAAGGGAAGAAATAGCCCAGATGATCACACACTTCTTTGACAGCAACACAGGGCCAGCGTCCTCCCCACTAGTGAAATGGGAGGCATTTAATGTAGTGGTAAGGGGTGCGTTGATGGGAGCAGAATCAGGAGTGCGGAAAACTTTGGCGAGTGACCTTAAACGAGTGGAGGACCAGTTAGGCAGATTGGAAACAGAGTCAATATCCCCCCCACCAAAGTACAACAACTGCAAGAAGCTAGATCTGACAATGCACAACTCATCGAAAGATTACGGAAATGTGACTATGCTAAATACAGGGAGCGCGTACACAGCGAGGGGAACAGGACGGGCACTCTCCCTGCGCACCTCATAAAAGAAGAACTATCCCAGACTCCTATCCTCCATGTTAGAACTTCACAGCAAGATAATATAACTACACAATTTTAAATTAACGCCGCATTCCGAGACTACTACATTGCACTGTACTCCCCCCACCAGCAGTGGATCAGGCAAAAATTGACTCCTTCCTAGCTAACATTGAACTACCGACACTCCATGAGGAGGCCAGACTGAGGTTGGGCGCACAAATAACGCGAGGAGAGATACGAGAGACCATTAAAAACATGGCACGTAATAAAACACCAGGGTCAGATGGCCTCCCATCTGCCTTCTATTCCTTATATGATGCGCAGCTTGCTCCACACTTGGAACGATTATACCAGGCTCCGTTAACAGTGGGACACCTCCCAGACACTACCAAACAGGAAATAGTGACGTCCCTTCTGAAATTAGTTAAGGATGCAACTGACATGTCATCCTACATACCATTATCCTTACTAAACACGGATTATAAAATATTAGCAAAGATACTGGCGCAAAGACTCCTCCATTATGTGAACAGCCTAATACACACGGATCAATGTGGATTTGTTCCAATTCGGAGCACCTCCCTCAATATTTGTCGATTATATCATGTGATGGACGCGGCTAAGGGACGATACCCGCATGCGGGATGTCTCTCATTAAACCTATGCCAAGCTTTTGACTCCTTGCATTGGGATTACATGTTGGTGGTGTTGGAGAGGTTTGGGATCCCTCATGATTATATAAAATGTGGTCCGTCTATTATATGTGGAGCCAATGGCTAGAGCGCGCACTGGACAGAATATCTCTGACCCCTAACCTGTATGTAGAGGCACTAGGCAGGGAAGTCCTTTGTCCCCTCTCCTGTTCGTCCTGGCGATAGAGCCTCTGGCGCAGCTGCTAAGGCAAGAGGGTGGATCCTGGGGTATTGACATAGGAAATACGAACCACAAGGTTTCACTATACACAGATGACATTATACTATATCTCAAAGACTTCCGTCATAAACCTGACACAGTGGCGCACGTATTCCAGAGGTTCACGCCATTGTCCGGGTTGGCCATAAAATTTGGGAAATCCATAGCTTTCTCCTTCTACCGATCAGACGAAGGTGATGCAATATCATTTGGTGAGCAGCGATTACAAATGGCTACTAATAAATTCAGATACCTAGGTATTCAAATCTATCGTACCCCTATGAATTTACTTGAAGGTTACCTAAAAAGAGCCATGAAGGCACTCAAACCACAGATCCAGTTCTGGATAACATTACCAATATCAATCGCAGGCAGACTGGCAATGGCCAAAATGGTAATGCTGCCCACCTCTTATACTATTTTATGAATTTACCAGTGAAGGTACCGGCAACGTACTTTAAAGCACTCCACTTTATGTTAATGGAGCTTATATGGGGTAGAGGGAGGCGTCAAATTAGCTTGGCCAAGCTGCAGATGCCTGTGGATCGTGGGGGCATGGGCGCACCGGATTTTAAGGCCTACTGTGTGGCGGGCCAACTACAATGGCTGGCATACTGGCTGGCCAGCAGAAATCTGCAGGAAATAGAATATACCCCAGTAATGCTGGATAAAGGTAGCATACATTCCTTACTATGTCCAGGAACTAGAGTCCAGGAGAATGTCCCACTTCTATTAAATGTAGCCCTGCAAGATTGGAAATTATCGCTCAAATACACATCTACCACGATCCCCTACTCTCCTAACATACCACTGCTGGGCCTACCAGTCAGTACAGGTGTACTAACCTGCACTAAACTACAAAGTTGGTCCCAAGAGGGAATCAACACCGTCGGTTCACTGTTTAAAGACCAGCGTTTGGTTACACACAATGACTATATACACGAACACGGTCTACCTCCTTCGCTTTTCCTCCTGCACGTCAACATCACACATTATGTTAAAAAGCATTGGGCCCCGGATAACTTGGAACCCCCCTACGCATGATCTTGTACATACTATACACGCTATGGGCCTCGGTAGGCACTTAATAAAATGGCTCTACAAGGGAATCAGGTTGCACTTGTCGCAGCATCTGACAGCGCTCAAAATTAAATGGGAGTCAGATATTAATACAGAACTATCAGATGAAGAGTGGGCTACCGTACTAAAATACCCTAGTCAAATATCACGTAATAAGAGATTTAAGTTTATTCAATATGCCATAATGTACAGAGCATACCTCACACCACATAAATTGCACATA
Organism: Pleurodeles waltl; assembly: GCF_031143425.1. Classification (NCBI taxonomy): domain Eukaryota; kingdom Metazoa; phylum Chordata; class Amphibia; order Caudata; family Salamandridae; genus Pleurodeles; species Pleurodeles waltl. Next base: position 273,396,143 of record NC_090450.1, read on the forward strand.
TTATACCCCTCAGTGTCATCTGCATGTCCTAGGTGTAGAGTTGCAGGTGCAGGACTCCTACACATGCTCTGGAGCTGTCCAGGCATAGCCGTATTCTGGATGGGAGTCAGCACTATATTAAGTAAATTGACAGGTAATACCGTACACTATACAGTGGAGGCATGTATACTCGGCATGCTCCTGCGTCCAAAACCAAATAAAAGGAACCTGCTTCTAAGACTGATAAACCTGGCACTTATACTAGCAAAGCGCCTGTGGACCAAACGCTGGAAGGCCACGGCAGCCCCCACGGTGACACAGTGGAGTACAGAAGTAATAGAATGGGGAAAAGCAAAAGGTGCTGCTCTCAGGAGGGAAGAGAACAGGGGGAGAGAAATAACCCTGTAGCCCAAGGTTGGGATGATCTGATAGACGCCTTTGTGACAGCGAGTAAAGCAGATGACATTCAGATAAGTACATAGAAGACCCCGAGTCCTACAGCCCTAGTGATTAAGTCATGTTCACAAATGCCAATAGACCAACACAATTAGGTATAAACCCTGACAACTGACGCATCAGACACGTACAGTAGTAATGGTACGAGCTCCCAACAAACGAAGTACCATAAGGACAAGAAAACAAGGACAGATAGTAATAATTCCTGGCATAATGGCCACTGACCCGCACAAATACATAAGCAAGGTGTCAAGTTGGTACTACAAGTTGTTCAGAAATGTTACTGGTTAGAATTTAGTTAAGAGAAACTGTTACGATTGAAGTACCTAGCTATTATACCATGTCAATAACACCTAATGCACATATGGGTACCAATGTATGACAACGCTGCAAATGTACAATAGGGTGTTTTGTATATCATAACAATTACTATTGGAATGTACTCAATGCATGGTAATGGATGTTACTACTTGAAATCAATAAAAATATGTTTACAAAAATAAATACAAAAAATAAGTCAAGATAAGAGCAATCAGTTTAAACATGGCTTCTTCCCATGTGGAAATTGTAAAGTGTGCAGACATAGTAGTGCCAGGATACAAAATCAATCACCTCTCACTGGTAAAATGACAGTTATTACAATACATCTCACATGTTCAAGTGATTTTAAGATATATGTCTTGGAATGCTCATGTAAATTGTGATATGTGGGTAGCACGAAACATGCACTAGGAAATGTACACTGGAGCACATGAGAGCAATAACTCAGGTTGATACACATTACCCAGTTGCTAGACATTTTGATCAGGATCATAAGAGAGATGTGTCTAAATTGAGTTTTTTCATAATTGGCAGGATACATCCCCTTAAACGAGGAGGTAACAGAGAATTGCAATTGAGGAGATGAGAGCCCCATCATATAATATCCTTAAACACAAAAACACCATATGGATTGAACAAGGATGAGGTATCAGAAGTACATCTTGGGGACTAGGATTTCTGGGTCCTTTCTTGTTACAATGTTGTACAGAGTTATACAATATATTATCCCCTGTTTTAGAGTGTATATCTATTTGTAGAATTGTGTATAAACAATTTTTGGATTGAGTTTGAATTTCAGGAAATTGTTCCTTTTGACCTTTGGCTCTGTGTCTGGGTAAGCCCCTCTGGGGCTCTAGAGAGTTTAAAAAAAGGATTGAGGGGTTTATGTCACTGTTGGGTGTTATTATGCTATGTGGGGTATTGCCATCATTTGAGTGTGGTGATTATTAATATAATTGTGTTTTTTCTCTCTTTCCCTTATGTGTTTCTTTACATTGTGACATTTCTATTACATAATCTTCTGTCCTGTATTTCCCTTACATTTAAACTGTATATTTTTCCCTCGGTGGCTCTTTTGTTGCCCTTATACATGTCCTTACAGATTTAATGGAATATTAGACAGGCTGCTGTGAAGCGACTACGGACCTAATCCTGGAATTTGAAAGGAGAATACTATCTTCATTAGTTATGTTTTTTACGTACAGTAGTACACATTAATATGTTTATTTGATATTCATTATATGCAATAGGAAATGTGAGTCTGCAGCAGTTCTTCATTGCAAGAGTAAACATGTTGATACAACTGTGAGGGCATCATGAATTATCCCACTGGGGCTGAATTGCAAGAGTATATAGCAAAATAAATTTGTATATGGACATTTGGTATGGCCCATTTGGGAAGTACAAAAGTAGGTAATTCTGTGAAACGTTAGAATGTGACACTAACATAGAGTAATAAATTAAAAACGAGAAACAGAATAACCAATGATGATTATAATAGGAAAAAGATCATTGACATTTTGTGTAAGGAGAGAAAAATATGTATGCATACTGTAATGAGAACATGTTTCAAGATGGCCCTCTTTATTTTTGTGGTCCTTGGGTGGTGGTCCTTTATTTATTTCAGTAACTGAGGGTGGATTTTAAATTGGAAAGTAATCATGAGAAAGTGTTACCCGTGAGCACGGCGTGGAACACCCAAATGCGTTGGGTTGTTTCTTGGTGCCAATCTGTGACTATGGAAAATGAGCAAAACACGGTGCTATACGCTGCTGAGTTTTTTGCAGTTCTTCAAGTATCTTGGAAGAGTTTTTCTGGATATTTCTATATATATATATCTATATATATCTATATATATATATAGATATATATATATATATATATATATATCTATATATATATATAGTAGGGAGACAGAGGGCCTGATTTAGAATGTGGCGGAAGGGAATACTCCATCACAAACGTGAAAGATATCCTGTCTGCTGTATCAAATCAAATCAAATCAAATCATTAACATTTATAAAGCGCGCTACTCACCCGTGCGGGTCTCAAGGCGCTAGGGGAGAAAGGGGGGTTATCGCTGCTCGAACAGCCAGGTCTTTAGGAGCCTCCAGAAAGCGGAGTGGTCCTGGGTGGTCCTGAGGCTGGTGGGGAGGGAGTTCCAGGTCTTGGCCTCCAGGAAGGAGAAAGATCTCCCACCCGCCGTGGAGCGGCGGATGCGAGGGACAGCAGCGAGTGCGAGGCCAGAGGAGCGGAGGAGGCGGGTGGGGACGTAGAAGCTGAGGCGTCTGTTGAGGTATTCCGGTCCCTTGTCGTGGAGGGCTTTGTGTGCGTGGGTGAGAAGTCGGAAGGGGATCCTTTTGCTGACTGGAAGCCAATGCAGGTGTCTCAGGTGTGCGGAGATGTGGCTGCTGCGGGGTATGTCGAGGATGAGGCGGGCCGAGGCGTTTTGAATGCGTTGCAGGCGATTTTGGAGTTTGGCTGAGGTCCCGGCGTAGAGGGTGTTGCCGTAGTCCAGGCGGCTCGTGACGAGGGCGTGGGTCACGGTTTTTCTGGTGTCGGCGGGGATCCAGCGGAAGATCTTGCGGAGCATGCGGAGGGTGAGGAAGCAGGCGGAGGACACGTCGTTGACTTGCTTGGTCATGGTGAGAAGAGGGTCCAAGATGAAGCCGAGGTTGCGGGCGTGGTCTGTGGGGGTTGGTGCGGTGCTGAGGGCCGTGGGCCACCAGGAGTCGTCCCAGGCGGACGGGGTGTTGCCGAGGATGAGGACTTCCGTTTTTTCAGAGTTCAGCTTTAGGCGGCTGAGCCTCATCCAATCTGCAACGTCCTTCATACCCTCTTGTAGGTTGGTCTTGGCGCTGACGGGGTCCTTGGTGAGGGAGAGTATAAGTTGGGTGTCGTCGGCGTAGGAGGTGATGATGATGTCGTGCTTGCGTACGATGTTGGCGAGGGGGCTCATGTAGACATTGAAGAGTGTCGGGCTGAGTGATGAGCCTTGGGGTACGCCGCAGATGATCTCGGTGGGTTCTGAGCGAAACGGAGGGAGGTAAACTCTTTGGGAACGGTTTGAGAGGAAGGAGGCGATCCAGTCCAGGGCCTGGCCTTGGATTCCGGTGGAGCGGAGGCGGGTGATTAGGGTGCAGTGACAGACGGTGTCAAAGGCAGCCGAGAGGTCGAGCAGAATGAGGGCGACAGTTTCACCGTTGTCCATCAGGGTTCTGATGTCGTCAGTGACTGAGATGAGGGCGGTTTCAGTGCTGTGGTTGGTTCGGAATCCGGTTTGTGAGGGGTCGAGCAGGTTGTTGTCTTCCAGGAAGGTGGTCAGCTGTTTGTTGACGGTCTTCTCTATTACTTTGGCTGGGAAAGGCAGAAGAGAGATGGGGCGGAAGTTTTTCAGGTCGCTCGGGTCAGCCGTAGGTTTCTTTAGTAGGGCGTTGATGACGGTCTGGAGGTGCGGGGCGATGATGTCGTCGGCTTTGTTAAAGATGAAGTGCGGGCAGGGGTCCGAAGGGGCGCCGGAGTGGATAGAGTTCATGATGGATTTGGTTTCTTCCGTGTTGATGTGGGACCAGTTGTTGAGGGTGATGGCCGTGGATGCCGGTTCGGTGGTGTTTGGTTGGGTCTGGTGTCCGAAGCTGTCGTGGAGGTCGCTAATCTTGCGATGGAAGAAAGTGGCGAGGGATTCGCACAGATCCTGTAAGGGCGTGACGGCGTTGGCGTTGGCGCTGGGGTTGGAGAACTCCTTGACGATGCTGAAGAGTTCTCTGCTGTTGTGTCTGTTTTTGTCCAGTCTGTCGGTGAAAAAGTTCCTTTTGGCAGCGCAGATCAGGTGGTGGTGTTTGCGGGTAGCGTTCTTGAGGGCGGTCATGTTGTCAGCGGTGCGGTCCTTGTGCCAGGCTTTCTCAAGGGCGCGACAAGTTTTCTTTGATTCTTTGAGGGTGTCAGAGAACCAGAGAGGTTTTTTGGTGTTGGTCTGATGATGCGTGCGTTTGAGGGGAGCAAGGATGTCTGCGCAGTTGGAGATCCAGTTTGTGAGGTTGAGGGCTGCATCGTTGGGGTCGGTGGTGAGGGTGGGTTGGTTGGCGGCGAGTGCGGAGAAGAGTTGCTCTTCGGGGATCTTGCTCCACTGTCGATGAGGGATGGGTTGGGTGCGGAGGTGGCGGGTCTCGCGTTGGAATGTGAAGTGGACGCAGCTGTGGTCGGTCCAGTGTAGGGCGGAGGCGTGGCTGAAGAAGACGTGTTTGCTGGCGGAGAAGATGGGGTCAAGCGTGTCTCCGGCGATGTGGGTGGCGGTGTTCACCAGTTGTTTGAGGCTGAGGTTGGCGAGGTTGTCGAGCAGGGTGGTGGTGTTGGGGTCATTGTTTTGTTCCAGATGGAAGTTGAGGTCACCTAGGAGGATGTAGTCCGGCGAGGCGAGGGCGTGCGGGGAGATGAAGTCGGCGATGGCGTCGCTGAAAGGGGCGCGTGGCCCGGGAGGACGGTAGATGAGGGATCCTCTGAGGGTGGTCCTCGGATCGGTGCGAATCTGAAAATGCAGGTGTTCAGCGGCGAGAGGGGTGTCTTCGGTGGAGGTGGTGACGCTGATGGAGTCTTTGAAGTCGATGGCGATACCTCCTCCTACCTGGTTGGTGCGGTCTTTTCTGGAGATCTTGTAGCCTTCGGGGATGGCAGTGGCGATGTCAGGGGCCGAGGAGGCGTTCATCCAGGTCTCCGTGATGAAAGCGACGTCCGGTGCTATGGAGTCCAGGAGGTCCCAGAGTTCAACGGCGTGTTTGTGGACGGAGCGAGCGTTGACTAGGATGCACTTGAGGTGGTTGATGGCACGTGGGCTTGTGGTCGTGGTTGTTGCATGGTGGAAGGTGCATTTGCAGGAGTTGCAGGCAAAGGGTCCATGGGTGCGTTTGGGGTGAGCTTGGAAGCAAGTGTTGGAGCGTCCTGGGTTGAGGGCGTGGAGGGTGGTGGGGTCGTAGCGGGTCAGCGGGGCTTGGGAGAGCTGGGGACCAGGGATCGTGGCGCTGGGCGCAGGACAGGCGCGGACGGGCGCAGACGGGCTTGCCTCTGGCGCGCCTCCGGTGCGCCAGCGGCGCGCCCGCTGCGCAATCGCGCAGCGGCCGCCATATGAGGTAGTGGGGGGGGAGGGGTCAGGTGGGGGCGAATGGGAGCTGGGGGGCGGGGGCGTGCAGGAGGTCGCGGCGGGAAAGAGCGAGGGAGGGGGGGGGACAGGTAGAGTGAGAAGAGCTGGGGGATGGGGGTTTAAGGGTGGAGGGGGGTGAGTGTTAGGAGGTTTAGGAGATAAGGATGAAAGATAGGAGTAGGGTTGAGAAGATAGGGGAGGGGGGGTTGTAGAGGTGGGTGAGGGTGAGAGGTAGAGTGAGAGGATAGGAAGATAGGTAATAGAGGGGGTGAGGGAGGGGGGGAGAGATAGAGAAATAGATAGAGAAAATGGATAGATAGGGAAATAGATAGAGAGATAGGAAGATAGGAGGAGGTGGAGAGTGAGGGAGTTAGATAGTGGGATAGAGAGATAGAGAGATAGGTAGATAGGAGGAGTGAGGGAGGTAGATAGTGAACGGGTTAGATAGGGGAGATAGAGAGGGGGATGCGAGTGGGGGAGGGGGATGAGGCAGGAACAGGAGGGCAGGCGCGGGGAGAAGAGGACGGAGGAGGCAGAAGAGCCGAAGGCAGAAGACAAGAAGAACAGAAGACAAGAAGAACAGAAGAACAGAAGAACAGAAGAACAGAAGACCGGAAGGAGAGAAGAAAGGAAGATCAGAAGACCAGAAGGAGAGAAGAAAGGAAGACCAGAAGAACACAGAAGAACACAGAAGAACACAGAAGAAGATACAGAAAACGAAGAACAGAGGGCAGAAGACCACAGAAGAAGATGAGGAAGAAGAGAAGAAGAGTGAAGACGGGGGAAAGAAGAGTACAGAAGAAGATTACAGACGAGGAGCGAGGAGGAGGAACAGAAGAACAGAGAAGAAGAAAAGAAGAAAAGAAGCAGGAGCAGGAGAGAGGGTGAGTAGCGTGGGGCAGAGCGAGGGGCTGGGAGGGGGGGGGTACTTACTGTGAGGTGGGTCTCAGGAACCTGGAGGAGCTGCAGCGGCAGGGGGAGCGACCTACCCTTGGGTCAAGGGTCGCTACCACTGTCGCGCAGCGGCCGCCATGTGAGGTAGGAGGGGGGGGAGGGGTCAGGTGGGGGCGAATGGGAGCTGGGGGGCGGGGGCGTGCAGGAGGTCGCGGCGGGAAAGCGCAAGGGGGGGGGACAGGTAGAGTGAGAAGAGCTGGGGGAGAGGGGTTTAAGGGTGGAGGGGGGTGAGTGTTAGGAGGTTTAGGAGATAAGGGAGAAAGATAGGAGTAGGGTTGAGAAGATAGGGGAGGGGGGGTTGTAGAGGTGGGTGAGGGTGAGAGGTAGAGTGAGAGGATAGGAAGATAGGTAATAGAGGGGGTGAGGGAGGGGGGGAGAGATAGAGAAATAGATAGAGAAAATGGATAGATAGGGAAATCGATAGATAGGGAAATAGATAGAGAGATAGGAAGATAGGAGGAGGTGGAGAGTGAGGGAGTTAGATAGTGGAATAGAGAGATAGAGAGATAGGTAGATAGGAGGAGTGAGGGAGGTAGATAGTGAACGGGTTAGATAGGGGAGATAGAGAGGGGGATGCGAGTGGGGGAGGGGGATGAGGCAGGAGCAGGAGGGCAGGCGCGGGGAGAAGAGGACGGAGGAGGCAGAAGAGCCGAAGGCAGAAGACAAGAAGAACAGAAGACAAGAAGAACAGAAGAACAGAAGAACAGAAGACCGGAAGGAGAGAAGAAAGGAAGATCAGAAGACCGGAAGGAGAGAAGAAAGGAAGACCGGAAGAACACAGAAGAACACAGAAGAACACAGAAGAAGATACAGAAAACGAAGAACAGAGGGCAGAAGACCACAGAAGAAGATGAGGAAGAAGAGAAGAAGAGTGAAGACGGGGGAAAGAAGAGTACAGAAGAAGATTACAGACGAGGAGCGAGGAGGAAGAACTGAAGAACAGAGAAGAAGAAAAGAAGAAAAGAAGCAGGAGCAGGAGAGAGGGTGAGTAGCGCGGGGCAGAGCGAGGGGCTGGGAGGGGGGGTACTTACTGTGAGGTGGGTCTCAGGAACTCAGGAACCTGGAGGAGCTGCAGCGGCAGGGGGAGCGACCTACCCTTGGGTCAAGGGTCGCTACCACTGTCGCGCAGCGGCCGCCATATGAGGTAGTAGGGGGGAGGGGTCAGGTGGGGGCGAATGGGAGCTGGGGGGCGTGCAGGAGGTCGCGGCGGGAAAGCGCGAGGGAGGGGGGGGGACAGGTAGAGTGAGAAGAGCTGGGGGAGGGGGGTTTAAGGGTGGAGGGGGATGAGTGTTAGGAGGTTTAGGAGATAAGGGAGAAAGATAGGAGTAGGGTTGAGAAGATAGGGGAGGGGGGGTTGTAGAGGTGGGTGTGGGTGAGAGGTAGAGTGAGAGGATAGGAAGATAGGTAATAGAGGGGGTGAGGGAGGGGGGAGTGATAGAGAAATAGATAGAGAAAATGGATAGATAGGGAAATCGATAGATAGGGAAATAGATAGAGAGATAGGAAGATAGGAGGAGGTGGAGAGTGAGGGAGTTAGATAGTGGGATAGAGAGATAGGTAGATAGGAGGAGTGAGGGAGGTAGATAGTGAACGGGTTAGATAGGGGAGATAGAGAGGGGGATGCGAGTGGGGGAGGGGGATGAGGCAGGAGCAGGAGGGCAGGCGCGGGGAGAAGAGGACGGAGGAGGCAGAAGAGCCGAAGGCAGAAGACAAGAAGAACAGAAGACAAGAAGAACAGAAGAACAGAAGAACAGAAGAACAGAAGAACAGAAGAACAGAAGACCGGAAGGAGAGAAGAAAGGAAGATCAGAAGACCGGAAGGAGAGAAGAAAGGAAGACCGGAAGAACACAGAAGAACACAGAAGAAGATACAGAAAACGAAGAACAGAGGGCAGAAGACCACAGAAGAAGATGAGGAAGAAGAGAAGAAGAGTGAAGACGGGGGAAAGAAGAGTACAGAAGAAGATTACAGACGAGGAGCGAGGAGGAAGAACAGAAGAACAGAGAAGAAGAAAAGAAGAAAAGAAGCAGGAGAGAGGGTGAGTAGCGCGGGGCAGAGCGAGGGGCTGGGAGGGGGGGTACTTACTGTGAGGTGGGTCTCAGGAACTCTGGAACCTGGAGGAGCTGCAGCGGCAGGGGGAGCGACCTACCCTTGGGTCAAGGGTCGCTACCACTGTCGCGCAGCGGCCGCCATATGAGGTAGTAGGGGGGAGGGGTCAGGTGGGGGCGAATGGGAGCTGGGGGGCGGGGGCGTGCAGGAGGTCGCGGCGGGAAAGCGCGAGGGAGGGGGGGGACAGGTAGAGTGAGAAGAGCTGGGGGAGGGGGGTTTAAGGGTGGAGGGGGGTGGGGGGTGAGTGTTAGGAGGTTTAGGAGATAAGGGAGAAAGATAGGAGTAGGGTTGAGAAGATAGGGGAGGGGGGGTTGTAGAGGTGGGTGTGGGTGAGAGGTAGAGTGAGAGGATAGGAAGATAGGTAATAGAGGGGGTGAGGGAGGGGGGAGAGATAGAGAAATAGATAGAGAAAATGGATAGATAGGGAAATCGATAGATAGGGAAATAGATAGAGAGATAGGAAGATAGGAGGAGGTGGAGAGTGAGGGAGTTAGATAGTGGGATAGAGAGATAGAGAGATAGGTAGATAGGAGGAGTGAGGGAGGTAGATAGTGAACGGGTTAGATAGGGGAGATAGAGAGGGGGATGCGAGTGGGGGAGGGGGATGAGGCAGGAGGGCAGGCGCGGGGAGAAGAGGACGGAGGAGGCAGAAGAGCCGAAGGCAGAAGACAAGAAGAACAGAAGACAAGAAGAACAGAAGAACAGAAGAACAGAAGAACAGAAGAACAGAAGAACAGAAGAACAGAAGACCGGAAGGAGAATAGAAAGGAAGATCAGAAGACCGGAAGGAGAGAAGAAAGGAAGACCGGAAGAACACAGAAGAACACAGAAGAACACAGAAGAAGATACAGAAAACGAAGAACAGAGGGCAAAAGACCACAGAAGAAGATGAGGAAGAAGAGAAGAAGAGTGAAGAGGGGGGAAAGAAGAGTACAGAAGAAGATTACAGACGAGGAGCGAGGAGGAAGAACAGAAGAACAGAGAAGAAGAAAAGAAGAAAAGAAGCAGGAGAGAGGGTGAGTAGCGCGGGGCAGAGCGAGGGGCTGGGAGGGGGGGGGTACTTACTGTGAGGTGGGTCTCAGGAACTCAGGAACCTGGAGGAGCTGCAGCGGCAGGGGGAGCGACCTACCCTTGGGTCAAGGGTCGCTACCACTGTCGCGCAGCGGCCGCCATATGAGGTAGGAGGGGGGGAGGGGTCAGGTGGGGGCGAATGGGAGCTGGGGGGCGGGGGCGTGCAGGAGGTCGCGGCGGGAAAGCGCGAGGGGGGGGGACAGGTAGAGTGAGAAGAGCTGGGGGAGGGGGGTTTAAGGGTGGAGGGGGGTGAGTGTTAGGAGGTTTAGGAGATAAGGGAGAAAGATAGGAGTAGGGTTGAGAAGATAGGGGAGGGGGGGTTGTAGAGGTGGGTGAGGGTGAGAGGTAGAGTGAGAGGATAGGAAGATAGGTAATAGAGGGGGTGAGGGAGGGGGGGAGAGATAGAGAAATAGATAGAGAAAATGGATAGATAGGGAAATCGATAGATAGGGAAATAGATAGAGAGATAGGAAGATAGGAGGAGGTGGAGAGTGAGGGAGTTAGATAGTGGGATAGAGAGATAGAGAAATAGGTAGATAGGAGGAGTGAGGGAGGTAGATAGTGAACGGGTTAGATAGGGGAGATAGAGAGGGGGATGCGAGTGGGGGAGGGGGATGAGGAAGAAAGGAAGATCAGAAGACCGGAAGGAGAGAAGAAAGGAAGACCGGAAGAACACAGAAGAACACAGAAGAACACAGAAGAAGATACAGAAAACGAAGAACAGAGGGCTGAGGACCACAGAAGAAGATGAGGAAGAAGAGAAGAAGAGTGAAGACGGGGGAAAGAAGAGTACAGAAGAAGATTACAGACGAGGACCGAGGAGGAAGAACAGAAGAACAGAGAAGAAGAAAAGAAGAAAAGAAGCAGGAGCAGGAGAGAGGGTGAGTAGCGCGGGGCAGAGCGAGGGGCTGGGGGGGGGTACTTACTGTGAGGTGGGTCTCAGGAACTCAGGAACCTGGAGGAGCTGCAGCGGCAGGGGGAGCGACCTACCCTTGTATGACTCTATACAATCCCAATATATTCTATGGAGATCGTAGTACAGCGGACGGTATGTTCCTCACGTTTCTGACAGAGTATTTCATCTGCCAAGTTCTAAATCAGGCCCAGAGAGAGTGAGAGATTCTGTGAGCATGGCAGGAGAATGACTTAGAGTCAGGAGAGGTTTTACTTCTGGGAATCCAATTCCCTCTTTCAAGTTGAGAGTTATGAGTTTGTTGTGGAGGCAAATGGAACATTGTTGACGAAAATTGCAGGGGCTGACAGTGGTGACCTGCAGTAGATTATCAGATCATTCTAAGGAGTGGCTCAAAGCAAATTCTTAATTTGGACTTTTATTTTTGAAGGAAAGGGGTATGTGCTGAGTTTTAAAAGTCTGTTCATAACAGAATTGGATCACCTTGCCAAGGGAGCTCTGCACAACCAGAACAATGTACAATTCAGATGTTTATGTGGGGCATATCTTTAGAAAATCACCTTTGATTCAATGTCTAGTGCAGGAGTCTCCAATCTGTTTTGTAATAGCTCATAGGCAAGGACAAATCTAATAATCCTCCGGTGGGATAAGGTGGATTAAGTGGGATGTGGTCATGGCAGCATCTACTATCACACACTATTTAACTAGAGCAATGGGGGAAATAAAGAAGGAATTGATTTTATTGAGGAGAGACAGCTCTGCGCATTGCTCAGCATTGCACTAAATAGTGGATCCATGATGAAATTGCCAATGGCAGGGGAGCAGTAATAGAGTTCAGCACTGGCGGGGGTGGGGCGCATACCATGTAGTGGCCCCTGCTAAGAGTCCAAGGGGGTCATTACAACATTGGCGGTAAAAGCCGCTTACCGCTGTGCATAAGACCGCCAATACACCGCCGCGGCCGCTGAATTCCGCCACAGCTATTATGACCCACATCTCGGAATCCGCCGAAATTCAGACATCCACACAAGTCTGCCACACCACAGGTCAGTGATAAACTGGCGAAAACAAAACCTGCACTGTCACGCCAACAGAAGCACGCCCATGCTATTACGACCCACGAATCCACGCGGCGGTCTTTCAACCGCGGTATTCCATTGGCGGTACACACCGCCGCGCTCAAAATACACACACATCTCCAAAACACCACCACATTGGACAATTCCAAATACACACACCTGATACACATACAAACACCACTCCCACACACCCATTACAATATAAAACACACACCCACATCACCCACAAACCCCCTACTACAAAAAATTATAGACGAAGGCGAGAGAGAGAGCACAGCATAGACAACCCCACCACACCGAGGCACACAACACCATCACCCACACAACATCCACGTACAAAACACCACACACCACTACACATCACCACACTCATCACCACATACACCACCCCACACATCACCTACACCACCCCATGGCACGGCAAAGACACCCCAGGTTTTCGGAGGAGGAGCTCAGGGTCATGGTGGAGGAAATCGTACGGGTAGAGCCACAGCTATTTGGTTCACCAGTGCAACACACCTCCATTGCAAGGAAGATGGAGCTATGGCGAAGAATAGTCGACAGGGTCAACGCAGTGGGACAGCACCCAAGAAATCAGGAGGACATCAGGAAGAGGTGGAACGACCTACGGGGGAAGGTGCGTTCCGTGGTCTCCCGGCACAACATCGCGGTTCAGCGGACTGGCGGCAGACCCTCACCTCCTCCCCCACAACTAACAACATGGGAGGAGCAGGTCTTGACCATTATGAATCCAGAGGGCCTCGGAGGAGTCGGTGGAGGAATGGACACTGGTAAGTCAAATCTTAACTATCGTATACCCCACCAAACCTGCATGCTATGACACACCCCTACCCTCACCCCCTCCCCTATCACTCCAACTCCTCACTAATGTACTAATAACACAAACCACCCATCCCAACACCAAGCCCTGCATGACACAACAAAGCATGGTCACCCCTCACTAAAGCATGCCCACTGCACATACCCATAACACCCCCCAACCATCATCACACAAGCCCCCACACAGGAATGCTAGCACTGGGGTACACAGTCATCCACCCATTGCACACCATGACACACACAGATGCAATAATCATGCTTTTACACCCCTGCAGGACCATTACCTAACGTCACCAGACAGGAGGGTCCAGACATCTCTACCCCACCCACAGAAGAGGCCCACAGTGATGACAGCAGCTCTGGCCAACTGGATCCAGATGACCAGCCCGGACCATCGTGGGCCTCGGGACAGTTGGTTCCCCTCGCACAGGCACAGCCCAACACTGGCCTTCCACCCTCTGGAAACACCAGTACAGCACCCACCCAGCGGGCCCATACCTCCGTCCCCAGGACACGTCAATCAGCTGTGTGTCCACCACTACAGGGAACCCAGGATAACCCACCACCCCAACAACAACAGGGACCTGGGGGCAGTGGTAGTGGGCACACGGTCCAGGGGACGGAGGCACAGGAACACAGGGGAACTGGGAGGGCTGCTGTGCGACAGGGGGCGGACAGGCCAAGGGAACCCACTCTCCACGAGGCCCTCTCCTCCATCATGGGAGCATACCACCACTCCCAGGAGACGATGGCTACAGTCCTGGCCAAGTTTCAGGAGACCCAGCGCCTGCAGGAGGAACAGTATTTGGGGTTCAGGGAGGTTCTCAGAACCATCAGCTCCGCCCTGGGCACCATCGTAGGGGTGCTGAAGGACATACAGAACACCATGAGGGACACCGTGGCACTCCAAGGGGCCCCTGACACTAGCCTGGACGATGAACTGCCCACCACCTCCGCCGGTGCTAGTGGACAGGACGCCCGCCACAGGACCACCACACAAGCACCCCACCCCCTGCAGACGGAGAACCACCCTGCAAGCGGTCCCTGAGATCCAGGGACAGGACAGAGCACGAAGGCAAGACCCCTGCCAAGAAATGAGCCCACCCTGATTGTCATCCCACTGTCCCAATTTGTAACCCTGTCCATATTGGAACTGCCCCAGCTCCACTTCCTATGCCCATATGGGCAATGCACCTGTGAGACTAATAGACTGGACTCTGCCATGGACATTCCTCCACCATCACCCATCACCATTTGACCACCACCTCCAATAATTAGCACCTCAATAAACACCCTTGAAGCACAAAAATATCTGGAGTCAGTCTGTGATTTTGAAAATGTGTATTAGCTATGACAATAACATACCTATGTCACACATCACAAGTCCATGAGGGATGCAAGCAGATGACACACGTTGGTAACCACACCTGTGAAACCGTAATGGAAATGTACAACTCAGTTACCAAATACTGCTTGAAATTGACAGACAGGATAAAGGTAGAAGTGTGAAAGTAAATGTAGCAGTCAAGAAAGTGTTCTCACCTGTGTGTCACCTGAAATATTGCTGTATGACTGAGTCCCTGTTGTCAATGTCTTCTTCCTCTGCTTCCTCCTCATTACTGTCCACTGGCTCCACAGCTGCCACAACACCGTCATCTGGACCATCCTCCTGCAGACAAGGCACCTGGCGTCGTAAAGCAAGATTGTGAAGCATTAGGCAGGCGATGATGATCTGGCACACCTTCCTTGGTGAGTAGAATAGGGAACCACCTGTCATATGGAGGCACCTGAACCTGGCCTTCAGGAGGCCGAAGGTGCGTTCGATCACCCTCCTAGTCCGCCCATGGGCCTCATTGTAGCATTCCTCTGCCCTGGTCCTGGGATTCCTCACTGGGGTCAATAGCCATGACAGGTTGGGGTAACCAGAGTCCCCTAAGAGTCACACCCGGTGCCTCTGGAGTTGACCCATCACATAAGGGATGCTGCTATTCCGCAGGATGTAGGCGTCATGCACAGAGCCAGGGAACATAGGATTTACCTGGGAGATGTACTGGTCTGCCAAACATACCATATATACATTCATGGAATGATAACTCTTCCGGTTCCTGTACACCTGTTCACTCCTGTGTGGGGGGACCAGAGCTACATGGGTCCCATCAATGGCACCTATGATGTTAGGGATATGTCCAAGGGCATAGAAGTCACCTTTAACAGTAGCCAAATCCTCCACCTGAGGGAAAACGATGTAGCTCCTCCTGTGTTTCAGCAGGGCAGACAACACTCTGGACAACACGTTGGAAAACATAGGCTGGGACATCCCTGATGCCATGGCCACTGTTGTTTGAAATGACCCACTTGCTACGAAATGGAGCACTGATAGCACCTGCACTTGAGGGGGGATTCCTGTGGGATGGCGGTTTGGTGACATAAGGTCTGGCTCCAACTGGGTACACAGTTCCTGGATTGTGGCACGGTCAAACCTGTAGGTAATGATTAAATGTTGCTCCTCCATTGTCAACAGGTCCACCAGCGGTCGGTACACCGGAGGATTCCGCCATCTCCTCACATGTCCCAGCTGACGGTGCCTAGGAAGGACAAAAGCGACCACAGAGTCAAGCAACTCAGCGGTATGTACCCACAGCTACACAGAACACGAAACAAAATCCAAAAAGTTGTCTGTATGTGTGTTGAGTCCAGGCCTAGGTATGTGTGACGCAGTTGAAAATGAAGCCATGTGGGCCCCTGAAATGGCGCCTGCCTGACCTCTAAAGTGGGACAAGGGGATGTGAGGTAACTGCGCTGGCGTTGTACACCATCACGGTAGGCGGTCGAAGACCACTGCGCAATGCTGCATTGGTTAACATTGGACCCTATGGGTCCCAGGAGCCAATGACGAAGTGCGCCGGTGGTGATGATACGCACCGCCGCGGACGTCACCGCCGCGGACGTGACCGCCATTTTCTATCTGTTGAATCACTCGATACCTGATCTTCGACAGGAGAGGACCTATACTGCAAGTGCTGCTGTGACCTCGGTCTGGAAGAGACAATGGCACGTGCGTCTGGGGAAAGGGCCCCTGCCTTCACTGCACAGGAGTTGGAGAAGCTCGTGGACGGGGTCTCCCCCCAGTACACGCTACTCTACGGTCCTCCAGACCAACAGGTGAGTACACAGGGTGCAAGTTGTATGGGCTATGCCTGGGTGGAGAGAGCTGGATGTAAGAAGGAAGGGGGCAGAGTTCTGCGAGCATGAAGGACTGTGAATGCATGTGCCACATGGCAAGGGTAGGGATGTGGGACACTCACTTCGACGGTGCAGTTGGTAATGACTTCTCTTCTTCCCCTGTACATTTCATGTAGGTCAGCGCCCACCAGAAGAAGGATATTTGGCGTGCCATCGGCAAGGATGTCCGGACCCTGGGGGTCCACCAGAGACGGAGCACCCACTGCCGTAAAAGATGGGAGGACATTCGCCGCTGGAGCAAGAAGACGGCGGAGGCTCACCTGGGGATGGCCTCCCAACGTGGGAGGGGTGCCCGTCGCACCATGACCCCCCTGATGTTCTGGATCCTGCCGGTGGCCTACCCTGAGTTGGATGGGCACTTGAGGGCATCACAGCAGACACAAGGGGGTGAGTACACTCTGAGTCTGCTGACTTTACGCGCAGTGGAGGGGTCTGGGTGGGGTAGGAGGGCTGTGGGTTTCCCTAGGCCAGGGCGAGTTCCGTAGGCTAGGCCCCTCCATAATGCAGGCCATGTGGCACTCCACCCCACCTCTGTAGAGTGCCAAGTACAGGTATACATGCCCCTGTGTCATCTATGTGTGCAGATGTCCACCATAGCCATGTGGGCCATATCCCAGGA
This sequence comes from Pleurodeles waltl, assembly GCF_031143425.1. Taxonomy (NCBI): domain Eukaryota; kingdom Metazoa; phylum Chordata; class Amphibia; order Caudata; family Salamandridae; genus Pleurodeles; species Pleurodeles waltl. The sequence goes on from NC_090450.1 coordinate 273,412,862, forward strand.
ACTGCATCTGTAGAGCCCAACAGCGCAGGGGGGCTTCTGTGTCTGTATTGTCCGCCAACGGTAGCGGTAAGCCATGCACTCAACCTGTCTTTCTTCGGTCGTCCCCCCCCCCCTTTTTGTGCTCGCCCTGTTCTTTTGTGCATCAGCATCATCAGGCGGAGGTACAGTGGCACCGGAGCACGAGGGGGCTGCATCCCACATGGCCATGGAGGGCCACACCACGGACTCAGAATACACCAGTGGGACAGAGGGCGAGGGGAGCTTCACGGCAGTCACCGGATCAGAAACCAGCGACACGGACTCGTCCTCCGATGGGAGCTCCCTTGTGGTGGCGGCAACATCTGTGCCCCCCACTTCTACAGGTACAGCCGCCACCCCCCCCCCACCAGCACCACCCTCCCAGCAGCCCCTCAGCCTTCGCCCCGTGCCCGCTCACCCAGGAGGGTGGGCATCACCTTCGCCCCAGGTACCTCAGCCCCTGCCCCTGTCACCTCTGCTGCCCTCAGTGAGGAGGCCATTGACCTCCTCAGGTCACTCACTGTTGGGCAGTCTACCATTGTGAATGCCATCCATGCTGTAGAAAGGGAGTTGCAACACACTAATGCATTCCTGGAGGGCATTCATTCTGTTCAGGCTGCCCATCATCGAACCCTGCAATCTCTGGCCTCACCACTGATGGCAGCCATTGTCCCTGTGTCCCTGTGTCTAGCCTCCCCCCTCCAACTTCCTCCACCCAGACCCAATCCCCTGTACCTCTGCCTATCCCAAGCACCATCAGACCAGCCTGCACACACGTCAACACACAAGGGCAGCTCAGGCAAACATAGGCAGCACACATCCCACAGGCACTCACACAAGCATCACCCACATACAGACACAGCAACATCCACTGCCTCCACTGTGTCTCCCTCCTCGTCGTCTCCCTCCTCCCTCCTCCCTCCCAGTGTCGTCTACACTCTCACCTGCATGCACTACCACTACAGCCACTAGGACTCGCACCAGCACACCCACCACCACACACCGCTCACCTGCACTCACCACCCCCACTACCATTTACACGTCCCCTATGTCCTCTCCCAGTGTGCCTGTGACGCCCCCTCCCAAAGTACACAAACGCGGGCACACACACACCCAACATCCATCCACCTCACGACAGCCTCCAGAACATGCACCTGCACCCAAATCATCAAAAGTTACACCGCCTACAATCACCTTCTCTTCCTCTACTCCCAGACCCCCTCCAGCTACCCGTCACAGTGTTTGTCAGAAACTTTTCCTGAGCAACGTTGACCTCTTTCCCACCACCCCCCTTCCAATTCATAGGTCCCGTACTAGCACCTCAGCCAAAAAATCTCCGGTACCAGTGGTGCCTGTTAGAGGTATGTGGAGTCCACCGGGCACCAGGGCAGCCAGTGTGACACAGAGCCAAAGCACAGCCAGTCCCCCCCCGTGAAGCACCAGAAGTTGGACAGTGCCCGACGGGAGAGGGGGAAGACTCCTGCTGGCAAAGCCGCTCACAAGGGTCCCGGGGGGAGTGTTGAGTCAGCTGTGACTCCTCCCAAGGTGGGGAAGGGGCAGAAGAAAGCGCCAAAGTCTGGGAAGAGCAGTGCGGCGGAGAAGGCCGCCATCATCCCCACTGCCCAGGATGCCACCGCCAGCCCGATCGTCACTGGTCAGAAGACCACCGCCAGAGTCAGTGCCCAGGAGGGCAGTCCCATCGTCACTGGTCAGGAGACCACCGCCAGAGTCAGTGCCCAGGAGGGCATTCCAATCGTCACTGGTCAGGAGACCACCACCAGAGTCAGTGCCCAGTTGAGCAGTCCCATCGTCACTGGTCAGGAGACCACCGCCAGAGTCAGTGCCCAGGAGGGCAGTCCAATCGTCACTGGTCAGGAGACCACAGCCAGAGTCAGTGCCCAGGAGGGCCCCGGGAGCCACAGCCCCGCTGGGCAATGAGGGACCGACATGGCAAACACCGCTGCACAGGTCAGAGACAGCAAAGTTAAGCACCGCTGAACAGGGCAAGCACCGCTGAACAGGTCAGAAACTGCAAAGTCAAGCACCGCTGAACAGGGCAAAGACTGCCAGGGCAAGCACCGCTGAACAGGGCAAAGACCGCCATGGCAAGCGCCGCTGAACAGGTCAGAAACTGCAAAGTCAAGCACCGCTGAACAGGGCAAAGACCGCTGAACAGGGCAAGGACCGCCAACTCAAGCACCACTAGCCCATGTGCGGCAGGGGCAGTGACGGAACTGGGACCGTCACGGGGAGAGTGATGCACTCTGGGCACCAGTCCCCCTCCAGAACCAGTGGAGAACAGCATCCACTACCTCAGTCCTTAACAGGATGAAGCACTCTGGGCACCAGTCCCCCTCCAGAACCAGTGGAGAACAGCATCCACTACCTCACTCCTTAACAAGATGAAGCACTCTGGGCACCAGTCCCCCTCCAGAACCAGTGGAGAACAGCATCCACTACCTCAGTCCTTAACAGGATGAAGCACTCTGGGCACCAGTCCCCCTCCAGAACCAGTGGAGACTGTTATCCACTTGAGAGACTGTGGCTATGCACACCCCAGGAAGGTACAGTGGGCAAACCACCCACTGAAAAGACTTGTGAGACTGTGGCTTTGCACTCCCCAGGATAAAGCAGTGGGCAAACCACCCACTGAAAAGACTTGTGAGACTGTGGCTTTGCACTCCCCAGGATAAAGCAGTGGGCAAACCACCCACTGAAAAGACTTGAAAGACTGTGGCTTTGCACTCCCCAGGATGGTACAGTGGGCAAACCATCCACTGAAAAGACTTGTGAGACTGTGGCTTTGCACTCCCCAGGATAAAGCAGTGGGCAAACCACCCACTGAAAAGACTTGAAAGACTGTGGCTTTGCACTCCCCAGGATGGTACAGTGGGCAAACCACCCACTGAAAAGACTTGTGAGACTGTGGCTTTGCACTCCCCAGGATAAAGCAGTGGGCAAACCACCCACTGAAAAGACTTGTGAGACTGTGGCGTTGCACTCCCCAGGATGGTACAGTGGCCAACCCACCCACTTGTGAGACTTGAGAGACTGTGGCTTTGCACTCCCCAGGATACATCAATGGGCCTGGAGCCCCCTCATGGATCTGGGGTGGTGCTGTCATCCTGCTGAGGTGCCCCCCCTTCTCTCCCCCCTGAGGTGCCTGTTGCATTTTGATCTGATGCCCCAGCAGTGTTCTCTCCGTTTCTGGTCAGGTATCTGATGTGGGCCTCGCCCATGCATTTAGGGCCCAGTGGTCCACGGACATTGAATGGTGCATACCTGCACTACTAATCGTGATGTATAATTTTTTGAATGTGTATATATATCTGTATATATTAGCTTACTGTATTTTGATACATTACAATGGTTGAACTCATTCACTTTTGTCTTTGCATTCTTCCGGGGGGGGGGGGTTGGGGGTTGTTACTGTGATGTTTGGAAATGCATTTGTGTGTGTGTTGTACTGTGCGAGGGTCGGGTTGGGGGTGGGGGTGTTGCGTGTGTGTGTCCCTGACTTTTGCCTCCCTCCTCCCCTATGTCGTAGGTGCAGTACTCACCGTTGTCTTCGGCGCCGGTGTTGCTGATGATCGTAGAGGAGCAGGATGACTATCGCAGGGACTATTTGTAGGTGCCCTCCTTCCTCGTGGAGTGTGTTAAGGTGAGCGTTTTCCCATTGAAATGGCTGTTTCCGCCGTGTTTTTATCCATGGTGAATCCGCCCCGGAAAAGGTGGCGGATTGGCCTGTTGTAATACTGTGGGCGGTACTTTGTCTCCCGCCTGTCTGTTGGCGGTGACCGCCGCGCTGCTTGTTTGTACCGCCGTGGCGGTCGGAGTCTTAAAGTGGCTGTCTTTGCTGGCGGTTTCCGCCACGGTCATAATTCCCTTTTTTTTCCGCTTGCCTGTTTGCGCTCTTTCCGCCGCTTTAACACCGTCCGCCAGGGTTGTAATGACCCCCCAAGTGTCTTAAGATCTTTGTTGTCTCAGGTGATACCTCCCTTTGAATACATCCCCTCTCTCCACGTGTAAAAAGAAAAAAAAGGACACTTTTCATATCACAAGGCAAAATAATATAGTGAGAGTGACAAGGGTTAGATTCTGAACTTATCAAAAGTAACCAATTTGTCCCATGACTCAGACCAGAATTGGTGCCTCGTTGGGCACACATAACGAATGTGTGACACGCGGGCTGCCTACCCATAATCTTGTTTATGGGGCACATTTGAAACCCCTTACTTAACAAATGCACTGGGAAAAGAGTACCCAGTCCAGGTAAAATAGATGATAATGTGGCATGAATGAAGGTATACCAAAAGAGGATTAGGCAACCAAATTACTGTTTTTTTAAAATACAGAAGCTAGAGAATATTAGCGTGGCCAGACAGGTCCTGATGAAAGCTGGATGAACTTTGTGGCTATAGTAACAGCTGAAACACATTGACCAGTTGATGCAGTGACAATTTAGACTCCCTATCCATCCCCACTTTTGTGGCTTTTAACCTTTTCAGTGTGCCTCAGTATTTATAAAAAATAAAGCAACACAGTTAGACACCTTAAGGCATTTTAACAGCTCCTGGCCCAGACTCACAAACATATCTAAGTGTCCCCATCAAAAATAGGGTTATGCCCACTAGATTTCACACTGCTACACTGGATGACAACTCAAGGATGACGCATGCCACATAGAAATATCTGTGTGAGAGTCCTTTTCAAAACCAGGAATATCTCCCCTAAAGTAGGAATTTAACCATATCTAAGAGGATCCCTCCCTAACGATACTTTGAATACCCGATCTGGGGACTTGAGGGAATCTTCCTGACTAAATTTCCTCTCTCCCTCTTATGCAAGTATTGTCATTGGTTTGTACAACACTACAAAACGGACTGGGCCAGTAGAACCCACCAGTGAGAGGCCTGTTTATTCCCCATCAAATGTTGGTCCTGAGCTAATCATGACCAACACACAGTCCATTGCGGTATTGGCGAATTCAAGGAATCTCAGAGGTCAAGCAGGGCAAGGGAGAAGACTTAGAGCCTGATTACGAGTTGGGCATTTGAACTGCCACAGCTCCAATACCGGGGGCGAGGTCGCGGTCAAGGCGGCAGCCTCACTACCGTTGGATTACGATGTTTTCACCGGGCTGACTGGTGGAAATGTTGAATGTTACGTTTCAGCCAGTCGGTCCGGTGGAAACAGTGTGGCTGCATTGCCTTTAGCTCCCTCAGGGAGCCGAGGCCAATGTCAGGACACAGAGCACCCTCGAAAGGTGCACTGTCTGCCATAGAAGACAGTGCGCATTCCAAGAGTGCTGTTGGGGGGCCAACGACATGGTAATGGGCATTGCAGGCCCACCTGGCTCCTAACTCTGCCTTTCTGCCAGCCTTTTAGGCTGGCTGAAAGGACAGCTGTGGTCAGCACGTTGGTGCCGAACTCGGCACCGCAGTGGCTAACCATGACTTTGAATACATCCAACCCGTCAGAATCCCTGATCCTTGCGGAGGTGATGGTCTCCTGGTGGTCCGAACCAATCGGAACGCCAGGACTGCAGAGGTCTGACCGCTACCACAAGTTTGGCGGTCCGAGGACTGCCAAACTCATAATGAGGCACTTAGTCCTGGTAACAGAAGTGCTCCAAATTGGTATAGGACGAATAGTGATTCTGAGGAGAGGCTCTTACATGGCAGCACTGAGAAAAGTGACTTGGCTCACAATAAACTTGAGGAAAGGAGAAACCACATGGTGCCCTGGGGAGATAATAAACAGTACACTCCATTTGCATGTACCACACGAGCCAACACCCTATATCATTGGACTGACAAATGTACCAACCTTGCTGACCCCCCAAAAAGAAGAGTAGCTGATTCTAATGAACAAAGTGTCACATTTGTTGACCAAGTACTTTGGAGGAAAATTAGGTCTGTTCCAGGACATAATAATTACCTAAAGAGTTGTGTGGGTCAGGAGTGGGAGCATATCTTTACACAGGGGACTGTGTGGTGGTAAATTTCAGAGAACTGGCGATGGTCAGAAACTTGTCATTGCAAAGTAGCTGTTTGGCAAACATAACTGAAGGGAACTTTGGGACACTCATGCGCCTTTTAGTATCCCCATTATTGATGCTTTTGAACCACTAGGTTATTTAAATGACAATGGCTGACGTTTGCATGAGGAATTACTAGAGGACATTTACAGAACAAATGCTGGTGGTATTGTACAGCTAATAGAAAATACAAAGTGTGAAATCTAATTGTGGCACTGGAAGAAAAAAATAAAATAAAATAAGAAAGTGGTTCTCAGATACTGATGTGAAAATAGCAGGGATAACAGCAAAACTGGACAATCTAGATTGGGATACATACGTAAAAATGTTATATGATATGAGTGCAGGAGATCTGGGCACTAGATCCCATGTAACTGGATTGTTATTGTTCTTTTGTACTCCTGAAATGGCATCCAGGAAAGTGGAGAGCCAACAGGGGGGCTGGTAACCTTTGTCGCTATTCTCTCTCCTGGCAAAGTGGTGCACTCATAATGCATCACTATTATTAGTTGGTATTGTTTGTGGGACTGCAAAAGGCTACCCATAAAACGTTATAATATCTTTGATGATCAATGCACCAAGGTACTAAAAAATCTTGGAATATGAATCCCTGTTAACAGTACCCATTGAAAGGAAAATGGATAAGAGGTATAGATGGTTTGATTTTGACTGCTCAGCAGAGCCTGGAAACTTATGTTGTCTCTAAATAGTAATCCTTAAAGGCGAGAGGAAGTACAGCTGAGCAGGAAACAATACAAAGAAGGCCTTAGAAGTAAGAAAATGGCACACAAGAGAGACAGCGTGAGATTTCCTAGTGGTAGCAGGCAGAATCAAGGACAGCGTTTCTTTTGGGAGGTCTGTCAATTCTCCTTTTTTATTTATTGAACCCCATATGCCCAAAAGAGAAAGTTTAATAAAGGCTGAAAAATGGAATACCCACTTTACCATTGTGTATCCATCTAGGCAGACAGACCTGGTTACTGAAGCGGGGGTGGTGGTGGTCGGATGTGATCCCCAGTGCTTGCAAACTTAGTACCCTGTTGAGGTAGAGGAGTAATTAATGCCATTAAAAAAGCCCATATGGGAAAACCCTATGGACGTGCTTAAAAGTAACATCAACCTCTGGGCACCGCTATTAACACATGTAATCAGAGCCTCAACTGAGAGCATGGTTCTCCTTTCACTGAACTAGTTCAATTATTCTCCCAATATTTCAAAACAGAGACAGAAAGAACCCTAGTAGCTACCCCCAAATCTCCCTTTTGGACTCTATTGTTAAAATATTGGGTAGCTTCCTGTTAGCTAGATTGAAAGCAGAGGCAGAGCAGAATAACATCTTGTCAAATCTCCAATATGGCTTCAGGCAAGGACTAGAGACATAGGATCAATGTTTGAACTTATATCTACTTATTAGCAAACACACAAAAAGCGAGAAATAGGCAATGCATCTGGGATTTATGGACCTCAGCTGGGCCATTGAATCTGTAAATCTAGACTATGCCCTCCCCACCCAAGCTAGAATCAGGGGTAGACAAATCAATAGTAACTTTTCTGAGACAGTTATTCACCAGTGACACAGCCAGGGAGCACTTTGGGCGAAATGGAGAATGTACTGACCAATTTAGAATAGATTAGGGCTGTGTCAAGGCTGTGTCTTGTCACTCTTTTTCTTATTTTATAAATCAACAACTTGGAGATCTTTCTGAATGCTAGTGGGGAGAATATGAAACAGCTGGGCAAACACCTTACTTCTCTACTATAGTATGAAGGCAATGCAGTCTTATTTGCAAGAACCACAGATGGGCTTCACTTTTTTATGAAACAGCTTGACTTGACTATTAATTTATTGAAGTCCTTCACAATGTTTTATGGCCCAAACCCCTACCAAATGTCACGTCTACAACATAAGAGGAATCCCTTTACATCGTGTTAAGACTTTTACATATTTGAGTATTACTTTTGACAAAGCTCTTAACTGGGGACAAGCATGTACTATCAGACAGCATACATTTTCCGTGGCCATCAAGGATGTGTTTAGAGTTCCGGGAAAACTAGGACAGAAACCATTGAAGGAGATACTTCAGATATGTATTTCTAAATGTATATCTCTAGCATTCACATGGTGCAGGCTTGTGGGGGTATACAGAAGTAAAAGGGTTACAGAAAATAGAAAATTCTGCTGCGACTTTTATCATTTCCCAGAGTTGTTCCACTCATGTATGCTACAATGAATTGGGACCAAATAAGAGTACCAAATACAAATCTTCTCATTGCTGTTGTGAAACACACTGTGGGCGAATCAGGAGGCCAGTCTTACAACGTCTATTATATGTGAGTGTCTAGCCTTGGAGCTAGAGCTTTCCATTCTAAGACTTGCTTACATCGAAAAATCTCTCCGTGAGCAGGATGCCTTGAAGTTATTTGATAATTCTGATTTGGTCAACCCTAAAACTAAACGAGGGATCAAACTGAGATTTCCAAGTGATCACAAAAACGCAACACTTGAGGGAATTATGTAAACCCACAGTAAGTATCCAGTATGTAATAGTGACATCCATGATATTAGAGCTCTATATTGCTTTTGTAACAAATCTGCAACATAGGTTCTATTTAACTTGATTTAGTCTCAGCACTGTGCACTTTTCTAGTCTCTTTTTCCTCTTGTGGCACCATGTTAACCCCTTCGCTGCCAGGCCTTTTCCCCCTCAGAAGCCAGGCCTTTTTTGGCTATTTGGGGCAGTTCACACTTAGACTCTCATAACTGTTTGCCCACATAAGCTACCCACACCAAATTTGCGTCCTGTTTTTCCAACATCACAGGGATTCTAGAGGTACCTAGAGTTTGTGGGTTCCCCTGAAGGAGACCAAGAAATTAGCCAAAATTCAGCAAATATATATATATATTTTTTTTTAAAGGGGAAAAAGGGCTCCAGAAGAAACCTTGTGGTTTTGTCCCTGAAAATGGAATCAAGAAGGGTTTGCAGTGCTAAAATCACCAGCTTCCCAGCTTCCAGGAACAGGCAGACTTGAATCAGAAAACCCAACGTTTAAACACAATTTTGGCATTTTACTGGCACAAACCCCATTTTTACGATGTTTTGTGCTTTCAGCCTCCTTCCAGTTAGTGACAGAAATGGGTGTGAAACCAATGCTGGATCCCAGAACTCTAAACATTTCTGAAAAGTAGACAAAATTCTGAATTCAGCAATGGGTAATTTATGTACACCCTACAAGGGTTTCCTACAAAAAAATAACAGCTGAAATAAAAAAATATTAAAATTGAGGTAAAAAAACAGCCATTTTTCTCCACGTTTAACTCTGTAACTTTTTCCTGCAATGTCTCTTTTGGTTCCGGGGATTTATAGGGCTTGTAGGTTCATCCAGAACCCTAGGTACTCAGAGCCAAAAAATGAGCTTCACCTTGCAATGGGTTTTCATTTTATACCGGGTATACAGCAATTCATTTGCTGAAATATAAAGAGTGAAAAAAAGGTATCAAGAAAACCTTTGTATTTCCGAAATGGGCACAAGATAAGGTGTTGAGAAGCAGTGGTTATTTGCATATCTCTGAATTCCGGGGTGCCCACACTAGCATGTGAATTACAGGGCTTTCTCAAATAGATGTCTTTTTTACACGCTATCTTACATTTGGAAGGAAAAAATGTAGAGAAAGACAAGGGGCAATAACACTTGTTTTGCTATTCTGTGTTCCCTCAAGTCTCCTGATAAAAATGGTACCTCACTTGCGTGGGTAGGCCTAATGCTCTGGACAGGAAACGCAACATGGACACATCACAATTTTACATTGAAATCTGACGTGTTTTTTGCAAAGTGCCTCCCTGTGCATTTTGGCCTCTAGCTCAGCTGGCACCTAGGGAAACCTACCAAACCTGTGCATTTTTTAAAACTAGATGCCTAGGGGAATCCAAGATGGGGTGACTTGTGGGGCACTCACCATGTTCTGTTATCCAGAATCCTTTGCAAACCTCAAAATTTGGCTAAAAAACACTTTTTCCTCAAATTTCGGCTACAGAAAGTTCTGGAATCTGAGAGGAGACACAAATTTCCTTTCACCCAGCGTTCCCCCAAGTCTCCAGATAAAACTGATACTTCACTTATGTGGGTAGGCCTAGTCCTCGCGACAGGAAATGCCCCAAAACACAACGTGGACACATCACATTTTCCCAAAGAAAACAGAGGTGTTTTTTGCAAATTGCCTACCTGTGGATTTTGGCCTCTAGCTCAGCCGGCTCCAAGGGAAACCTACTAAATCTGTGCATTTTTTAAAACTAGACACCTAGGGGAATCCAAGGTGGGGTGACTTGTGGGGCTGTCACCAGGTTCTGTTATCCAGAATCCTTTGCAAACCTCAAAATTTGGCTAAAAAAACACTTTTTCCTTACATTTCGGTGACAGAAAGTTCTGTAATCTGAGAGGAGCTACAAATTTCTTTCCACCCAGCGTTCACCCAAGTCTCCCGATAAAAATGATACCTCACTTGTTTGGGTAGGCCTAGTGCCCGCGACAGGAAACACCCCAGAGCACAACGAGGACACATCACATGTTCTCAAAGAAAACAGAGGTGTTTTTCTGCAAAGTGCCTTACTGTGGATATTGGCCTCTAGCTCAGCCGGCACCTAGGGAAACCTACCAAACCTGTGCATTTTTTAAAACTAGACACCTAGGGTAATCCAAGATGGGGTGACTTGTGGAGCTCTCACCAGGTTCTGTTATCCAGAATCCTTTGCAAACCTAAAGATTTGGCTAAAAAAAAACACTTTTTCCTCACATTTCAGTGACATAAAGTTCTGGAATCTGAGAGGAGCCACAAATTTCCTTCCACCCAGTTTTCCCCCATGTCTCCCAATAAAAATGATGCCTCACTTGTGTGGGTAGGCCTAGTGCCCGCGATAGGAAATGCCCCAAAACACAACGAGGACACATCACATGTTCCCAAAGAAAACAGAGGTGTTTTTTGCAAAGTGCCTACCTGTGGATTTTGGCCTCTAGCTCAGCCGGCACCAAGGGAAACCTACCAAATCTGTGCATTATTGAAAACTGGACACCTAGGGGAATCCAAGGTGGAGTGACTTGTGGGGCTGTCACCAGGTTCTGTTATCCAGAATCCTTTGCAAACCTCAAAAAGTGGCTAAAAAAACACTTTTTCCTCACATTTCGGTGACAGAAAGTTCTGTAATCTGAGAGGAGCCACAAATTTCTTTCCACCCAGCGTTCCCCCAAGTCTCCCGATAAAGATGATACCTCACTTGGGTGGGTAGGCCTAGTGCCCGCGACAGGAAGCACCCCAGAGCACAACGAGGACACATCACATGTTCTCAAAGAAAACAAAGGTGTTTTTTGCAAAGTGCCTTACTGTGGATATTGGCCTCTAGCTCAGCCGGCACCTAGGGAAACCTATCAAACCTGTGCATTTTTTAAAACTAGACACCTAGGGGAATCCAAGATGGGGTGACTTGTGGAGCTCTCACCAGGTTCTGTATCCAGAATCCTTTGCAAACCTAAAGATTTGGCTAAAAAAACTATTTTTCCTCACATTTCAGTGACATAAAGTTCTGGAATCTGAGAGAAGCCACAAATTTCCTTCCACCCAGCATTCCCCCAAGTTCCCCGATAAAAATGATACCTCACTTGTGCGGGTAGGCCTAGTGCCCGCGACAGGAAACGCCCCAAAACACAACGAGGACACATCACATGTTCTCAAAGAGGACACATCAAAATTATCATATACAAAACTACCTGTTTTTGCGGGGGGCACCTGCGTTTTTTGGTCCTGGGCTCAGCAGCCATCTAGGGAAACCTACCAAACCCAGACATTTCTGAAAACTAAACACCCAAGGGCGTCCAGGGAGGTGTGACTTGCGTGGATCCCCCTATGTTTTCTTACCCAGAATCCTCAGCAAACCTCAAATTTAGCAAAACAAAACCATATCTTTCTCACCTTTCTGTGTGGGATCACCGCACTGGGACAATTCCTACCACCCAAGTTCCCCTCAGTCTCCTGGTAAAAATGATACGTCACTTGTGTAGGTGGGCCAAGTGCCTGTGACAGGGAGGAGCCAAAAACATGTCAAAATTGAGGGGGAACCAGAGCAGGTCCAAGAGGGCAGTTTGAAAAAAAACATTTTTAGGCTGACAAGTGCAGCAAAATATTTATGGCTATAGATGAGACAATGTTGGTGGAAGGAATTTTGTGGATTGCTGCAGATTCTTGAAGGTCCCATCACAAAAATGTGTGAAAAATGAGTGATTTCCAGCAAAGTTGGAGGTTTGCAGGGCATTGTGGGTAAGGAAATGGTGCGGGTGCTTGTGAAGCACACCACCCTGGAATCAACCAGAGGTTTAGTTTTCAGATGTGTCTAGGTCTTGTGGATTTTTGTACATGGCAGCGTCCCAAAGTAAAAAAAAAAGTGCAGCCCTCACCATTCCAAGTGGGGCGATTTTGAGAGTTACCAAGCTCTCATGGCCCAAATGTAAAACCAAAACCCAAAATAATCAAATGTCCTCTTGCTTGCCATGGGATAAGATGTTTTATTGTGTGGGAGAAAGCTGAAAGATTGTTAACCCCTTCAGTTCGGGTGGGGGCATAACCAGGCCCATACTGGTTGGTAGCCACCACCCCACTTTTTTGGGGGGGGCAGATATGGCCAAAAGTAATGTGCCCCCATGGAGAATGACCCTTGCCCAAGGGGCTGCCCCCCCAAACAAAACACACACACCAATCCATGATGTCTAGAGGTTTCTGCCCCCCTTAGGGGCCGATTGGCCTAACAAAAATAGTCCGATCTGCCCCCAAGGGGGGCAGAAATGGCCTAAATACAATTTGCCCCCCAGGGGAGCGACGCTTGTCTAAGGGGTCGCACACCATACATAAAAACATAAAGTAAATAAAAATATATATATCCCTGGTGTCTAGAGGTTTCTGCCCCCCCGGGGGCAGATCCGCCTAATTATATTAGGCCGATCTGCCTCCAGGGGGGGCAGAAAAGGCCTAAAATTATTTTGCCCCCCGGGCGGTGGCCCTTGCGAAACGGGCTGCTCCCCTTATGCGCATGTATGAAAACAATAAACAATCCCTGGTGTCTACTGGTTTCCGCCCACCTGGAGGCAGATGGGCCTAATTATATTAGGCTGATCTGCCCCCAGGGGGGCAGAAATGGCCTAAAAATAATTTGGCCCCCTGGGAGCGACCCTTGCCTAAGTGGTCGCTCCCAACACATAAAAAAATAAAAATAAACAAAAAAATTGGCCCTGGTGTCTAGTGGTTTTCTGCCGCCCTTGGGGGCAGATCGGCCTAATTATAGTACGCCGATCTGCCCCCAGGGGGGGCAGAAATGGCTTGAAAATTATTTTGCCCCCTGGGGAGCGGCCTTTGCCCAAGGTGCCGCTCCCCTTATTGAAATTTACAACAACAAAAAAAAAACCCGATCGGGCAGCAGAAATGCTGTGAGAGACAGGAAAGGAAAGGAAATGTCTTTCCTTTCCTTTCTTGTCTCTCCTGCCCCACCTCCCGGTCGGAAGAGAAATGCAAAAGCATTTCTCTTCCAGGATCATGCTGGATCCGAGGTGACCTCTGAGGAGGTCAGTGCGATTTGCACGCTGACGTCATCAGACGTCACTGGGTGGGTAGGGGGGTCTGGGATGGAAGGGGAAGCGATTCCCCTTCTATCTCCGACAGGGGTGTGTGGGAGGGAGGCCCAAGGTGGGAGCGCTAGTGCTCCCCCCGTGGGCCGGGTGCAGGACGAGCTGGTCTCGTCCCAGGCTCACGGGAGGCGTGTGCCTGGACGAGACCAGCTCTCCCCAGGCACCCTTGGGGTTAAAGGAACTTCCTTGATTCCTATGTGATAATTCACCAGCATGGAGAACTTTGCAATTTATATTTTTTAGCAAGTGTTACTCTGCTGCCATGAAACATTATTTAATACCAATTCTGTACAGTGTCGAAGTGAACCAGTGCAGTTTGACAATGAGTCTATTACAACAGCTTAGTTCTCAAGTAGTGTGTGGATTGCAAATATTGTATTAGTAGACAATGGAATGATAAATGTTATTTGATGTCATGTATAATTGATTCTCTTATGGCTTTATTAACTAACTAAAGAATGTATAGGTTAATTGTTTGAAGGGCTACATAACTTCAATGAAAATCATCCTCAGCCACTAATATTATTAGTGTTGTAATATTGACCAAAAATGCCAAATGCATGGTCACTAGCAGTCGTCACCTCAGTACATCATGCACGGTTACAAGCAGTAATGTTGAAAAGGCTTTGTCAATGTGGAACGCCGCAAAATGGCTAAAACATAACACCCATAGCTTCAGTACACTAAACACAAGGATAATGCTATTTGTAATGTCTCTTCAATGCTGCATGATTTATCACTCAAATATCTGTTTTAAATATATTTTGGGAACTCAACATTTTTTCTTTAAAGACCAGAGTTCTTAACATACATATTTCCGTCTCAACTACACCCTCTCAGTTTTGGTCCACATATTGTTTCAACTAAACAAAAGTTTCTAATTTAGTAGGCTGGGCTGCACACAGAAGGGCTAACCATAGGTAGATGGAGAAGTACCAGTAGTTAACGAGCTACTCCTTGGAAAATTCTGGTCTATTGTTTACTCTGTGTTTTTGAGGGCTATATTCTATTTTTTTTGCTGGTAATATTTGTAGCTATGCCCTTTGTTAGAAATAGGGTCTCTAGTTGGCAGTCGGTTTGCACCCTGTCCAAGTAGGGACCCTCACTCTAGTCAGGATAAGGGAGATACCCGCTCAGATAACCCCTGCTCACCCCCTTGGTAGTGGCATGAGCAGTCAGGCTTATCTCAGAAGCAATGTGTAAAGAATTTGCACATAACACACAGTAATAAGTGAAAACACTACAAAAGGACACCACACCAGTTTTAGAAAAATAGCCCATATTCACCTATATAAACAAGACCAAATACGATAAGAAATCCAACAAACAGTAATAAAAGTATGAATTCTGCAAGATTTACTCAAAAACACAGTTCCTTGAAGTCGATAGCTCCACCTGGGGCTATCACGACATCGTGATCAGCAAAACCAACAGTTCAGGCCAGCCGTGGGCCAGCTACGGTGTTAAGAAGACCCACAAACAGTACTTTGGATTTGCAGGGCGTCGTGATCCTCACAGTGAGCTCCGCAGAGCGGCGTCGCTGACGTCGCAGTTTCGGTTCTGGAGTTGGTGCAGGAGTCGTCGGGCCCTTGAGGTCACACGCATTGCAGATCGAACTCCAGGCTGATGAAGTCAGGTGCGCTGGGGTGGATGGCGTCGGAGATGCAGTGCTAAGCGGGACTATGCGACGTGCGGTGCCCACAGGTCACGGTGCAGGCAGCGGCTCGGTGACGGCGTCCAGCGGCATCAGTGAGACCAGGGCTGCGGTGTGAAGTGAGGCAGTGCAACGTGCGCTGTCCACATGTCACATGCAGACAGCGGCGTCATTGTTGCTGAAACACTATCGTCGGTAGGCCCAAGCCAGCTGTGTGGGACGGGATGGTGCTTCGTGACACTCACGAGCGGTGTCCACATGCCACGGTACAGGCAGGATGCCTGGTGACGACATAGGAGTCTATGGTGCTAGCATCGGTGGACCTGGGCTGCGGTGTGGGATGGGACGGTGCTTCGTGTACTTCACAAGCGGTGTCCACAGGCCACGTTGCAGGCAGCGGCGCCAATGTCAGCAGGAACGGGGGCGTCAGGGATGCCCAGGCTGCGGTGTGAGCGGGCGATGCCGGAGTGCGGGGCCCACGGGTCGCGGTGCGAGCAGCGGCTTAGTGAAGTCATCCGATGACAGCGTCGGGGAGACCAGGGTCGTGGTGCGGAGCGGGGCAATGCGACTTGGTGTGGCGTCAGCAGGTCACAGTGCAGGCCAGTGGCATCGTTGCCGGCGTTGCAGTGGTTTATCTTCTTGAACAGCACAAAACACACAGTTCCCAGTGCTGCAGGTTGAGGAAACTGAAGTCTTTGGTGTCCCTGAGACTTTCAACAGGAGGCAAGCTCTACACCAAGCCCTAGGAGATTTTCTCAAGCAGGACACACAGCAAAGTTCACCCTTTCCACTCTTTTCAGGCAGAAGCAGCAACTGCAGGCCAGTCCAGCAAAGAAACACAGCAAAGGGTCAATACTCCTCGTCAATGTTGCCTCTAATTTTTTTCCACTGTGTGCGGCAGTGTGCGGTCTCTGTGCGCTGCAGCCAAGGATACGTGCGCCAAGAAATTGATCATTCACGCGCGCGCAGCGCATAACTAGCCAAGATCTTTGGCATTAGCCTCTCCATACCACTAAAGCAAAAAAGGGATATAATTGCTCCATGCAATAGGGCATCAAGGCAGTTTTGTGACCTGGTTGCACACCCCAAGGACATGACCTGTTAGGGGAGCACGTATATCGCTCAAAAAGGCTTATTTAAGCTTAGAAAGTGATAAAGCATATAAACTACCACAAAGTATAGGAATAATGGAACATTTGATAACAGCACATTTTCTACTGTTCTGAAGCATTTCCTAGCTCATTAACCATTAATTTCCAAGACAAATATCACTTGCTCGCTTGTATGCTAACGTACGCCAAATGATGTTTAAAACACTCCCCGCTGCATTCAAACGCTGTTTTCATTGACTTCAATCCAGATTCAAATATGAGCATAATCTGCCTTAGGGGAGCACGTATATCGCTCTAAAAGGCTTATTTAGGCTTAGAAAGTGATAACGCATATAAACTACCACAAAGTATAGGAATGGTGGAACTTTGATAACAGCACATTTTCTACTGTTCTGAAGCATTTACTAGCTCATTAACCATTAATTTCCAAGACAAATATCACTTGCTCGCTTGTATGCTAAAGTACGCCAAATGATGTTTAAAACACTCCCTGCGGCATTTAAACGCTGTTTTCATTGACTTCAATCCAGATTCAAATATGAGCATAATCTGCCTTAGGGGAGCACGTATATCGCTCTAAAAGGCTTATTTAGGCTTAGAAAGTGATAACGCATTTAAACTACCACAAAGTGTAGGAATGGTGGAACATTTGATAACAGCACATTTCCTACTGTTCTGAAGCATTTCCTACCTCATTAACCATTAATTTCCAAGACAAATATCACTTGCTCGCTTGTATGCTAAAGTACGCCAAATGATGTTTAAAACACTCCCCGTGGCATTTAAACGCTGTTTTCATTGACTTCAATCCAGATTCAAATATGAGCATTATCTGCCTTAGGGGAGCACGTATATCGCTCTAAAAGGCTTCTTTAGGCTTAGAAAGTGATAACGCATATAAACTTCCACAAAGTATAGGAATGGTGGAACATTTGATAACAGCACAACGTGCGCGCTTGCCAAAGGGGCCTGCGTGATGGGGGAAGGAAAGGTGTGCGCGCGCTCGTGCGCGCGCCTTACAGGGAGCATTGCTCCTCGTTCAGTTCTTTAGCTCTTGTACTGGGCAGAGGTTCCTCTTGGTTCCAGAAAGATTCTAAAAGTCTGGGGTTTTGGGTCTTCTTCTTATACCCAGTCCTGCCTTTGAAGTTGGCAAACTTCAAAGCAATGTCTCAAGTGTTTGCAAGATCCTTCCTTGTCCAGGCCAGGCCCCAGGCTCGCTAGGGGGTCGGAGACGGCATTGTGGGAGGGCAGGCACAGTCTTTTCAGGTGTGAGTTACCACTCCTCCCCTCCCCTCCCCTCCAGCACAGATGGTTAATCAAGATATGGAGGCTACACCCCAGCCCCCTTTGTGTCACTGTCTAGAGGAGAGGTGTGAACAGCCCAACTGTCAAACTGACCCAGACGGGGCATCCACAAACAGGCAGAGTCACAGAATGGATTAAGCAAGAAAATGCCTACTTTCTAAAAGTGGCATTTTCAAACTAACAATCTAAAAACCAACTTCACTAAAAGATGTATTTTTAAATTGTGAGCTCAGAGACCCTAAGCTCCATATTTTTATCTGCTCTCAAGGAGAATCTGCACTTTGAGGATCTTTAAAGGCAGCCCCCATGTTAACCTAAGAGAGAGATAGGCCTTGAACAGTGAAAAACGAATTTGGCAGTATTTCACTGTTAGGACATATAAAACACACTAGTATATGTCCTACCTTAAACATACACTGCATCCTGCCCCTGGGGCTACCTGGGGGCTACCTTAGGGGTGCCTGACATGTAGTAGAAGGGAAGGTTTAGGCCTGGCAAGTGGGTACACTTGCCAAGTCGAATTGGCAGTTTAAAACTACACTCACAGACACTGCAGTGGCAGGTCTGAGCCATATTTACAGGGCTACTAATGTGGGTGGCACAACCAGTGCTGCAGGCCCACTAGTAGCATTTCATTTACAGGACCTGTGCACCTCTAGTGCACTCTACTAGTGAGTTGCCAGTAAATCACATATGCCAATCATGGAAAAACCAATCAACAGTACACTTTACACAGCGAGCATATGCACTTTTGAACTGGTTAACAGTGGTAAGCTGCCCAGAGTCCTAAAGCCAACAAAAACAGGTCATAAAAAATAGAAGGAAGGAGGCAAAAAGACTGGGGATGACCCTGCAAAAAGGGCCATTTCCAACATCCTTATTTTGCATTCTGGAGGCTTATGACACATCATTTACATCTGATATTATCAATGTATGTGCCATGTTTATTTTGCTTGCACATGCTTTCTCCTTTTGCAGTGAAGACAAACTCTGCTAGGCCTCTCTCTGAGGTAGTCTATAGTCACCTCCTGCTCAACTCTTTCAAGCTTGTCTGCCCGCTCTTTGCTGTTATTGGTATTACATTAGTGTGCAATGAAGCTGACTCATCCAGTGGGAGCACCAGACACAGCTTCATACCACGTGGGAATATGGTCTTATATTTTCATTTCACTGAGATCTAAGAAAAGCCAACGTTTCCACAAGCAACATGGCCATTAACACTTTGATGCACGTGCCTATACTTAAGAAGTGAAGTCCTATTATTTTTGGTCTCAGTTACAGCTTCTGCTCAGCCTCCCTACTGACCACCACTTTGTGGTTATTTCAAAATAAAACATGTAATTCTACTTTCTGATCCACTTTCACTCCTCCTTGACAGTTCTTCCATCTCAGCTGTGCCTTTTTCAGAGTACTGCACAAAGGGCCAGATGTGCCAAGGGGTTTTCATGGTTGCAAATCCTTCGATTCTCAAATCCCTTGTTATTTGCTAAACACATTTCTACAAGTCAGTAAAGTTTTACTTTCACAAGGATTGCGGTCTGCCGTTCCTTGCAGGCCACTATCCCTTTAAAAGTAGCCAATCGGAGAAAGTCGTAATTTGCGAACTATGTAATTAATTGAGTGGGCAAGTTGTCAGCGACCGCCTCTGATTTGGTATTTTAATAACTAACTTATCAGTACATAGCTCGATTCATAAAATTAGATACTGCATACTGGTATTACTGGTTACCCACCTGCAGAAGTAATGTTACTAATCAGAATTAATTTACAAATTGGAGTCAAGATGGAACGAAACTTGGAAATACACATTTTAATCGTCATATCAATCTTCTGATGTTTTTGTCTTTCTGATACCATGAGCCATTTGCTGATGATAATCCACTATGTTTATTTAACTAAAGACCTAACATTGAGCAATGCAGCGTGAAAATTAGGGTTATTAGAATCTAGAGAACCCATGGCGCTGTTCTCAACCTGGTGACCCAAACAAGCATGATGCTAACCTAGGGAAGCAGAAGGGGCCACGTCCAGAAGCTGCCCACAAGAAAACACTCACATTGCTGTTAAAGAAGAGCAAAGGGGTCCTGACTGCAGATGCAGATGGGTGCAGACAAGTTTGCCTTGTTGCGCCACTGGTCTAACAGTGTAATTAGTTTTTTTTAAATGCAAGAAGATTGCCTGCACATGCCTAAGCCAGCAGAAAACAATTGAACTAGTGAGCACAAACGCAAAACTGAAACATAATATAGCCCACATGCAAAAGAAGCAGAATTTTACATAATAAGAAAAACAAATTAATCACTCCGTAAAATGTGTAACAAAAATGGAATCATATAAAAGTAGACAAATCACTCTAAAAACATGCACTAAAAATGTGGTAATATGACAGTAGCACCCCCCAGAAATAAATAAAAAGAAACTCAGGTAAAGCTATGTCGCGGAGCAACAGATTTCCTCTCTATGACACTGACCTCCTGTTCAATGAGTTTGGGGCAAACAAGAGTCAGTACCCTTATTTATGCAGGGATAGCATCAAATATTGATTCATCTTGGTGTTTGATGATGATTGTTTTTTGGATGCAGCAAATCAGAGAGATCTATCACAGTAGAAGCATTGTAAGTACTCGAACCTGCTGATGGGAGCCCTAAAGTCGTTCACTGCAGGAAAATCCAAGATGCCATCCATCAGTATGATGAGTAGCAGGATGGAGAAAGAAGTCTTGTGGAAGGCAAAGGTTTCTTTAGCAACTTTAATAAAAGTATCCAGCAATCTCACAAAGACTTTGAAAGAGACTTGAAGGTTTCACGAGACTTTATCAGTATTTTATATTTTTCGAATAGGTCTGTCTTTTGCTGTTATGCTGGACACCGTTTGAAGGTATTACCCTATTGTGATTCCACCTGGATCTTGGACAGCACACAATTAGATCTGTGGTATTGTAGTATGAAGTATGCAAACATTCCTGCTACAAGAACACATTTTGTCCATTCATTCTCATGCTGATTCTGAAAGCTCTATTTTATATGTTTCATCTTACAACTTTCTCCAGGCTGCAAACGAAAACAGTTTATTATAATATGTTGTAACTATCTAAAACAGATAAATAGTAACTTATGAGATCTATTACACACTCCCGGCCACTGAAGAACTTTAACCTAGTTCATTTTGCAGGCCATGACTAGCTCCCAGGCATTTACTCTGATCTCTACTTGACTTCTTATAATGAAAATAATATGAAGGATGACTATAATTTAGTCCTCCCTGACAGATCTCTGATGCTGGCCCCCCAGCTATTCCTTCCCATCTCTTTAAGACCGCTGAGTGGATGACCAAACCAGCAAGATGGACTGAGAGGAGAAACGTAAATTAAAACACCACATAGGGACCTGGTGAGTTGACCACAGCTGCCAACATACTGTGTGATGCAAGCCGTGAAGGCTGGTCCATCTCTCACACTTCTCCATCCATCATACCGCTACGCTGTGTCGATAACACAATAATCGCACCTGGTTGTCATCATGCACCAAGAGAAAATATTTCCCTTGTAAGATCAAAACACACACAACATCCTACCAACTGCATACTCCGCACAGTATAGTGTGCTATTCGTGAAAGTGCTTCATTGCCCCACATAACAGTAGTAAGCACTATATAAACGCTGACAACTACTCATGGATTTTCCTTAAATTGATGTGTTCATTGTGCATCAATCAGGGTATTGGTTGAGGGCAAAAATATGCAGTAGCTTCAGTATCATATATTTGCAGGACTTTAAATGAGTTAGTAAGTGAATCTCTGACCCTATTGCACACTGGTCAGTGATTTCCTTTGTTTCTCTGGTAGCACCTTCATATCTGATCATGCACTACTTCGGGCAACACACATGTTAATAATGACACAGAATAAAGACCTATAGAAACACTTCAGCACATGACAATGCGAGTGACGCACACACCGTGTACAAAAGCACATGGGAATTAGGGCCTGATTTAGATCCTGGGGGTGCGATACTTCGTCACAAACATGACGGATATACCGTCCGCCCAATTACAAGTGCCTGTGGATAAAATGCACGTGTAATACGGCCGACGGGAGATCTGTCACGCTTGTGACGGAACACCCCATGACAGAGATAGTTTTATAAACTGCTCTCGGTGGCTGTTTAGCGCCATATGACTTGTGTAAAATGTGAGATGTGGCACCCTTTCTTTTTGAGGCTGCCACTTCTAGGGAGCAAAAATCAATGTTCATATTTTGTGTATGAAGATAAATAGGTTTATGTAATCCGACCAGGAGTGCAGATGTATCCCTTTGAGACAGCCAGGGAATCTTCTCCACCTACAACCATTCCCTGCTCGTCGCAGCCAGCATGTGAAAGCCCCAGGGTGTTTGTACGTTTACATTATATAAGCAGAAGTCTGTCACGGGCTGTTGCCTGCCGAAATGCTATTCATGGCTATGTACACATAATGGAGACGCGATGAATCTCTCGGGGACTGAGATCACGCAGCTCATCCATTCAGTGGGTTTTATTGAGAGACGACGTGCTTTGTGTGCGATTCCTCGAGCCAGATGCTGAAAGGAAATCAGGGGGCTAGAAGATAAATGTCTCGTTGCATGCAGCGTGTAATAAAGCGCATGTGTGAGAGATGTGGAAAATGTGTCTATGCACACAAAAAGGGGAAACAGGAAGTCAATGCAGTGCGTGTGGTGCAATCAGGCGAGATCTGCAAATGGTCAAGCAGGGCGCTTTCCTGGGGCGCCTGGACACACAGCAAGCCCTAGGATCTGCAGAAAAAAATGTTTCCTCAGGTACTATCCGTAAGCAATCTGTTTGTAATGTATGGGTTCAACAGGAAGCCTCTGTCGTGAATGATTAGATTCTATAGCTGCTTATTCAGTGCTGTAGGTAGTGAGAGTGGGAAACAAATTGTATGTGTTATGTATGCATGACTTTCACTGAAAGCCAGAGCGTCAATGGCAGATCTAAATCTGGCTTTTCACTGCTATGTCATTGCAACAGTGAGAAACAAAAGTCGGTTGATGTGCCATAAAAAACTCGAGGCTGCTCTGAAAGGTTTCTTAGGAATCCTGTCAGTGCAGCTGGAGAAAAGAGAGAGCACCATTTCTAATGGGGAGAGGGCAGAAAGGTGCAGAGGACGGTAAGTGTGGTGGCAGGATGAAATATATATTTTTAAATATTTGAGACAGAGCGGAGAGGCCATGCTATGTATGGTTCCCCCATTACTACTCTGCCCCTGTGTAGCAGTTAAAGGCAGAGAGTGATAATTTTTGGGACTACACATAACATGAAACGATAAAGGGGCACAAGGGGATTATCATGCATGTTTTTCAACTCAGCATTCTGGGTGACATCATAGACAACTCAAGATTTGCTATCATTGTCTGTTTGATGTCACTCAGAACCACTTGATGAAAAACATCATGTATTCAGTGAACATTGGAATGTAGGGGGCTCCACTGCAGACAATGGAGGGCTCTGGGCTTTTATTGGCTGGTAAAAGCCAGAAGTGTCATCATTCCAGTGTTCTCTTTGTTCACAGCAACAGCTATGAACAAAGCTTCAAGGAGCCTGAGGGGATTTTAATCCCCTCAAGCGTCTAAGGCAGTGGTTCCCAACCTGTGGTCCGGGGGCCCCTGGGGGTCTGCGAAGCCTCCTTAAGGGGTCCGCGGTGGCTTAGAAAATTGAATGATATTAACAGATTAGGCCCCCAGCTTTCAGTAACGACTTACTGGGGGTTCCCCGATTCCAATAATGATTCAATGGGGGTCCCCGGGTTCCAGTAATGATAAAGTGGGGGTCCACAGAAGTCAAAAGGTTGGGAACCACTGGTCTAAGGAATTTGTTTTATTTGATAGAACTTTCTGCCCTTGAGTGGCAGAATGTTCTGATAGCCTTAGAACCCGCCGTAGCGGGCTCTACCGGCCATTAAAGACTTTCTCCCTTGTTAAAGGCCCTCACCACGGGAGCAGGCCTTTAATGGCCGGTTGAACCTGCTACAGCGGGTTATAAGTCTAAAGTAACTCTCTATTATTATACATGTTTCTCATTGACCGCCCTGTTGGCATGGAGAATGCCATTCCTGCTTCTTTTTCTCCTTAGGTCCCCACTTTCAAATCCATTCTGCTCCTGTAAGGGTCAAGTTGGTGACAGCTGGAATACTTTGGCTGATAAGAAGTTGCACGATAGAGGGGGAGAGCTGATGCTGGATTCGAGTTGATAATTTATTGAGCTGCCTTGTGATAACGTTTTTAATACTTAATTTTATGTAGGGTGAGTGATGTTTTGGAAGAAATGGCTAGGCAGATGTTAACAGTGACTAAGCGAATTTTTGTGCCTACCCTAATCAATCACAAGGAATTCTGCTGAATACAATTAAGCTTTGGGAGTATGTTTACTCATGTGTTCCGAATATCTTTGTGCTGCATGAAACATATTAACTATGCTTTGATGTAGTACTGATGCTTCGTGTACTGTAACTCTCTTGCATGTGTTTGTGTCTGCATGTGTTTGTGTCCTGGAAGCTTGTACTGATAATGCCTGTAATGTAACTGTTCTGTGTTTGTAACAGAGGTTTGTGCTGCTGCAGCTTGTGCTGGAACTGTTCTGCTTATGGGAATGTTTGCCATGAGTTGCATTATACATAACATGCCATTTTCCAAGGGATACACTCATGCGTGTACTAGAGGGGTCCACATTCGATGTCAATGCAAATATTCTTTGAAGTCCAGGCCCTACTGAATGATTTCCTTCAATCTCTTATTGTTTGTTGCTGGGCATCAGAACCTAATTTATCTGCCCCAGTTTCTTCTTGTGTGTTGCTGGTCTTCATGACCTAATTGATTTCCTCCACTCTCTTTGTGTTTGTTGCTTATCACTATAACCTAATGATTGGCTGCCCGTATCTTTTTCTTATTTAGATTGAGTAGGATCTCCCAATTGCACAATTGTGTCACACTCCCTTGACAGCACCCATTATCTAGTCGTGAAGAGGACTGCCAATATGCCTGCAATGTGCTCACTGGTGAAAGCAAAGCAAAAACATTCTGCATTCGGTTTTGGATAGGTACCTTACTGTACCCAAGAGAAAGTTACCACTTCCTTTATCATGCCTTCAGCGGAGCTGCTGTACAGGAAGTAAGTAAAATATAAGGGGAGTGGAAGGGATCAACACCATCTGATGTCATCACACAACTCAATGCTGCAAAGGGAGATTCAACAGTGGATGACCAGTATACTTTGGGAGATTGCCGCATGAAACCTCAAACATATGAATGTTGTAGGAAAGTACCATCTTGCCTGGCATGTTACCCCCATTTTTCACTGTATATATGTTGTTTTAGTTGTATGTGTCACTGGGACCCTGTCACCCAGGGCCCCAGTGCTCATAAGTGTGCCTGAATGTGTTACCTGTGTAGTGACTAACTGTCTCACTGAGGCTCTGCTAATCAGAACCTCAGTGGTTATGCTCTCTCATTTCTTTCAAATTGTCACTAACAGGCTAGTGACCAATTTTACCAATTTACATTGGCTTACTGGAACACCCTCATAATTCCCTAGTATATGGTACTGAGGTACCCAGGGTATTGGGGTTCCAGGAGATCCCTATGGGCTGCAGCATTTCTTTTGCCACCCATAGGGAGCTCTGACAATTCTTACACAGGCCTGCCACTGCAGCCTGAGTGAAATAACGTCCACGTTATTTCACAGCCATTTTACACTGCACTTAAGTAACTTATAAGTCACCTATATGTCTAACCTTTACCTGGTAAAGGTTAGGTGCAAAGTTACTTAGTGTGAGGGCACCCTGGCACTAGCCAAGGTGCCCCCACATTGTTCAGGGCCAATTCCCCGGACTTTGTGAGTGCGGGGACACCATTACACGCGTGCACTACATATGGGTCACTACCAATATGTAGCTTCACAATGGTAACTCCGAATATGGCCATGTAACATGTCTATGATCATGGAATTGCCCCCTCTATACCATCCTGGCATAGTTGGCACAATCCCATGATCCCAGTGGTCTGTAGCACAGACCCTGGTACTGCCAAACTGCCTTTTCAGGGGTTTCACTGCAGCTGCTGCTGCTGCCAACCCCTCAGACAGGCTTCTGCCCTCATGGGGTCCAGCCAGGCCTGGCCCAGGATGGCAGAACAAAGGACTTCCTCTGAGAGAGGGTGTTACACCCTCTCCCTTTGGAAAATGGTGTGAAGGCAGGGGAGGAGTAGCCTCCCCCAGCCTCTGGAAATGCTTTCATGGGCACTTTTGGTGCCCATTTCTGCATAAGCCAGTCTACACCGGTTCAGGGACCTCTTAGCCCTGCTCTGGAGCGAAACTGGACAAAGGAAAGGGGAGTGACCACTCCCCTGACCTGCACCTCCCCTGGGAGGTGTCCAGAGCTCCTCCAGTGTGCTCCAGACCTCTGCCATCTTGGAAACAGAGGTGCTGCTGGCACACTGGACTGCTCTGAGTGGCCAGTGCCACCAGGTGACGTCAGAGACTCCTTCTGATAGGCTCCTTCAGGTGTTGCTAGCCTATCCTCTCTCCTAGGTAGCCAAACCCTCTTTTCTGGCTATTTAGGGTCTCTGTCTCTGGGGAAATTTTAGATAACGAATGCAAGAGCTCATCCGAGTTCCTTTGCATCTCTCTCTTCACCTTCTGCCAAGTAATCGACTGCTGACCGCGCTGGAAGCCTGCAAAACTGCAACATAGTAGCAAAGACGACTACTGCAACTCTGTAACGCTGATCCTGCCGCCTTCTCGACTGTTTTCCTGGTGGTGCATGCTGTGGGGGTAGTCTGCCTCCTCTCTGCACTAGAAGCTCCGAAGAAATCTCCCGTGGGTCGACGGAATCTTCCCCCTGCAACCGCAGGCACCAAAAAGCTGCATTACCGGTCCCTTGGGTCTCCTCTCAGCACAACGAGCGAGGTCCCTCGAATCCAGCAACTGTGTCCAAGTGACTCTCACAGTCCAGTGACTCTTCAGTCCAAGTTTGGTGGAGGTAAGTCCTTGCCTCCCCACGCCAGACTGCATTGCTGGGAACCATGACTTTTGCAGCTACTCCGGCCTCTGTGCACTTCCGGTGGAAATCCTTTGTGCACAGCCAAGCCTGGGTCCACGGCACTCTAACCTGCATTGCACAACTTTCTAAGTTGGTCTCCGGCGACATGGGACTCCTTTGTGTAACTTCAGGTGAGCACCATTTCACGCATCCTCATAGTGCCTGTTTCTGGCACTTCTCCGGGTGCTACCTGCTGCTGAGAGGGCTCTTTGTCTTGCTCGATGTCCCCTCTCTCTCCTGACGCAATTTGCGACATCCTGGTCCCTCCTGGGCCATAGCAGCATCCAAAAATGCTTGCTAAACGATTTGCAGCTAGCAAGGCTTGTTGGCGGCCTTTCGGCGGGAAAACACTTTTGCACGACTCTCCACAGCGTGAGGGATCCGTCCTTCAAAGGGGAAGTCTCTAGCCCTTGTCGTTCCTGCAGAAACCTCAGCTTCTTCTGTCCAGTAGAAGCTTCTTTGCACCCACAGCTGGCATTTCCTGGGCATCTGCCCATCTCCGACTTGCTTGTGACTTTTGGACTTGGTCCCCTTGTTCCACAGGTACCCTCGACTGGAAATCCATCGTTGTTGCATTGCTGGTTTGTGTCTTTCCTGCAGAATTCCCCTTTCACAACTTCTATGTCCTTTGGGGAACTTTAGTGCACTTTGCACTCACTTTTCAGGGTCTTGGGGTGGGCTATTTTTCTAACCCTCACTATTTTCTAATAGTCCCAGCGACCCTCTACAAGGTCACATAGGTTTGGGGTCCATTCGTGGTTCGCATTCCACTTTTGGAGTATATGGTTTGTGTTGCCCCTTTCCCTATGTGTCCCCATTGCATCCTATTGTAACTATACATTGTTTGCACTGTTTTCTAAGACTATACTGCATATTTTTGGTATTGTGTACATATATCTTGTGTATATTTCCTATCCTCTCACTGAGGGTACACTCTGAGATACTTTGGCATATTGTCATAAAAATAAAGTACCTTTATTTTTAGTATAACTGTGTATTGTGTTTTCTTATGATATTGTGCATATGACACTAAGTGGTACTGTAGGAGCTTCACTCGTCTCCTAGTTCAGCCTAAGCTGCTCTGCTAAGCTAACATTATATATCAACCTATGCTGCTAGACACCCTATACACTAATAAGGGATAACTGGGCCTGGTGCAAGGTGCAAGTACCCCTTGGTACTCACTACAAGCCAGTCCAGCCTCCTACAAATGTTTGGTATCATAATATCCTAGACAAAATACTGAGTGACAAAATATCAAAAGGTAAGTGCATATGGGAAGTGCATATAGTGGAAGTATATATTTTCTATTCTTAACTCCACGTTTATGTGCCTTGAAGATATGTATTGGTAAGTTACCTATAGAGTTAGGCATAGAAAATCTATACAAAGCTACCTTTCGATATACTATCCTTCGATATTCTGTCTCTGATATTAAAGTCCCATGATATTCCCTATTCAGTATTTAAGAGGCACATTACATTAGGACCTATTTACAAAGCCATTTTGGAGTACATTAATTAGTAACCCTATTACACTCATTTGCACACTCTCACATTCCACTGTGAATTGCCCTCAAAACATTTATATTGGGATTATTCAGGACCATGTCATTTATGTAGTTTTAATAATAAGGAGTTGAAATTCGGGGCTTATTCACAAATTAATATGAGTATGCACAATAGCCCTCCTGCAGTACTTCTTCCTGTATTCATAAGAGCTCATAATTGCTTTTGGAAATCACCCCCACTGGCTGATCGTGTCTGGGTTACACAGAAACAAGAAAATAGGCAGTCCCTGGAAAATCCTGCTGCGTTCACATCAGATACAAAATTATATAAAACATAAATGGTATTGAACGAAAATCAAGCTCCTATCAAAAAGACTAACATGACCGGAAGTGTTAGCGGCATTCAGGCTCCACCTCTAGACCTGCTGCACTCAGAATGAGGAAGGGATGGTGATGGAAACAAAGTTTTTATTTTCAGAACACCTTGGCCTCTCTCCCAGGATAGACTGACAGAGAAACCAGAGAGCGCTCCCAGAAACAAGATTTACACAGGGGTTGTTGCCATTGAGGAGGATTCTTCATGGTCTGGCAACCGGACTGCTGCATCTGGCCCTCATCCCTTCTCTCTTCCGCTCCGAACTCCTGTCAGGCTGAACCTCAGCTGGCAAACATTTTATCCTCACCACAGAATCAGCTCCCAATCATCCTGGGGGGACATCACTGGCCGGCTTGGAACGTTCTGCACAATAACACCCCCCTAAATGAATATGCTTCATAGATACAGAATGAAAAAACACTGGAAGAAATGCACACCCAATCAGTAAGCAAGACAAATGTTGAATCCTGCTCAGACTAAACACTCTGCTAAACAGTCATACCTATGCAAGCGCTTGAATTATCGAACTCGTAGGCACTACTCATTGTTAACAATAGTCATACCATCAGCAAAAAATATCCCAACACAAGTGGTTCATAGCAGCAGAAAATAGCAGAAAATGACGGTAACATTTCAAAACTGAGGCAAATTTGCTTACTCTTAGGCGCTTGTGAATACATTATAAAAGACCAATTCAAACTGCAAAAAAAACTTCATTAAACTTGAGATAGAATGTGCTGACAACAATCATATCGGAAAGTGGTCGGTTTATTGTTTTTATCTCGTACTTGATGGTGCTTAGTGACTGCTTCAATACACTTTGTGGGTGAGAGGCAACAAGGCTAAGCAGGAGACATTGTATACTGTAGGAACTTGCTCCCAGTGCTGGGAATCAATGTTATTCCTATCAAAATGTCTGTTGGAGCAAGTGTGTTTCCAGTGCTTGCTTGCTTTACGCGGTGCAGCGAGTAAGTTGCCGAGGCCATAGCTAAATGCATAGGGTTCTGCAAACAAAACATATGCATCTCAGCAAGTGGATGGACGATCGACACTGGGCGTATGGTAAACCAGTAAAGTGTCAGAAGGTCAAAGGTAGGGGAGTGGCGAGTCCTGGAGGGAACATATAATAACATATGTCCCGCTGCTGAACTTGATTGCACGGATGAATGTAGGAGGCTGGCCTGGCTTGTAGTGGGTAACAGAGGTACTTACACCTTATGCCAGGTCCAGTTAACCCGTATTAGTGTAGAAGAGGTGTTTCTAGCAGCTTAGGCTGATAGAAGGTAGCTATGGCAAAGCAGCTTAGGCTGGACTAGGAGACATGTAAAGCTCCCTCTATACCACTGGTGTCATATGCACAATATCATAAGAAAACACAATACACAGATATACTAAAAATAAAGGTACTTTAATTTTATGACAATATGCCAAAAGTATCTCAATGAGTACCCTCAGTATGAGGATAAGAAATATACACAAGATATATGTACACAAACCAAAATTATGCAGGTAATAGCAAAAGGAAGTAATGCAAGCAATGTAAAGTTACAGTAGATTGCAATAGGAGCACATAGGTATAGGGGCAACACAAACCATATACTCCAAAAGTGGAATGCGAACCACGAATGGACCCCAAACCTATGTGAGCTTGTAGAGGGTCGCTGGGACTGTAAGAAAACAGTGAGGGTTAGAAAAATAGCCCACCCCAAGACCCTGAAAGGTAGGTGTAAAGTGCACCTAATACCCCCAGAGAGCACAGAAGTCATGATAGGGGGATTCTGCAGGAAGAACAAACACCAGCAATGCAACAACAGTGGATTTCCAGACCTGAGTACCTGTAAGACAAGGGGACCAAGTCCAAGAGTCTCGACAGTGTCGAGAGTGGGCAGGAGCCCAAGAAATGCCAGCTGAGGGTGCAAGGAAGCTGCCACTGGTTGGAAGAAGCTTGGTGTTCTGCAAGAATGAAGAGGACTAGGAACTTCCCCTTTGGAGGATGGATGTCCCACGTCGTGAAGAAGCTTGCAGAGGTGTTCCCACGCAAAAAGACCGCAAAGAAGCCTTGCTAGCTGCAAGGGTTGTGGTTAAGGTTTTTGGATGCTGATGTGGCCCAGGAGGGACCAGGATGTCGCCACTTCAATGAGGAGACAGAGGGGGCGCCCAGCAAGTCAGGGAGCCCTCACAGAAGCCGGCAGCACCCGCAGAATTACCTGAACAGGCACTTAGAAGAAAAGTGAACCAGAGTCCACCCGAAGTCACAAAAGGGAGTCCCACGACGCCGGAGGACAACTCAGAAGGTTGTGCACTGCAGGTTAGAGTGTCGGGGACCCAGGCTTGGCTGTGAACGAAGGAAATCCTGGAAGAGTGCACAGGAGCCGGAACAGCTGCAAATCATGCGGTACCCAGCAATACAGTCTAGCGTGGGGAGGCAAGGACTTACCTCCACCAAACTTGGACTGAAGAGTCACTGGACTGTGGGAGTCACTTGGACAGAGTTGCTGAGTTCCAGGGACCACGCTCGTCGTGCTGAGAGGGGACCCAGACGACCAGTGATGGAGTCTTTTGTTGCCTGCGGTTGCAGGGGGAAGATTCCGTCGACCCACAGGAGATTTCTTCAGAGCTCCTTGTGCAGAGAGGAGGCAGGCTACCCCTAGAGCATGCACCACCTGGAAACAGTTGAGAAAGCCGGCAGGATGAAGCAATACAAGGTTGCTAGTAGTCGTCTTGCTACTTTGTTGCAGTTTTGCAGGTGTCCTGGGCAGTCAGTGGTCGATCCTTTGGCAGAAGGTGAAGAGGGAGATGCAGAGGAACTCTGGTGAGCTCTTGCATTCGTTATCTGGTGAGATCCCCAAAGCAGAGACCCTAAATAGCCAGAAAAGGAGGTTTGGCTACCTAGGAAGGAGGATTGGCTACCAAGAGAGGTAAGAGCCTATCAGAAGGAGCCTCTGACGTCACCTGCTGGCACTGGCCACTCAGAGCAGTCCAGTGTGCTACAAACACCTCTGTTTCCAAGATGGCAGAGGTCTGGGACACACTGGAGGAGCTCTGGGCACCTCCCCTGGGAGGTGCAGGTCAGGGGAGTGGTCACTCCCCTTTCCTTTGTCCAGTTTCGCGCCAGAGCAGGGCTGGGTTATCCCTGAACCGGTGTAGACTGGCTTATGCAGAGATGGGCACCATCTGTGCCCATCAAAGCATTTCCAGAGGCTGGGGGAGGCTACTCCTCCCCAGCCTTCACACCTATTTCCAAAGGGAGAGGGTGTTACGCCCTCTCTCAGAGGAAGTCCTTTGTTCTGTCTTCCTGGGCCAGGG
Source organism: Pleurodeles waltl (assembly GCF_031143425.1). Taxonomy (NCBI): domain Eukaryota; kingdom Metazoa; phylum Chordata; class Amphibia; order Caudata; family Salamandridae; genus Pleurodeles; species Pleurodeles waltl. The sequence goes on from NC_090450.1 coordinate 273,444,932, forward strand.
CTGCCTGGACCCCAGGAGGGCAGAAACCTGTCTGAGGGGTTGGCAGCAGCAGCAGCTGCAGTGGAGACCCCGGAAAGGCAGTTTGGCAGTACCCGGGTTCTGTGCTAGAGACCCGGGGGATCATGGAATTGTCCCCCCAATGCCAGAATGGCATTGGTGGGACAATTCCATGATCTTAGACATATTACATGGCCATGTTCGGAGTTACCATTGTGACGCTGTACATAGGTAGTGACCTATGTACAGTGCACACGTTTAATGGTGTCCGCGCACTCACAAAGTCCGGGGAATTTGCCATGAACGATGTGGGGGCACCTTGGCTAGTGCCAGGGTTCCCACACAATAAGTAACTTTGCACCCAACCTTCAGCAGGTGAAGGTTAGACATATAGGTGACTTATAAGTTACTTAAGTGCAGTGGTAAATGGCTGTGAAATAACGTGGACGTTATTTCACGGAAGCTGCAGTGGCAGGCCTGTGTAAGAATTGTCAGAGTTCCCTATGGGTGGCAAAAGAAATGCTGGATCCCCAATGCCCTGGGTACCTCAGTACCATATACTAGGGAATTATATTGGTGTACCAGTATGCCAATGTGAATTGGTAAATTTAGTCACTAGCCTGTTAGTGACAAATTTGGAAAGCAGAGAGAGCATAACCACTGAGGTTCTGGTTAGCAGAGCCTCAGTGAGACAGTTAGGCATCACACAGGGAACACATACAGGGCACATACTTATGAGCACTGGGGCCCTGCCTGGCAGGGTCCCAGTGACACATAGACTAAAACAACATATATACAGTGAAATATGGGGGTAACATGCCAGGCAAGATGGTACTTTCCTACAGATGCCTTCAGCCAATCCAATGTGAGCACTAGGAAGACCGCTTTGTCCCCACCCGAAACCGACTAAGGGTTGGCTAAGGCCAACCTGTCAACAAGTACAGGTGAGTTGAGTGATGACTCTTCCTGATAAGCACCTGTCCTCCCTGTGCCAGTGTTTTATTTTTGACTTTCTTCACCTTTATGACCGCTAGCTTTCCTTTAATGTTCGGTACCCACTGGTCTTCACCTGGTATGGTGTAAGAACAGACTCTTAATCAGCCTCAGTTGCCTGAGTCCCAGAGAGATATCCTGAAGCCACACTTGGGTGACCCTTCACTCTGACCCTGTCCTTCTACACAGACATTTGGGGGCATATTTAAGAGCTCCTAGCACCATTCTATTGCCACATTAACCACATTTATTTATGCTAATGTGCAGTTAGAAGGCCAAAAATGTTGCACCATATTTACAAAGTGGCACAATGCATGCATTGCACCACTTTGTAACCCTTTGTGCTACATTATGCCTGCACCAGGCATAATGTATTTAAAAGAAGGTGTTCCCCCATTAGGGGAGCTAAAAAAAGGTGCAAGGAAATCTAACAGATTTCCTTGCATAATTTTTTTTGGCACTTTTAATGCTCCCTCAGAGCAGCCGTTAAAAGGGGGCATGCCATTGAATACAATGGGCCCATATGTACTCTGCAGTAGTAGCGCCTAACTTGTGGCGCTACTCCTGAAGAGTACATCAATAGCGTAAAAAATAATAATGCTATTGCCCTCTACCCTGCGCCATTGTGCACCATAGTTCAAATAGGGCACACACATGGTGGCAGTAGGGAGGCACTAGAGGGCGCAAGAAAAGTGGTGCTGCACGCAATGCCCCTTGGAGTGAAGTTGGCCAATGTGCTAGCCAGATCAAACTGGGTCTAGTTAGTCTAGCATGTACCTTTGTGCCTGTGGGTTGGCACCAACTATCAGCCCTCTCCCACATCAGTAGCTAAGTTGATCCTTACTAGACATTAAGACGTGTTTTTGAAGTTACAAGGAGTCCTAAGTCCACATGTTAAGGTATTGTCAAACCTTAACTGTAAACCTGAAGAAAATCATTTATTGAGGTTCTATAACTGTTGGTATGTGCTAGCATACAAGAAAAAACAATCGGCACAGAGTTGAATGTAATTTATTGTGTGCAATACGTTTCATCTACTGCAAGATTTGCCCTCAAAGTGGAGCATAACATGCATGTTTTAGTTTGCCAAAATTCACATGTCCTTGTATTTTCCGGGCATTTTATTCCTAGTAAATATTGTTAAGTTTAACTTGCTGATATTTATCAAAGGGTTGTAGATGTTATCACACACTGTATTTGCAGATTTGATAAAACCCTCAAAACTCATGTTTCTAATATGTGCAGTCAACATACTCATAAGATGGCCTGAGATACTTAAGCATACTGTGTTAGAATCTTGTTTTCCTCCACTACTGGTTGTACCATCTATACTCTGTGTAAGGTTTTCTGGTCTCAATGGGTCAGCGACCACAAGCTGTATTTAAAGAGTTGCAGTTTTCTGGTGTAAATTGCAAGGCTTTCAGTTCTCTTGTGTTATTCTCTGAATTGTGTTTTTAAGCATGACTCAATATGCATGATTTTTTGTAGGCTTACTATTTTGAATCTATCTATCTATCTATCTATCTATCTATCTATCTATCTATCTATCTATCTATCTATCTATCTATCTATCCACCACCTATTATCTTTGTTTTTCTCAGTGAATTTCTGGTGTGTTTGCACTGCTGGGACTGGCCGTAGCCCATGCTAATTATCGTCAGAACCTGTACCCAACCCACTGCCTGTAGTCAATTTCCAGTGTTTATAGCTTTTGGCCAGATGCAGTGGAGGTTAGCTGAAGGGCTTGGCTTTCAGCTGCAGGAATGGCCGCTGGCCCTGGCCTTAGAACAGGCCCTGCTCCAAATCCTCCATGTGTGGACAACTCCTGCGGCATACAGCTGAAGGATGACTGCTGGGCCATGCCTATGGCACTGTACCAAACCAACAGTAAATGACAATCCACAACTACATGTCACATATAACTGTGGGCACCCAGTATTAGCAACCAAATCTATCTTATTGCGTCTAACCCACAATTTAGCTACCAGTCGCTCTGAATAGCCAAAGGCAATGAGTAGCGGGGGTGGGGGATGAAGGGTGATTAGGTTAGCTAGCTAGATACAGTTGTGGGTCAGTAAATTGTTTTCTTTTACATTTCTGTAGAATTTGTGTGTTAGATTTGTGAGTCCTGACACCCTGGGAAGTCCTGTATGCCCCTGCAGGGTCTAGGATTTACAAATGCCATTATTTTTTCTATTCATGGTAATGCCATTGGTGGGTCGCTTTGGGGCTCCCTACATGGCCCTGAGTGCTGCCATGCGGGGTAATGGTGACACAACAGACATTGTCTGTGACATCCACTTAATCAGAAAGAGGCAGGCTCAAGAATCTACAATGCCAATAGCAGAAAAAGCTTTCTCACCCAATTGTGTACCTTCATTTTGTAATTGGAATTGCAAACCCTCAATGGGTTCACAAAGCCGTGGAGAATCCGTGGATTAATTATCCCAGTATCTCTAAAGTTAAACAATGTCAATCTATAACCACATATTTTGTAATCTAGCCTTGATGAATGTTAGGAGGAATGTTGCTAAATTACGGGCAAGCCTTGGTGTTCTAAACTTGGAACTCTTTGGAAATAACGTGGATTGGTGCTTCCAGGCAGAAGAGGTGGTGTACAAATCAAGAGGTTGCCCTATGACATTTCGGAAGATCTAGGGTTCATGCAAAGAACACTTGGAGAACTGAGATCAGTTTCTAAGATTGTGAGACAAGACAAATTAGAACAAGGCCGTGTACAATATTCCAGCCAGCACAAATAATAGAATAAGGAAAATGAAATATTTTGATGATTCCACCAAAGCCAAAGTAGACATAGACTTTTAGTGAGGTCCTGTATTGAAATTACAGTAAATAAATATGTACACTCATTGATTATTGTTTTCTGACATCCAGCTGATGCTTTCAGTATGACACGTACACTCTCGTTCTTACGTTCTTTGAAAATACAATAAAATGTGTTTAAAAAGATAACACATTTATTAAGAAAACAAAAAATGTTCATTCTTTTGAAACTTTTTTCAGTGAGGGATTCTGATGAACTTGGCAAACACAGCATCTTAAAAAACATTGAATTTGTACATTTTGAAGATTGAAGCATGGTGGTAGTCATTCTTCTGTCGGCATGGTGTTGATAGCAACAGTTTTCGTCTGGACAACATCTGCTATGGCACTGCAGTGCAGCATGAGGTTGTCACTGAGTTGTGATGTGGGGAATCCTGGAGATTGTGCCTTACTCCGGTAGGAAGTCCTTTTGTGCCTTCCTTAATGTTTTTAAAAGCCCATGTATGTATGTGGTATTTGTATAGTGTTAGACTTTTCATCCTTGGCGTGGTCTCCCTTAACTTTTTGCCTCTGTTTCCCAGGTTGTTGATGTGTGCTGGACTCTGATTTTCCTGTTTTTGTTACTCTGGGCACTTTACCACTGCCAACCTGTGCTAAAGTGCAAATGCTCCTTTACAAAATGTGTATATAATTGGTTTATCCGTGATTGGCATATTTGATTTATTAGTAAGTCCCTAGTACAGTGCACTAGAGGTGCCCAGGGCCTATAAATCAAATGCTACTAGTGGGTCTGCAGCACTGGTTGTGCCACCCACATAAGTAGCTCTGTAATCATGTCTCAGACCTGCCACTGCAGTGTCTGTGTGTGCAGTTTTAACTGTAAATTTGACTTGGCAAGTGTACCCACTTGCCAGGCCTAAACCTTCACGTCTACTACATGTCAGGCACCCCTAAGGTAGGCCCTAGATAGCCCCAAGGGCAGGGTGCAGTGTATGGTTAAGGTAGGACATACAGTAATGTGTTTTATATGTCCTGACAGTGAAATATTGCTAAATTAGTTTTTCACTGTTGCAAGGCCTGTCCCTCTCATAGGTTAACATGAGGCTACCTTTAAATTGGATTAAAGTGTAGATTCCCTTTGGGAGCGGATGGACATGTGGAGTTTGGGGACTCTGAGCTCACAATTTAAAAATACATCTTTTAGTAAAGTTTATTTTAAGATTGTGTGTTTGAAAATGCTACTTTTAGAAAGTGAGCATTTTCTTGCTGATACAATTTCTGTGACTCTGCCTGTTTGTGGATTCCCTGTCTGGGTCAGTTTGACAGTGGGGCTGGTTGCACCTCACACTAGACAGTGACACAAGGGGAGCTGGGGTGTAGTCTGCATTTCCTAATGAGCCATCTGTGCTAGGAGGTAGGGGAGGAGTGGTCACTTACACCTGAAAGGGCTGTGATTGTCCTCAGACAATGCAGTCTCCAACTCCCTGGTGAGTGTCTTGGGCCTGCCCTGGGCAAGGCACGATTTCACATTCAAGAAAGACTTTGCTTTGAAGTAGGCCTATTTCAAAGGAGAAAATGGGTATAAGAAGGGCACCCAAAACCATAGACTTTAGAACACTTCTGGAAACCAAGAGGAACCTCTGCCTGGAGAAGAGCTGAAGAGCTGAGGAAGAAGAGCTGCCCTGCCTGTGACTGTGTTTTGTGGAACTATCCTGCAGTTGCTGCTTCTGCCAGTGTAAGAGGGCAAAGACTGGACTTTGTGTGCCTTCCATCTTGTGAAGATCTCCAAGGGCTTGATTTAGAGCTTGCCTCCTGTTGTTTGAAGTCTCAGGGACAGCAAAGACTTCTCTTTGCCAGCACCTGGAGTCCCTGGAGAGACTCCTACTCTGCCAAGTGGTGCCCATCCAGTTCATGGGACCCTGAAAGGAGAAGCTGGCAGCCTAAGAGGCAGAAATCCACGCACAGAACGCCGTGCGGGAAAAAGATCGACGCAACTCCAATCTGCTGCCGGGAAATCGATGCGCCGCTGGCTTCGCGGCTGAAAATCGACTCTCGCCTGCAACGCGACTGAAGAATCGAAGCACGGAGCTGGAGAAACGACGCGCAGCATCGCTGACGGAGGCTGGGAGATCGCAACCTGCACTGCGTGGTTTTCGGATAATCGTGCAGCTGGATTTCCAACTCAAGTACCACTGGGCATGTAAAAACAATGCAAGGCCTGCCCAGACCCGGGAGTGCTGACCGGATCGACACATCGCTTTCCTGCGGAGAGAAGAAACGACGCGCCCTGACCCGATTAAAGGGGAAACGACGGAAGGTCTCGCTCGTGAGTGAAATCGATGCATTGCAAGCCCTTTTTGACGCACACTCGCCCGTACGTGGTTATTTTTATGGCACCCAAGGTACATTTTCACGCTAACAATGTTAGTGTGTGTTTAAAACTACATGAAGACTCTTTTTGCTTTTTAATTGATAACTTGACTTGTGTATTGTGGATTTTTGTCGCTCCGGTCTTGTTTTGGTTAGATAAATATTTCCTATTTTTCTAAACCTGTAATGTGTCATTTTGTAGTGTTTTCATTAAGTTACTGTGTGTGTTGGTACAAATACTTTACACCTAGCACTCGGAAGTTAAGCCTACTGCTCTGCCAAGCTGCCAAGAGGGTAGCAGGGGTTAGCTGAGGGTGATTCTCTTTTACCCTGACTAGAGTGAGGGTCCTTGCTTGAACAGGGGGTAACCTGACTGTCACCCAAAGACCCCATTTCTAACATATAGCGTGAAGCTAGCCAAAAAGGCAGGAGGGTTTTGTACAGGGTCAAAAGCAGGCATAAAGACAACAAACTATTGAGGAAAGGTATCACACCATCACAAGTGTGCAGAACAATGATCCCTAAGGCGTCCTGATGCATCACCAGAAAGGTATTGGCAGCAGACACATTCACACTGCACTGACCACATGATGACTCCAATCATATATACAACAAAGTCCCGGATCTGCCTGCATCACAATCAACCAGGCCTCAAAATGGTGAAATGTTTTGCCTGCACTGGTGGCAAGATGGCATTCTCAGGCCATCCTCCCAAGTGCTAATGATCTGCACATTTCAGCAGGTATTTGAGTCAAAAAGATCTGGCTTGCTCCACAAATATCATGTCAATTCAACCAAAACAATGGGCACCTGCCCCAAGTGGATTAACTGCAAATTACAAGGTCTCTGCTTACTGTAACACTAAACTGGTGAAGGTAGATGTCACAATACATCTAGTAACATTGTACGGGCACACAGAAGCCACAGAAGAGACTGCCACTACACCCCTGGGTGAAGACCTCAGTGAAGAAGACACTCCTGGACATCTGAACGTGGAGGATGCTGGGTAACCTGGTCAGACACCAATAGTGAGCCTCACTGTAGCCATATCAAAACCTCCCAGTCCGGTTGCCTCAGCATCACAGGCAACCATTTTCCCCCCCAACCTGTGTCCTTAGCACAGTGTTTACCATTTTGTGCCCCCAGAGCTGAGTCCTGAGTTGCAGCACAACACTTCCAACAATGAGGTTCTAGGACCCAGTTGGAGAGGGCACCCTGTGGCCAGGACATAGGCCGGTGGGGGTAGGTTGTGTGGGAGGGATGCTGTGGGCCAGCGGAGTTAGGCAACTGGGGATGCTCCTGGACAGGACACCATCAGCCATATCTTGGGGGTTTATCAGGAGTCCCAAGGCGTGAAGGGCCAGGTCTTGACCAGACTCCTGGATAGGAAGCAGCTAGAGAGATACATACATTGAGACATGTCAACACGTGGAGGCCCTCAATAACAACATGGCCTCCCTAACAGGGCTGCTGAGGGACATTTACACAACCTGAGCAGGGCTTTTCCAAACCAATCTACCCCTTCTTTTGGCTCACCAACAGCAGGTCCATCAAAATCAATGCCAGACACATTCAGGGAGGCACTGCAAGAGGAAGAATGAGCCACAGGCACCCCTGCCTCTGTAGCAGCAGACCCTGCCCCCCATGTAAGCGGGGACGTCCAGTAGAATTCAGGCGGTGTGGATGGCAAGACACCCACCACTGCCAGTAATTAGCCTCTTCCTTAAGGACCTCCTTTGTGTCCCACACAATCACTCTGTTGACTGATCCTGAAACACATTCCAGTTCTAATGGGAGGAGTACTCTCCACTTTGGACTATCAATGTTGTGGCATCTACTCCAATGATTACATTCACTGAGACTGACCCCTTCACTTTACATTTGTGTTTCTTTATGTCCAAAATGAATTTTCTCCAAGAGCATTGTAATAAATTCACTCATCACAAACTCATTGTCTGCTTGCTCACTTTCCACATTTTGCTACATAGAGATGTAAGACCATGTGAACCATAGGATGAAGAAAGAAGCTACTTGTGCAAGGAGGGATATTTTACAGGTACACAGTGTTCTGCTCTGGATTACAACCATTACACACCAACACATTAGTACAAGTGTCTGGTCAAACCAAAAATGTTATTCCAGTGTACAGAACATAGGCATAACATATCTTTTAGGAACAAGAATATGTGACTCATACTGAGTAAAAGTACATATTTCAAGATACAGCCCCCCAGACCACAGAAAGAAGGGATTTGTCAGACACTGTCCTGTAGATTAGTGGATGATTTCACCAGCTTCAGCCTTATCACATACAACACCATAAGTAATCCAGCATCACATAATTCAAGATACAAACAGATGACAGTACAACAGTCCTGATCACAGGGACATCATCATCTAATGGTCATGCATCTGGGGGTATGACACAAACATACGTCAGTGTTGTGCCACAAGCACTGTGGCTTGCAATGATGAAACACATCTACAGACACATACAAGTCATACAAAAAAGTGTTTAGCCTATGTGAAGGTAAAATGACTTAGCTGTAAGGTAGGACTACATATTTCATGCCCACACGATGACACACATTGTGCAATTGGCCCACCACAGCATACAAAACAAGTCAAATGGGCACTGCTGACCTTCCACCCAAACACTGTGCAAGCTGTCTTGGCATAGGTCTCCTACACCCACACTCTGCGACCTACATTACCTGGAACAATCCATGTCCACTATGCATGCCAGGACAGCAGTACATACCTGCCAATGTCACAACTCTGAAATGCCCACATGAGGATGTCATCATGGAGGTACCTGAACAAAGTCAAAACAAGGAGTATAGGCTTGAAATCATACCGATGACACAAATCACATAGCAATCATCTGGAGAACAAAGCACTATGCAAGGAAACTGACTCAAACAAAGCAACATCATCAAGGTTGGGATGTGTCAAAAGCTATCTCATCAAGCAGCCTTTGGCTCCCTAGCTGTTACCAATACCATAAACTCCACACATTCTCACAACTACAGTCATAACATTACATGGCACACTTACACTCACAAAAAGTAGTTGTTGATGAGATCTTCCCGGAAGTGTTCTCCTTCTTCACCACTGTCATCCTCACTGGGCATTTCAGGAGTGTCACCTGGTGACACTGCAAGCTCGCCCTCCTCTGGGATGTACGGGATATTCCTCCGCACTGTGATGTTGTGGAGCATACCACAGTAATCTGACACACTTACCTGGGCGAGTAGGAGAGGGCTCCACCAGACTTGTCCAGACACCTTAATCTGGCCTTCAGGAGCTCAAAAGCCTGCTCCACTGGCTGCCCTCTTCTTCCATGGGCCTCATTGAAGTAGACTTCCCCTGGAGTAGTTGGATTCCTCAGTGGTGTCAACAACCAAGGACGGTTTGGATATGCTGAGTCTCCTGTCAAGGAATGAGACATAACTGCAACAATGAGTCATTCACTTCATGATTGGAGCACCTGACATTGCTCACACACAAGCAGGACAGATGTTACATACCAACCAGCCAGGCCCTCTCTGGGTGCAGTTGTGACATCAGCTGGGTTATGGTGCTGTTCTGCATTATGACGGAATCATGGGCTGAACCCGGATAATGGCTACATACATGTGAAATGCAGAGTTCTGCCAAACAGACAACTTGCATGTTGATGGAATGAAAGTTCTTTCTGTTACTATAAACTTGTCTATTGGCCTACGGTGGCACCAAGCCAACATGTGTGCCCTCAATGGCCCCCACCACATGTGGGAGGTGGACAAAACCATAAAAGTCAGACATCACATTGGCTAAATCCTCACTTCGGGAAACCTGATATAGCTGTCAAGGTGTTTTAGCATTGCTAGGAGGACATCATACAACACCAGACTGAACATAGGTTGGGACATATCAGAAGATAGGGCCACAGTATGTTTGAAGGTCCCTGTGGCTAAGAAGTGCAATACTGACATGACTTGTACAACGGGTGATATGCTGGCTAGATAACTAATAGTTGGCATCAGATTTGGCTCCAATTGACACATAAGTCTGCTACAGTTATCCCATCCAGGCGGTAGTACATTATGATGTGTCGTTGCTCTATTGCCTGAAGGTCTGGCAGTGGACGGTAGACAGGAGGTTGTTGCATCCTCCCTCTCCCAGGGTACCAATGTGTGAAAAGACATGAGTTGTAACATTAGTTACTGTGCCCGTAGCAACATGCATGATGCATGCAAATGATATCATGTGACAAAGAATTTGTCTCTGAATAGACATGGCAGCCAGTACACATCACAGATGGCAGCTACTCAAAGGGTCACATGTGACCCTCCTGGTTTTCAACACATGTGTCCACGACATGGATTTGGATAAAACTCAAAGATGTGCAACATAATTGTCCCTTAAAATGTTACTGTACATTCCGCCTGCCAAAATGTCAGTTGGTGGTGGTGGAGTGTGCACTACTGTTAAGTGCCATCTGTGCCCTGCAACATACTACAATGGTGGTTGAGTATAAGGACCTACATGTCAAGACAGGATAAGGATGTTTGTGAAAGAACAAAACATGCATTGTAGGTGTGACACAGTTTTTTAAGTCCAATACAGCATTTTAGCCCGCCAAAATGGCGGATGCCTAACCTACTCCACTGGACATTAGGAACCACCCGTTACCACTGGCGGAAGTCGTCATGGTGGTAGGCGGTTGTAACCACAGCAGACACAGCCATAGGCTAATGTTATTTCCAGTAGTAAATATGGCTCAATGGCTGTATCTGCCGGCCGTGACGACCGTATATGTGGCGGATGTGACCGCCATGTTGTGCACATTCATTCACTTGACTCCTGACACTGCTGCCAGCAAAACCTCCAAAGCCTGAGCTGCTGTGTACTGCCTCTGGGAGCAATCATGCCACGTTCAGCAGGTGATAGGGCACCTACCTTCTCTCCAGAGGAGCTGGAGAGGCTCGTCAACAAGGTCCTATCCCTGCATGAACAGCTCATTGGCTCAACAGAGGAGCAGGGAAGTACCTCACTTGGACAATTTTCTCTGTACTTCACCATCTTTTCCCTTCTCAGAGGCTACAATGTGCCCCTGTGTGCCAGTTAGACTTCTTGTGTGCCTGTTGTTGCAGTCTGTGTGGCGTCAATGAGATGTATAATGTGCAGGTATTGGTGGCCAGTACCATATGTTAAGTTCAGTGACATTGTGTTTTGTGAGTTTTTTGGGGTACTAGATCCTCCTTGTGTTGGATGCACCATACTAGGTAATGATACTTTACTGCCATCCAATTACATCTCTTCATTCATGATTGTTGTAAATGTTGGACTACGTGTATGCGCATGACAGCATGAGCTGTGTGTGCATCTTGTCTGAGTCATTTGAGGATCTTGTGAGCAATATGTATGGTGCCACAGATCTTCCAAGCCACACCTGGCCATGCAAAACTGTTGTCCAGAAGGCATATCCTGACTCACTCTGCCCTTCAGGTTGCCACACAAACCACATGACAAATTGCTGATGGCCACATGATGTACTGTCATGCATGGAAATGATGGTAATGGAGTGACATGAAGGCTCTGAAGTCTCAGCCTGCAGAGACCAGGACCTCTCAAATGTATCTCCAGTAATGGACCTGTGAAAGAGTCAATGTGGCTTTGCAACTGTGGTACTGTGCCCACTTCCTATACACAAGCAGATCCTGCATGTGGCCATTTTGATGTTCTAGTGGCAAAACCTCCCCTCACTGCCTCAGTCCATTGACTAGATTAGGAATGGGTACTGAGGTACATCTCAGAAGTAGTCCAATAACCTAATGAATCTGATGTGGAATTATGATTGGTGAAGGAACACCAAATGCCTGATATTTTCACTCTGTACAATGTAGGCAAAATCCACGGGATGAAATAGGCTTAAAATGTCAAAAACACATGGGAATCAGTGTGGAAACACCAGTTGCCATATATGAGCCCCCAATTCTATTTTTTTTAAATTGTTGTGCATTCCTGCAACCTCGAAATACTGGTACCTCCTATACTGACACTTCCCGGCATGTTAATTCATATGTGATATTACTGAATAACTCAGAATCAAGCCCTACCTAAGTGGCACAAAAACACACCTAAAATGCAAGTGCAAAATGTGCCTTATCAAAAGCATAAACTATGAAAGAAATTTCATTTGAAGCCAAAAATGCACGTCCCCAATTTACCATAATTGTTTTTTATTTAATTTGATGGATGTATAACGAAAAAAAACATAGCAAATTTATAGGGAAGGAGGTGTGCCTGACATATGGGAGATTTATCATGGATAAAATCATTAACCAGGCAATTGAATATAGACACGTATTTTCATCATTTTCAAAGGTCTTCTTATGCCGCTCATTAACACCGACCCTTGTTTCCCTATTCATGCACGCATAGGAGTTACACTCATTTACACATTATGAGTTTTAAGCGCAGATATGTCCCAAGTCCATCGAAGTACCGGTTGAATGATTTGTTTGACGAAATATGTACTACAGAAACAGCATGCTACCAAAATGTCGTGGCCAAATATTAAGGACCGGAATAGGTAAGTGCATATAGGTAAATCAAGGGACGTAGATGTGGAGTTAAGAAAATAGATAGTTACCTTGTAAATATCGGGGTCGTAAAAATATTGTCCATGATATTTGGTAAGATGATATTAATGCAGTTCATATTAAGGTGGAATACCATATGGAGGGTTAGCTGCGAGTTCCCTTATTTCTATATATTCCAGGCACTTGGGATAGTGTATCAATGAGTAGTGAGATTCCTTACAAAGAACAGTTTTATTGTAGCCAGGCCCTGGGGTATTGTATGAAGTACTGAACGATGTGTGAAGTCGGGTTTGAACTACACATTCACAGGAAGCGGAATGTGATATGGAGAAGAATGTAGTTATAACAAAAAGCTGTTTTTTTAAATAAATATTTGCATTAGGTATTTTTTTACAGGTTCAGATACAGGGAGATGAATTTACCAGAAAAATGCTTTTTGTAGACTAAGTTGCAAACTGGCATTGACTCTCCTGTTGATTCAAAGAAACAACTTGGTAAACAAGCTTTGGCATAGCCAGTAGGTCTCGCTTTTGGACCCGTAAGTGTTTATCCAGAACTATCGGCATTGCGAGTGTCTTTAAGCTATGTTGTAAAGCAGCGTGGGTGCTGTGCAGCATATTTAAAAGTTATAACAAGGAAGTAATATAAGCATTTGTGTTACCTTATATATAATTAATAAGACATAATTTGTTCTGTGCCTTTTATGCTTGAAACATTAATGTTGTTCAGTCATTTGTGGACTGTTTTGCAATTCTCCAAGTGTAATAATGTACACTTGTTGGTTCCTCCCCGTGGTTGAGTTACACTAAAAATAAAATGTGCAATTGAAAAATGTCCCATGGTGACGAAGAATTGGCTGCATTTAAATGTTTTGGGCTAATTTGTAATTCTCTCTGCTTTCAGTAAAGAGTCTTCTACCGACTGGTGCCATCGGAGGAACATTTTTTTTTAGTTGCTGCCTAATGATTAAAGATGCTGTACCTCTGCCTTCTGACTCCATGACAGATCGCACTTATACCTGGGAGGAGTACACATCTACATAACCGTTGTGGACTCTTTTCTTGCCCACGGGAGAGGATGTGTCATAAGGGTCAGAGCTGCGGACGTTGGACTCTGCTTGGCTCAATAGCTTGGGATTCTGAACATACCAATTATTCTCTCCATGCCTACCAAAAATGAATGTGTTCTTATGAAATGCAAATGGTGCTCATGTAAAGCACTCCAATACCTTTCGGTCGAGTTCACGCTATATAAAGCTGCAAAAATAAAAACAAGCATTTGCAATGCAATAGGTCTTGCCTTTTCTTGAGTTATACCTATTCGCATTGTAAATTCATAACTCGACTTTTATTGCCACATAAATTAGTCAATTCTGCCTCATAATTTCATCTTTTCCTTCCATATAATTCTAGTGGCCCAGCATTTAACTAAAGCACTCCCATTTACCTTAGTTGCGTAGGTTCTCATTGTCCTAATGAGACTAGCGGATTTGGGCAACAGAATCACCTGTACTGCGTGGACTGAATCTGATCCCGCACCATGTGACACGTGTCGGCCTAATATGGGTATTTTCCGGCTAACTAGCAGTGCCTCATCTCCACCCAAGAGCAGGGATGATTGGGGCAACTGGGGGCATGACATACATGACTCCTCAGGGGAATCGTGGGCACTCAGATCTCATCCGTTTCTCTCGGTTACATTAGTCTTACATTTGCAAGGACAATCAGAGGCAGAGTATAGTTCAATAAGGTTTTTATTGAAGTAACTGCATCTTAGATAATAAAGCATGTATTGCAATAACTAGGATGATGAAGCACAATAAGATTAAGATTGTGACCAGGAGAGTAAAACACAAGAATAACTCTACCATATTGTCACTAAGGTTGTTAAGGATAGTTCCTACCTAGGCTATGTTAGAGCACAACCTGTTAAGCTCTAATTCTGACCTTCACGTTTCCCGTAGGAAGACATCATCCCTCATACCTAAGCAAGAGGCCTGTAGTCTACATAAGCAGCTGCAGAGAAACAATCAGCAATCAGCATACAGTCGTGGTCATCTGGCTGGAATCTCCCTCTAACGTACATGGGTCAAAGTAGTGTTTTTATAATCAAACAGCTGATGTTCCAAGAAAGGATCCCCGCTAAGAGTGTGTATGTTTCTGTGAACATTGGAGACAAAGTGTACCACTTTTGCCAGCAACCTATCTTACTGCAGCCTTGAGAAAAGCACAGAGTGAAAGAAATGTCTTGTTTAGGAACACAGTGCTGACAGAGGCGTAGAACAGCTAGATAGAGAAAATAAAACAAGACCGCAAATGTGGCTATTGTTAAAATAATATAACGAAGCTAAAATAAAACATATCTAGGATAAAGTGCACAGCGGCAGGCTCAAATAATGTGTAGAAAACTATAGCTAAAATGGCTACACAACACCTTCTTCCTCTATCTTAAAACATATACAATTATCATATAAACCTTTATCAGAAATAAACGTTTGCCATTAGAATCTAATGCTCAAAACACCATAACAACAATATCATTTTGGACGGATTGGAGGGTAAAAGGAAAGAGGGAGTAGGAGTAAAGATGGAGAGGACAAGTGGCATAGTAACGGTGTCATGGGTCATGGAGTAAGAAAGGAAAATGGTTGACTGCTATTTCGGTATGAAAATCCAGCAGTAACTAGAGTTGAGTGAGGTCCATAAGTCTCTGGGCCCCGGTGCCACTGCACCTGCTGCTCCATTGATGACTAGGCCTCAGGAGAGAAAGCAGAGAAGGCAGAAAAAGAGAAATGAAAGGAATACAACAGACAAAAGGAAGAAAAAGAAGGGGCCTCAAAGAAATAAAAGAATGAAGGGAAACAAAGAACCAGAAAACAGAAACACAACTTAAAGAAGAAATAGAGCAAACGTGTTAGAGAAAAGAAAAAAGGGAAGGAAGCTAGAGAACAAAAGATAAAAAGGAAAAACAATGAAAAAAATATGAAAAGAAAGAGAAAAATGAACATTAGAGAAAAAAAGAGAGATGGTGAGAGAAACAAGCAGCGAAAGAACCAGGGCATGTATGTACTGACACATTTCCCAGAGACAGAATGGGAAAACCACTTTGACACTTCGGGGCCCCAACAAGTAACTTGTGGCTTCCACATACAGAAGGGAAAAAGAGGTATTTATAGTAAAATGCAAAATGACAGATAAAGTTAAGAAAAACACCACAAAAACGAAGGAAGAAAGATCTAAAAAAAAAAGGAGAATGGACGCATACCAAGTCAAAGGAAAGTGCAAACAAAAAAAAACAGAGAACGAATGAAGGGAAGAGAAAAAATAGTGAAAGAATGAACGCCTGATGAAGAAAAAAGAGGAACGAAACAAGGAAAGAAATAACCAGGTTTTAGCGTGTTTGAAAGAGGAGGTAGCAAGAGAAGAGAAAGAGGGAAAAAAGGAAGAGGAGTGGAAATAAACAGTTGAACGAAAGAGCAAAACTGTTAATGTGTGGATTTTAAAAGCTGGAAAGGGAAAAGTGGAGGAGAAAGAAAACATTGAGAGTAAACAGAGTAAAGGAAAGAAATGAGTGAGATTGGTAAAACAGATCCTCCAAAATAAAGATGACAGCTAAGAATAGATTTCATTGGCTACCCCACATCCTCAAACAGAAGTCAGAGTGTGGAACAGCAGGGGTCACTGCAGAAGAGAAGGAGTTGCATTAGCAGAGTTGTATGTGAACCCCAATACAGTAATATTGGGGCACATAGATCAGGATTTGGGGTATAGACAGAGCTGTGTCCTGACCCAGTGCTGGAATAACAGAAAGGCAGTGGGTGAGGAATGAGAATTGGAGCGCTTTGTAATTCCTGGTAATATATTAATAGTGTGCTGTAGGTTACGGTTGAGGTGCACTGACAGTTGTATGTGGGCTGCAGCACTGGAACAGAAACGGGCACACAAGGTCAGAAGTGAGGTATGTTAATGGAGCTATGTGTGCAACCTAGTATTGGCGTGCCAGTGTTGCAGAGTGTTAGCGTGGAGGGGCCCCGGTGAAGCTGCGAGTGGGGTCCCAGTATGAGAGTGACATTGTCTCTGAATCACAGAAGCAGGAGTCCTGAAGGGCGTGTGTGTTAGCCTTAGTACTGAGAAGAAATGTGCACTGAATGTTAGAACTGATGGATTCTGGCAGAGCTTTGGTGGTTCCCATCAACAGTGGTGTTGGATGTTAGACTTGAGGTGCTCTGGCTGAGCTGTGTCTTGCTCTTTTGGGTCCAGTTATGGCTTGCCTGTGGGACTGAATATTAGAATTGAGCTGCTGCAATTGAACTGTATGTGATGGGGTCCCAGTATAGGAAAGGAAGTGACCTTGCTGGGGTAGAACTGAGGTGCGCTGATGGAGCTCGGCCTGAGGTCCTAGTACTGAAACAGCAGAATGTACTGACTGTAAGAACAGAGGTGCTCTGGCAGACAGCGTGTGTGGGGTTGTGGCACAGCTGAGGGCTTGGAGTGTGTTGGCATGGAGGTGTGTTGAGGTGCACTAATGGAGCTGCGCCCAAGGTTCCAATACTGGAGCAGCAGAGTGTACTGACTGCAAGAAAAGAGGTGCTCTGACAGACAGCTTGTGTGGGGTTACTGACACGGCTAAGGGCTTGGGGTGTGTGAACTGTGGTGCACTGATGGAGCTGCGCCTGAAGTTCCAGTACTGGAGCAGTAGAGTGTACTGACTGCAAGAACTGAAGTGCTCTGGCAGACAGCTTGTGTGAGGTTCCTGGGATGACTGAGGGCCTGGAGTGTGTGAACTCTGGTGCACTGATGGAGCTACACCCGAGGTCCCAGTACTGGAGCAGCAGAGTATGCTGACTGCAAGAACTGAATTGCTCTGGCAGACAGCGTGTTTGGGGTTCCTGGCACTGCCATGGCTAAGGGCTTGAAGTGTTTGAACTGTGATGCACTGATGGAGCTTTGCCTGAGGTCCCAGTACTAGAGCAGTACAGAGTGTGCTGACTGCAAGAACTGAGGTGCTCTGGCAGACAGTGTGTGTGGAGTTCCTGTCACAGGCATGGCTAAGGGCTTGAAGTGTGTGAACTGCGGTGCTCTGATGGAGCTGCACCTGAAGTCCCAGTACTGGAGCAGCAGAGTGCACTGACTGCAAGAACAGAGGTGCTCTGGCAGACAGTGGGTGTTGGGTTCTTGGCACTGGCACGGCTGAGGACTTGGAGTGTGTGAACGGTGGTGCACTGATGGATCTGCGCCCAAGGACCCAGTACTGGAGCAGCAGAGTGTACTGACGGTACAAACTGAAGTGCTCTGGCAGACAGCGTGTGTGGGGTTCCAGGCACGGCTGTGGGCTTGGAGTGTGTGAACTGCAGTGCACTGATGGAGTTACACCCGAGGTCCCAGTACTGGAGCAGCAGAGTGTACTGACTGAAAGAACTGAGGTGCTCTGGCAGACAGCATGTGTGGAGTTCCTGGCACTGGCATGGCTGAGGGGTTTGAGTGTGTTAACAGCGGTGCACTGATGGAGCTTCGCCGAGGTCCCAGTACTGGAGCAGTACAGAGTGTCTTTACTGCAAGAACTGAATTGCTCTGGCAGACAGCGTGTGTGGGGTTCCTGGCACTGACATGGCTAAGTGCAAAAAGAACAAGTGATGGATGGAATGCTGAACAATGTCAAACATTCACCCCCAGTACAGAGATCTAGGCCTCAATCCATTGTGTTTTTGCTGCCCATGCTTTCCAGTTTGGACCCAACCATATGCAAATCAGTCTTGACCCTTTTCCCTATGGGAACAGTCCAGCCCGAACTGCCAGGCCAAGTGGGAAGGGTATGCCCAGACGTGGGTCCCGTGCTCACTACACCACTGGATTCAAGCTAGCCTAGCTGATGAGGGGTGATACCCTGAAACCGGCCCTAGGATGCTTGTTTCCGGTCCAGGGAGGACGTGGCTTGGCAGTTCGGGCTGGACTGTTCCCATGAGGAACAGGGTCAAGACTGATTTGCATATGGCTGGGTCCAACCTGGGGTGGCGTGGTGAGCAAAAAAACTTTGGATTAAACCCAGATCTTTGTGACTGGGGTGAATGTTTGATTTGCTCTGTATTCCGTCCATCATCTGCTCTTTTTGCATTTGTCGCCCCAAGTGGGAAGGGTATGCTCAGACATGGGTCCCGTGCTCACTGCGCCACTGGATTCAAGCTAGCCTAGCTGATGAGGGGTGATACCCTGAAACCGGTCTTCGGATGCTTGTTTCCGGTCCAGGGAGGACCTGGTTTGGCAGTTCGGGCTGGACTGTCCCCATGAGGAACAGGCTCAAGACTGATTTGCATCGGGCTGGGTCCAACCTGGGGTGGTGTGGTGAGCAAAAAAACGATGGATTAAACCCAGATCTTTTTGACTGGGGGTGAATGTTTGATATGCTGTGCATTCCGTCCATCATCTATTCTTTTTGCATTTGTCGCCCCAAGTGGGAAGGGTATGCCCAGACGTGGGTCCCGTGCTCACTGCGCCACTGGAATCAAGCTAGGCTAGCTGATGAGGGGTGATACCCTGAAACCGGTCCTAGTATGCTTCTTTCCGGTCCAGGGAGGACCTACCTTGGCAGTTCGGGCTGGACTGTTCCCATGAGGAACAGGGTCAAGACTGATTTGCATATGGCTGGGTCCAACCTGGGGTGGTGTGGTGAGCAAAAAAATGATGGATTAAACCCAGATCTTTGTGACTGGGGGTGAATGTTTGAATTGCTCTGCATTCCGTCCATCATCTGTTCTTTTTGCATTTGTCGCCCCAAGTGGGAAGGGTATGCCCAGACGTGGGTCCCGTGCTCACTGCGCCACTGGATTCAAGCTAGCCTAGCTGATGAGGGGTGATACCTTGAAACCGGTCCTAGGATGCTTGTTTTCGGTCCAGGGAGGACCTACCTTGGCAGTTCTGGCTGGACTATTGCCACGAGGAACAGGGTCAAGACTGATTTGCATATGGCTGGGTCCAACTGGGGGTGGCTGTAGGAAAGTACCATCTTGCCTGGCATGTTACCCCCATATTTCACGGTATATATGTTGTTTTAATGTATGTGTCACTGGGACCCTGCCAGCCAGGGCCCCAGTGCTCATAAGTGTGCCCTGTATGTGTTACCTGTGTTATGACTAACTGTTTCACTGAGGCTCTGC
The DNA here is from genome assembly GCF_031143425.1 of Pleurodeles waltl. NCBI lineage: Eukaryota > Metazoa > Chordata > Amphibia > Caudata > Salamandridae > Pleurodeles > Pleurodeles waltl. The sequence continues at coordinate 273,464,816 of NC_090450.1, forward strand.
TATCCAGAACCTCAGTGGTTATGCTCTCTCATTTCTTTCCAAATTGTCACTAACAGGCTAGTGACCAATTTCACCAATTTACATTGGCATACGGGAACACCCTTATAATTCCCTAGTATATGGTACTGAGGTACCCAGGGTATTGGGGTTCCAGGAGATCCCTATGGGCTGCAGCATTTCTTGTGCCACCCATAGGGAGATCTGACAATTCTTACACAGGCCTGCACTTGCAGCCTGAGTGAAATAACGTCCACGTTATTTCACAGCCATTTACCACTGCACTTAAGTAACTTATAAGTCACCTATATGTCTAACCTTTACCTGGTATAGGTTGGGTGCTAAGTTAGTTAGTGTGTGGCCACCCTGGCACTAGCCAAGGTGCTCCCACATTGTTCAGGGCAAATTCCCCAGACTTTGTGAGTGCGGGGACACCATTACACGCGTGCACTATACATATGTCACGACATATGTATAGCGTCACAATGGTAACTCCGAACATGGCCATGTAACATGTCTAAGATCATGGAATTGTCACCCCAATGCCATTCTGGCATTGGGGAGACAATTCCATGACCCCCCGAGTCTCTAGCACAGACCTGGGTACTGCCAAACTACCTTTCCCGGGGTTTCACTGCAGCTGCTGCTGCTGCCAACCCCTCAGACAAGTTTCTGCCCTCCTGGGGTCCAGCCAGGCTTGGCCCAGGAAGGCAGAACAAAGGAATTCCTCAGAGAGAGGGTGTTACACCCTCTCCCTTTGGAAAAAGGTGTCAGGGCTGGGGAGGAGTAGCCTCCCCCAGCCTCTGGAAATGCTTTGATGGGCACAGATGGTGCCCATCTCTGCATAAGCCAGTCTACACCGGTTCAGGGATCCCCCAGCCCTGCTCTGGCGCGAAACTGGACAAAGGAAAGGGGAGTGACCACTCCCCTGACCTGCACCTCCCCTGGGAGGTTCCCAGAGCTCCTCCAGTGTGCTCCAGACCTCTGCCATTTTGGAAATAGAGGTGCTGCTGGCACACTGGACTGCTCTGAGTGGCCAGTGCCAGCAGGTGACGTCAGAGACTCCTTCTGATAGGCTCCTTCAGGTGTTGCTAGCCTATTCTCTCTCCTAGGTAGCCAAACCTCCTTTTCTGGCTATTTAGGGTCTCTGCTTTGGGGAATTCTTTAGATAACGAATGCAAGAGCTCATCAGAGTTCCTCTGCATCTCTCTCTTCACCTTCTGCCAAGGAATCGACTGCTCACCATGCTGGAAGCCTGCAAAACTGCAACAAAGTAGCAAAGACGACTACTGTGACCTTGTAACGCGGATCCTGCTGCCTTCTCAACTGTTTTCCTGGTGGTGCATGCTGTGGGGGTAGTCTGCCTCCTCTCTACACTAGAAGCTCCGAAGAAATCTCCCGTGGGTTGACGGAATCTTCCCCCTGCAACCGCAGGCACCAAAGAACTGCATCACTGGTCCTCTGGGTCTCCTCTCAGCACGACGAGCGAGGTCCCTTGAACTCAGCAACTCTGTCCAAGTGATTCCCACAGTCCAGTGACTCTTCAGTCCAAGTTTGGTGGAGGTAAGTCCTTGCCTCCCCACGCTAGACGGCATTGCTGGGAACTGCGTATTTTGCAGCTACTCCGGCTCCTGTGCACTCTTCCAGGATTTCCTTTGTGCACAGCCAAGCCTGGGTCCCTGGCACTCTAACCTGCAGTGCACGACCTCCTGAGTTGTCCTCCGGCGTCGTGGGACCCTCCTTTGTAACTTCGGGTGAGCTCCGGTTCACTCCACTTTGTAGTGCCTGTTCTGGCACTTCTGCGGGTGCTGCTTGCTTTTGAGAGGGCTCCTTGTCTTGCTGGGCGCCCCCTCTGTCCCCTCACGCAATTGGCGACATCCTGGTCCCTCCTGGGCCACAGCAGCATCCAAAAACCTTAACCACAACCCTTGCAGCTAGCAAGGCTTGTTTGCAATCTTTCTGCACGGAAACACCTCTGCACGACTCTTCACGACGTGGGACATCCATCCTCCAAAGGGGAAGTTTCTAGCCCTTGTCGTTCTTGCAGAATCCACAGCTTCTACCATCTTGTGGCAGCTTCTTTGCACCCACAGCTGGCATTTCCTGGGCATCTTCCCCTCCCGACTTGCTCGTGACTTTTGGATTTGGTCCCCTTGTTCCACAGGTACTCTCGTCAGGAAATCCATCGTTGTTGCATTGCTGGTGTTGGTCTTCCTTGCAGAATTCCCCTATCACGACTTCTGTGCTCTTTGGGGAACTTAGGTGCACTTTGCACCCACTTTTCAGGGTCTTCGGGTGGGCTATTTTTCTAACCCTCAGCGTTTTCTTACAGTCCCAGCGACCCTCTACAAGGTCACATGGGTTTGGGCCCATTCGTGGTTCGCATTCCACTTCTAGAGTATATGGTTTGTGTTGCCCCTATCCCCATGTGCCCCCATTGCATTCTATTGTGACTATACATTGTTTGCACTGTGTTCTATTGCTATTACTGCATATTTTGGTATTGTGTACATATATCTTGTGTATATTTGCTATCCTCATACTGAGGGTACTCACTGAGATACTTTGGCATATTGTCATAAAAATAAAGTACCTTTATTTTTAGTATATCTCCGTATTGTGTTTTCTTATGATATTGTGCATATGACACTAGTGGTACTGTAGGAGCTTCACTCGTCTCCTAGTTCAGCCTAAGCTGCTCTGCTAAGCTACCTTTTCTATCAGCCTAAGCTGCTAGACACCCCTCTACACTAATAAGGGATACCTGGGCCTGGTGCAAGGTGTAAGTACCCCTTGGTACCCATTACAAGCCAGTCCAGCCTCCTACATTGGTTATGCAGCGGTGAGATAAGTACTTGCAACTACTTACCACTTTGTCATATTGTACTTTTCATAAGAGAAAAATATACAAAACAAGTTCAGTGTATGTACACCTAACCAAAAAGTTTTGCTTTTCTTCTCTTACTTTTTTTCTAAGTGCTGAAAAGTACTTCTAAACTTTCAAAAAGTTCTTAAAAAGTTTTAAAAGTTTTTTTCTGTTCTTTAAAAAGTTCTGAAACTTTTTCTTTCTTTTTCTGTCCCTTAAACTCTTGTCTATCATGTCTGGTACAGGCCAAACTCTTGATCTGGCCAGCATAGCTTATGACAACCTTAGCTGGAAAGAAGCAAGGAGTCTCTGCATAGATAGAGGTTTAGGGGTAGGGAAGAATCCCTCAAGACAACTGTTAGTTAATATGCTCATTGAACAAGATAAGACCTTAGTTGGCACTTCTGGTGAGAAATTAGCTGATGGTTCCCACTCTGATTCTGGGGCACCCCCAGTGAAAGATTTGGAAGGGAACCTTCCCAACCTGCCAATTAGCAGGCCACCTAGCATGGCTGGTACTAATGTGACTTCACATCACAGTAAGAGTGTTACTTCTCATCACAGTAGGAGTGTTACTTCTGTAGGCCAGAATGTTAGAGTGCCATCTGTTAGGGACAGGTCTCCCTCTGTTCATTCTCACCATTCTTCTGTGTCAAGGCATGCCCAACCCACCCTCCCTGAAGACAGAATGTTAGAAAGGGAGCTCAATAAATTGAGAGTGGAAGAATCCAGGCTGAAGCTCAAGAAGCAACAGCTGGATTTAGATAGACAAGCATTTGACTTAGAAAAAGAAAGGCAGAGGTTGGGGTTAGGACCCCATGGTGGCAGCAGCAGTATTCCAAATAGTCATCCTGCAAAAGAGCATGATTCTAGGAATCTGCACAAGATAGTTCCCCCTTACAAGGAGGGGGTGACATTAACAAGTGGTTTGCTGCACTTGAGAGGGCCTGTGTTGTACAGAAAGTCCCTCAAAGGCAGTGGGCTGCTATCCTATGGCTATCTTTCAGTGGAAAGGGTAGGGATATGCTCCTTACTGTTAAGGAAATTGATGCCAATAATTTTACAGTTCTTAAGAATGCACTCCTAGATGGTTATGGCTTAACCACTGAACAGTACAGGATAAAGTTCAGAGAAACCAAAAAGGAGTCTTCACAAGACTGGGTAGACTTTGTTGACCATTCAGTGAAGGCCTTGGAGGGGTGGTTACATGGCAGTAAAGTTTCTGACTATGAAAGCCTGTATAACTTAATCCTGAGAGAGCATATTCTTAATAATTGTGTGTCTGATTTGTTACACCAGTACCTGGTAGACTCTGATCTGACCTCTCCCCAAGAATTGGGAAAGAAGGCGGATAAATGGGTCAGAACAAGGGTGAACAGAAAAGTTCATACAGGGGGTGACAAGGATGGCAAGAAGAAGGACGGTAAGTCTTCTGACAAGGGTGGGGACAAATCTAAAAATGAGTCTTCATCAGGCCCACAAAAACACTCTGGTGGGGGTGGTGGGCCCAAATCCTCTTCAAATCAAAACAAAGAAAAGAAACCATGGTGCTATTTATGTAAAATAAAAGGCCATTGGACAACAGATCCCAGTTGTCCAAAGAAAAGCACCAAGCCTCCTATCACTACAACCCCTGCTGCTACACCTAGTGCCCCCAGTAATAGCAGTGGTGGTGGGAGCAAACCTACTAATAGCCAATCCAAGGGAGTAGCTGGGCTCACTTTTGGTAATTTAGTTGGGGTTGGTCTTGTTAGGGAGACCACAGAGGCTGTGTTAGTCTCTGAGGGGGCTATTGATTTAGCCACCTTGGTTGCTTGTCCCCTTAATATGGATAAGTACAAGCAACTTCCCCTAATAAACGGTGTTGAGGTTCAGGCCTACAGGGACACAGGTGCCAGTGTTACCATGGTAATAGAGAAACTGGTCCACCCTGAACAACACCTACTTGGTCACCAGAACCAAGTAACTGATGCTCATAACAACAGTCTTAGCCACCCCATGGCTGTTGTGAATCTCAACTGGGGGGGGGGGGGTTACTGGTCCAAAGAAAGTTGTGGTTGCCTCAGATTTACCTGTAGACTGTCTACTAGGGAACGATTTAGAGACATCAGCTTGGGCAGAAGTGGAGTTGGAGGCTCATGCAGCAATGCTGGGCATTCCAGGGCATATTTTTGCTTTGACAAGTGCTCAGACCAAAAAGCAAAAAGGACAGGGTGACTTGGATCCTGGAAGAATGGACCAAGTGCTCCCTAAAGCTAGGGTTAGTAAAGGTAAAACACTACCTACTATCCCTCCCTCTACAGTGGATTCAACTTCTGAGGAAGAAGAATTTCCACCCTGTGCAGAACCTACACCAGAGGAGCTGGAAACAGACACTGCTGAACTTTTGGGTGAAGGGGGGCCTGCCAGGGAGGAGCTGAGTGTAGCACAGCATACCTGTCCCACACTAGAGGGTCTAAGACAGCAAGCTGTCAAACAAGCAAATGGGGATGTCAGTGACTCTCACAGAGTTTACTGGGAGGACAACCTTTTGTATACTGAAGCAAGGGATCCAAAACCTGGAGCTGCCAGGAGATTGGTGATTCCTCAGGAATATAGAAAGTTCCTCCTAACTCTAGCCCACGACATTCCCTTAGCTGGACATTTGGGGCAAATGAAAACTTGGGACAGGCTTGTCCCCTTGTTTTATTGGCCTAGAATGTCAGAGGACACAAAGAAATTTTGTAAGTCCTGTGAAACCTGTCAGGCCAGTGGCAAAACAGGTGGCACTCCAAAGGCACCCCTTATTCCACTGCCTGTGGTTGGGGTTCCCTTTGAAAGGGTAGGGGTTGACATAGTTGGCCCCCTTGACCCTCCTACTGCTTCAGGCAATAGGTTTATCTTGGTGGTAGTGGACCATGCCACCAGATATCCTGAAGCAATTCCTCTAAGGACCACTACAGCTCCTGCAGTGGCAAAGGCCCTCCTGGGAATCTTTTCCAGGGTGGGCTTCCCAAAAGAGATAGTATCAGACAGGGGAAGCAATTTCATGTCTGCTTACTTAAAGGCCATGTGGAAGGAATGTGGTGTGACATACAAGTTCACCACACCCTATCATCCACAAACAAATGGACTGGTTGAGAGGTTTAATAAAACTCTCAAAGGAATGATAATGGGACTCCCTGAAAAACTCCGCAGGAGATGGGATATCCTGTTACCTTGCCTCCTTTTTGCTTACAGGGAGGTACCCCAAAAAGGAGTGGGCTTCAGCCCCTTTGAACTCCTATTTGGACACCCTGTAAGAGGTCCTCTAACACTTGTGAAGGAGGGTTGGGAACAACCTTTAAGAGCTCCAAAGCAAGACATAGTGGACTATGTACTTGGCCTAAGATCTAGGATGGCTGAGTACATGAAAAAGGCCAGTAAAAACCTTCAGGCCAGCCAAGAGCTCCAAAAGCAATGGCATGACCAGAAGGCTGTTCTGATTCAGTACCAACCAGGGCAGAAAGTGTGGGTCTTGGAGCTTGTGGCCCCAAGAGCGCTCCAAGATAAATGGAGTGGACCCCACATTATTGTTGAGAAAAAGGGTGAAGTCACCTACTTAGTTGACTTAGGCACTGCCAGGAGTCCCCTTAGGGTGCTCCATGTCAATCGCCTGAAACCCTACTATGACAGGGCTGATCTCACCCTGCTCATGGCAACAGATGAGGGACAGGAAGAAGAGAGTGACCCTCTCCCTGATCTCTTCTCTTCCACAGAACAAGATGCTCTAGTGGAAGGTGTAGTTCTGGCAGATTGTCTTACTGCTGAGCAGAAAGACCACTGCATAAATCTCCTGGGTCAGTTTTCTGAACTCTTTTCTACTGTGCCAGGCACCACTTCTTGGTGTGAGCACACTATAGGTACTGGAGACAGCTTGCCTGTCAAAAGTAAGATCTATAGGCAGCCTGACCATGTCAGGGACTGCATAAATCAAGAGGTTCAGAAAATACTTGAACTGGGAGTGGTTGAGCACTCTGAAAGTCCATGGGCCTCTCCTGTGGTACTTGTACCAAAACCTCATTCCAAAGATGGAAAGAAGGAAATGAGATTTTGTGTAGACTATAGAGGTCTCAACCAAGTAACTAAAACTGATGCTCACCCTATACCCAGGGCAGATGAGCTAATAGATACACTGGCATCTGCCAAGTATCTAAGCACCTTTGATTTGACTGCAGGGTATTGGCAGATCAAGTTATCAGAGGATGCAAAAGCAAAAACTGCATTTTCAACCATTGAAGGGTACTACCAATTCACAGTAATGCCTTTTGGGTTGAAAAATGCACCTGCCACTTTTCAGAGGTTGGTGAATACAGTCCTGCAAGGGTTGGAGGCTTTTAGTGCAGCATATCTAGATGATATAGCTGTCTTTAGCTCCACCTGGGATGATCGCCTGGTCCACCTGTGGAAAGTTTTAGAGGCCCTGCATAAGGCAGGCCTCACTATCAAGGCTTCAAAGTGCCAGATAGGGCAGGGAAAGGTGGTTTATCTGGGACACCTGGTAGGTGGAGAACAGATTGCACCACTTCAGGGGAAAATCCAAACTATTATAGATTGGGTTCCCCCTACATCTCAGACTCAGGTGAGAGCCTTCTTAGGCCTCACTTGGTACTACAGGAGGTTCATAAAGAACTATGGCTCCATTGCAGCCCCTCTAATGACCTCACATCTAAGAAAATGCCTAAAAAGGTATTATGGACAGCAAACTGTCAGAAAGCTTTTGAGGAGCTGAAGCAGGCCATGTGCTCTGCACCTGTCCTGAAAAGCCCCTGTTACTCCAAACAATCCATTGTCCAAACTGATGCATCTGAATTAGGGGTAGGGGCAGTCTTATCACAACTTAATTCTGAGGGCCAGGATCAACCTGTTGCTTTTATCTGCAGGAGGTTGACCCCTAGAGAAAAGCGTTGGTCTGCCATAGAGAGGGAGGCCTTTGCTGTGGTCTGGGCACTGAAGAAGTTGAGGCCATACCTGTTTGGCACTCACTTCATTGTTCAGACAGACCACAAACCTCTACTTTGGCTAAAACAAATGAAAGGTAAAAACCCTAAATTGTTGAGGTGGTCCATATCCCTACAGGGAATGGACTATACAGTGGAACATAGACCTGGGAGTACCCACTCCAATGCAGATGGACTCTCCAGATATTTCCACTTAGACAATGAAGACTCATCAGGTCATGCTAGTCTTATTGTCCTTCGTTTGGGGTGGGGTTATGTAGGAAAGTACCATCTTGCCTGGCATGTTACCCCCATATTTCACGGTATATATGTTGTTTTAGTGTATGTGTCACTGGGACCCTGCCAGCCAGGGCCCCAGTGCTCATAAGTGTGCCCTGTATGTGTTACCTGTGTTATGACTAACTGTCTCACTGAGGCTCTGCTATCCAGAACCTCAGTGGTTATGCTCTCTCATTTCTTTCCAAATTGTCACTAACAGGCTAGTGACCAATTTCACCAATTTACATTGGCATACGGGAACACCCTTATAATTCCCTAGTATATGGTACTGAGGTACCCAGGGAATTGGGGTTCCAGGAGATCCCTATGGGCTGCAGCATTTCTTGTGCCACCCATAGGGAGATCTGACAATTCTTACACAGGCCTGCACTTGCAGCCTGAGTGAAATAACGTCCATGTTATTTCACAGCCATTTACCACTGCACTTAAGTAACTTATAAGTCACCTATATGCCTAACCTTTACCTGGTAAAGGTTGGGTGCTAAGTTACTTAGGGGGTGATTCTGACCCCGGCGGTCTTAGACCGCCGGGGCCAGGGTCGGCGGGAGCACCGCCGACAGGCCGGCGGTGCCCCGCAGGGCATTCGGACCGCGGCGGTAAAGCCGCGGTCAGACCGGCAACACTGGCGGTCTCCCGCCAGTGTACCGCTGCCCTATTGAATCCTCCAAGGCGGCGCAGCTAGCTGCGCCGCTGAGGGGATTCCGACCCCCCCTACCGCCATCCAGTTCCCGGCGGTCCGCCCGCCGGGAACCGGATGGCGGTAGGGGGGGGTCGCGGGGCCCCTGGGGGCCCCTGCAGTGCCCATGCCACTGGCATGGGCACTGCAGGGGCCCCCGTAAGAGGGCCCCTACAAGTATTTCACTGTCTGCTTGGCAGACAGTGAAATACGCGACGGGTGCAAATGCACCCGTCGCACCTTCCCACTCCGCCGGCTCGATTACGAGCCGGCATCCTCGTGGGAAGGTCGTTTTCCCCTGGGCTGGCGGGCGGCCTTTTGGCGGCCGCCCGCCAGCCCAGGGGAAAACTTGAAATACCCGCCGCGGTCTTTTGACCGCGGCGCGGTATTTTGGAGGGCGAAATTCTGGCGGGTGGCCTCCGCCGCCCGCCAGAATCAGAATCAGGCCCTTAGTGTGTGGGCACCCTGGCACTAGCCAATGTGCTCCCACATTGTTCAGGGCAAATTCCCCAGACTTTGTGAGGGCGGGGACACCATTACACGCGTGCACTATACATATGTCACGACATATGTATAGCGTCACAATGGTAACTCCGAACATGGCCATGTAACATGTCTAAGATCATGGAATTGTCACCCCAAATGGCATTGGGGAGACAATTCCATGATCCCCCGAGTCTCTAGCACAGACCTGGGTACTGCCAAACTACCTTTCTCAGGGTTTCACTGCTGCTGCTGCTGCCAACCCCTCAGACAGGTTTCTGCCATCCTGGGGTCCAGCCAGGCTTGGCCCAGGAAGGCAGAACAAAGGACTTCCTCAGAGAGAGGGTGTTACACCCTTTCCCTTTGGAAAAAGGTGTCAGGGCTGGGGAGGAGTAGCCTCCCTCAGCCTCTGGAAATGCTTTGATGGGCACAGATGGTGCCCATCTCTGCATAAGCCAGTCTACACCGGTTCAGGGATCCCCCAGCCCTGCTCTGGCGCGAAACAGGACAAAGGAAAGGGGAGTGACCACTCCCCTGACCTGCACCTCCCCTGGGAGGTGCCCAGAGCTCCTCCAGTGTGCTCCAGACCTCTGCCATCTTGGAAACAGAGGTGCTGCTGGCACACTGGGCTGCTCTGAGTGGCCAGTGCCAGCAGGTGATGTCAGAGACTCCTTCTGATAGTCTCCTTCAGGTGTTGCTAGCCTATCCTCTCTCCTAGGTAGCCAAATTTAGGGTCTCTGCTTTGGGGAATTCTTTAGATAACGAATGCAAGAGCTCATCAGAGTTCCTCTGCATCTCTCTCTTCACCTTCTGCCAAGGAATCGACTGCTGACCGCGCTGGAAGCCTGCAAAACTGCAACAAAGTAGCAAAGACGACTACTGCGACCTTGTAACGCTGATCCTGCCGCCTTCTCGACTGTTTTCCTGGTGGTGCATGCTGTGGGGGTAGTCTGCCTCCTCTCTGCACTAGAAGCTCAGAAGAAATCTCCTGTGGGTTGACGGAATCTTCCCCCTGCAACCTCAGGCACCAAAGAACTGCATCACCGGTCCTCTGGGTCTCCTCTCAGCATGACGAGCGAGGTCCCTTGAACTCAGCAACTCTGTCCAAGTGACTCCCACAGTCCAGTGACTCTTCAGTCCAAGTTTGGTGGAGGTAAGTCCTTGCCTCCCCACGCTAGACTGCATTGCTGGGAACTGCGTATTTTGCAGCTACTCCGGCTCCTGTGCACTCTTCCAGGATTTCCTTTGTGCACAGCCAAGCCTGGGTCCCCGGCACTCTAACCTGCAGTGCACGACCTCCTGAGTTGTCCTCCGGCGTCGTGGGACCCTCCTTTGTAACTTCGGGTGAGCTGCGGTTCACTCCACTTTGTAGTGCCTGTTCCGGCACTTCTGCGGGTGCTGCTTGCTTCTGAGAGGGCTCCTTGTCTTACTGGGCACCCTCTCTGTCCCCTCACGCAATTGGCGATATCCTGGTCCCTCCTGGGCCACAGCAGCATCCAAAAACCCTAACCGCGACCCTTGCAGCTAGCAAGGCTTGTTTGCAATCTTTCTGCATGGAAACACCTCTGCACGACTCTTCACGACCTGGGACATCCATTCTCCAAAGGGGAAGTTTCTAGCCCTTGTCGTTCTTGCAGAATCCACAGCTTCTACCATCTGGTGGCAGCTTCTTTGCACCCACAGCTGGCATTTCCTGGGCATCTGCCCACTCCCGACTTGCTCATGACTTTTGGACTTCGTCCCCTTGTTCCACAGGTACTCTCGTCAGGAAATCCATAGTTGTTGCATTGCTGGTGTTGGTCTTCCTTGCAGAATTCCCCTATCACGACTTCTGTGCTCTTTGGGGAACTTAGGTGCACTTAGCACCCACTTTTCAGGGTCTTGGGGTGGGCTATTTTTCTAACCCTCAGTGTTTTCTTACAGTCCAGGCGACCCTCTACAAGGTCACATAGGTTTGGGGTCCATTCGTGGTTCGCATTCCACTTCTAGAGTATATGGTTTGTGTTGCCCCTATCCCTATGTGCCCCCATTGCATTCTATTGTGACTATACATTGTTTGCACTGTTTTCTATTGCTATTACTGCATATTTTGGTATTGTGTACATATATCTTGTGTATATTTGCTATCCTCATACTGAGGGTACTCACTGAGATACATTGGCATATTGTCATAAAAATAAAGTACCTTTATTTTTAGTATATCTTTGTATTGTGTTTTCTTATGATATTGTGCATATGACACTAGTGGTACTGTAGTAGCTTCACTCGTCTCCTAGTTCAGCCTAAGCTGCTCTGCTAAGATATCTTTTCTATCAGCCTAAGCTGCTAGACACCCCTCTACACTAATAAGGGATACCTGGGCCTGGTGCAAGGTGTAAGTACCTCTTGGTACCCACTACAAGCCAGTCCAGCCTCCTACAGTGGCGTGGTGAGCAAAAAAATGATGAATTAAACCCAGATCTTTGTGACTGGGGGTGATTGTTTGATTTGCTCTGCATTCCGACCATCATCTGTTCTTTTTGCATTTGTTGCCCCAAGTGGGAAGGGTATGCCCAGATGAGGGTCCTGTGCTCACTGCGCCACTGGATTCAAGCTAGCCAAGCTGATGAGGGGTGATACCCTGAAACTGGTCCTAGGATGCTTGTTTCCGGTCCAGGGAGGACCTGGCTTGGCAGTTCGTGCTGGACTGTTCCTATGAGGAACAGGGTCAAGACTGATTTGCATATGGCTGGGTCTAACCTGGGGTGGCGTGGTGAGTAAAAAAATGATGGATTAAACCCAGATCTTTGTGACTGGGGTGAATGTTTGATTTGCTTTGCATTCTGTACATCATCTGTTCTTTTTGCATTTGTCACCCCAAGTGGGAAGGGTATGCCCAGACGTGGGTCCCGTGCTCACTGCGCCACTGGATTCAAGCTAGCCTAGCTGATGAGGGGTGATACCCTGAAACCGGTCTTAGGATGCTTGTTTCCGGTCCAGGGAGGACCTGGCTTGGCAGTTCGGGCTGGACTGTTCCCATGAGGAACAGGGTGAAGACTGATTTGATTATGGCTGGGTCAAAACGATGGATTAAACCCAGAACTTTGTGACTGGGGGTAAATGTTTGATTTGCTCTGCATTCCGTCCATCATCTGTTCTTTTTGCATTTGTCGCCCCAAGTGGGAAGGGTATGCCCAGACATGGGTCCTGTGCTCACTGCGCCACTGGATTCAAGCTAGCCTAGCTGATGAGGGGTGATACTCTGAAACCGGTCCTAGGATGCTTGTTTCCGGTCCAGGGAGGACCTGGCTTGGCAGTTCGGGCTAGGCTGTTCCCATGAGAAACAGGGACAAGGCTGATTTGCATATGGCTGGGTCTAACCTGGGGTGGCGTGGTGAGTAAAAAAATGATGGATTAAACCCAGATCTTTGTGACTGGGGTGAATGTTTGATTTGCTTTGCATTCTGTACATCATCTGTTCTTTTTGCATTTGTCACCCCAAGTGGGAAGGGTATGCCCAGACGTGGGTCCCGTGCTCACTGCGCCACTGGATTCAAGCTAGCCTAGCTGATGAGGGGTGATACCCTGAAACTGGTCCTAGGATGCTTGTTTCCGGTCCAGGGAGGACCTGGTTTGGCAGTTCGGGCTGGACTGTTCCCATGAGGAACAGGGTGAAGACTGATCTGATTATGGCTGGGTCAAAACAATGGATTAAACCCAGATCTTTGTGACTGGGGGTAAATGTTTGATTTGCTCTGCATTCCGTCCATCATCTGTTCTTTTTGCATTGGGAAGGGTATGCCCAGACGTGGGTCCTGTGCTCACTGCGCCACTGGATTCAAGCTAGCCTAGCTAATGAGGGGTGATACCCTGAAACCGGTCCTAGGATGCTTGTTTCCAGTCCAGGGAGGACCTGGCTTGGCAGTTCGGGCTAGGCTGTTCCCATGAGGAACAGGGTCTAGACTGATTTGCATATGGCTGGGTCCAACCCGGGGTGGCGTGGTGAGCAAAAAAGCGATGCATTAAACCCAGATCTTTGTGACTGGGGTGAATGTTTGATTTGCTCTTCATTCTGTCCATCATCTGTTCTTTTTGCATTTGTTACCCCAAGTGGGAAGGGTATGCCCAGACGTGGGTCTCGTTCCCACTGTGCCACTGGATTCAAGCTAGCCTAGCTGATGAGGGGTGATATCCTGAAACCGGTCCTAGGATGCTTGTTTCCGGTCCAGGGAGGACCTGGCTTGGAAGTTCTGGCTGGACTGTTCCCATGAGGAACAGGGTGAAGACTGATTTGCATATGGCTGGGTCAAAACAATGGATTAAACCCAGATCTTTGTGTCTGGGGGTAAATGTTTGATTTGCTCTGCGTTCCGTCCATCATCTGTTCTATTTGCATTTGTCGCCCCAAGTGGGAAGGGTATGCCCAGACATGGGTCCTGTGCTCACTGCGCCACTGGATTCAAGCTAGCCTAGTTGATGAGGGGTGATACCCTGAAACTGGTCCTAGGATGCTTGTTTCCGGTCCAGGGAGGACCTGGCTTGGCAGTTCGGGCTGGACTGTTCCCATGAGGAACAGGGTCAAGACTGATTTGCTTATGGCTGGGTCCAACCGGGGGTGGTGAGCAAAAAAACGATGGATTAAACCCAGATCTTTGTGACTGGGGTGAATGTTTGATTTTCTCTGCATTCCGTCCATCATCTGTTCTTTTTACATTTGTCGCCCCTAGTGGGTAGGGTATGCCCAGACGTGGGTCCCGTGCTCACTGCGCCACTGGATTCAAAATAGCCTAGCTGATGAGGGGTGATACCCTGAAACAGGTCCTAGGATGCCTGTTTCCGGTCCAGGGAGGACCTGGCTTGGCAGTTCGGACTGGACTGTTCCCATGAGGAACAGGGTCTAGACTGATTTGCATATGGCTGGGTCCAACCGGGGGTGGCGTGGTGAGCAAAAAAGCGATGCATTAAACCCAGATCTTTGTGACTGGGGTGAATGTTTGATTTGCTCTTCATTCTGTCCATCATCTGTTCTTTTTGCATTTGTTGCCCCAAGTGGGAAGGGTATGCCCAGATGTGGGTCTCGTTCCCACTGCGCCACTGGATTCAAGCTAGCCTAGCTGATGATGGGTGATATCCTGAAACCGGTCCTAGGATGCTTGTTTCCGGTCCAGGGAGGACCTGGCTTGGAAGTTCTGGCTGGACTGTTCCCATGAGGAACAGGGTGAAGACTGATTTGCATATGGCTGGGTCAAAACAATGGATTAAACCCAGATCTTTGTGTCTGGGGGTAAATGTTTGATTTGCTCTGCGTTCCGTCCATCATCTGTTCTATTTGCATTTGTCGCCCCAAGTGGGAAGGGTATGCCCAGACATGGGTCCTGTGCTCACTGCGCCACTGGATTCAAGCTAGCCTAGTTGATGAGGGGTGATACCCTGAAACTGGTCCTAGGATGCTTGTTTCCGGTCCAGGGAGGACCTGGCTTGGCAGTTCGGGCTGGACTGTTCCCATGAGGAACATGGTCAAGACTGATTTGCTTATGGCTGGGTCCAACCGGGGGTGGTGAGCAAAAAAACGATGGATTAAACCCAGATCTTTGTGACTGGGGTGAATGTTTGATTTGCTCTGCAGTCCGTCCATCATCTGTTCTTTCTGCATTTGTCGCCCCAAGTGGGAAGGGTATGCCCAGATGTGGGTCCCGTGCTCACTGCGCCACTGGATTCAAGATAGCCTAGCTGATGAGGGGTGATACCCTGAAATCGGTCCTAGGATGCTTGTTTCCGGTCCAGGGAGGACCTGGCTTGGCAGTTCGGGCTGGACTGTTCCCATGACGAACAGGGTCAAGACTGATTTGTATATGGCTGGGTCCAACTCGGGGTGGTGTGGTGAGCAAAAAAACGATGGATTAAACCCAGATCTTTGTGACTGGGGTGAATGTTTGATTTGCTCTGCATTCCGTCTATCATCTGTTCTTTTTGCATTTGTCACCCCAAGTGGGAAGGGTATGCCCAGACGTGGGTCTCGTTCCCACTGCGCCACTGGATTCAAGCTAGCCTAGCTGATGAGGGGTGACATCCTGAAACCGGTCCTAGGATGCTTGTTTCCGGTCCAGGAAGGACCTGCTTTGAAAGTTCTGGATGGACTGTTCCCATGAGGAACAGGGTGAAGACTGATTTCCATATAGCTGGGTCAAAACAATGGATTAAACCCAGATCTTTGTGACTGGGGGTGAATGTTTGATTTGCTCTGCATTCCGTCCATCATCTGTTCTTTCTGCATTTCTCGCCCCAAGTGGGAAGGGTATTCCCAGATGTGGGTCCCGTGCTCACTGCGCCACTGGATTCAAGATAGCCTAGCTGATGAGGGGTGATACCCTGAAATCGGTCCTAGGATGCTTGTTTCCGGTCCAGGGAGGACCTGGCTTGGCAGTTCGGGCTGGACTGTTCCCATGAGGAACAGGGTCAAGACTGATTTACATATGGTTGGGTCCAATCTGGGGTAGCGTTGTGAGCAAAAAAACGATGGATTAATCCCAGATCTTTGTGACTGGGGGTAAATGTTTGATTTGCTCTGCATTCCGTCCATTACTGTTCTTTTTGCATTTTTTGCCCCAAGTGGGAAGGGTATGCCCAGACGTGGGTCCTGTGCTCACTGCGCCACTGGATTCATTCTAGCCTAGCTGATGAGGGGTGATACCCTGAAACCGGTCCTAGGATGCTTGTTTCCGGGCCAGGGAGGACCTGGCTTGGCAGTTCGGGCTGGACTGTTCCCATGAGGAACAGGGTCAAGACTGATTTGCATATGGCTGGGTCAAAACAATGGATTAAACCCAGATCTTTGTGTCTGGGGGTAAACGTTTGATTTGCTCTGCGTTCCGTCCATCATCTGTTCTATTTGCATTTGTCGCCCCAAGTGGGAAGGGTATGCCCAGACATGGGTCCTGTGCTCACTGCGCCACTGGATTCAAGCTAGCCTAGTTGATGAGGGGTGATACCCTGAAACTGGTCCTAGGATGCTTGTTTCCGGTCCAGGGAGGACCTGGCTTGGCAGTTCGGGCTGGACTGTTCCCATGAGGAACAGGGTCAAGACTGATTTGCTTATGGATGGGTCCAAACTGGGGTGGCGTGGTGAACAAAAAAACTATGGATTAAACCCAGATCTTTGTGACTGGGGGTGAATGTTTGATTTACTCTGCATTCCGTCCATCATCTGTTCTTTTTGCATTTGTCGCCCCCAAGTGGGAAGGGTATGCCCAGACGTGGGTCCCGTGCTCACTGTGCCACTGGATTCAAGATAGCCTAGCTGATGAGGAGTGATACCCTGAAACCGGTCCTAGGATGCTTGTTTCCGGTCCAGGGAGGACCTGGCTTGGCAGTTCGGGCTGGACTGTTCCCATGAGGAACAGGGTCTAGACTGATTTGCATATGGCTGGGTCCAACCGGGGGTGGCGTGGTGAGCAAAAAAGCGATGCATTAAACCCAGATCTTTGTGACTGGGGTGAATGTTTGATTTGCTCTTCATTCTGTCCATCATCTGTTCTTTTTGCATTTGTTGCCCCCAGTGGGAAGGGTATGCCCAGACGTGGGTCTCGTTCCCTCTGCGCCACTGGATTCAAGCTAGCCTAGTTGATGAGGGGTGATATCCTGAAACCGGTCCTAGGATGCTTGTTTCCGGTCCAGGGAGGACCTGGCTTGGAAGTTCTGGCTGGACTGTTCCCACGAGGAACAGGGTGAAGACTGATTTGCATATGGCTGGGTCAAAACAATGGATTAAACCCAGATCTTTGTGTCTGGGGGTAAATGTTTGATTTGCTCTGCATTCCGTCCATCATCGGTTCTTTTTGCATTTGTCGCCCCAAGTGGGAAGGGTATGCCCAGACATGGCTCCCGTGCTCACTGCGCCACTGGATTCAAGCTAGCCTAGCTGATGAGGGGTTATACCCTGAAACCGGTCCTAGGATGCTTCTTTCCTGTCCAGGGAGGACCTGGCTTGGCAGTTCGGGCTGGACTGTTCCCATGAGGAACAGGGTCAAGACTTATTTGCATATGGCTGGGTCCAACCTGGGGTGGCATGGTGAACAAAAAAATGATGGATTAAACCCAGATCTTTGTGACTGGGGTGAATGTTTGATTTGCTCTGCATTCCGTCCATCATCTGTTCTTTTTGCATTTGTCGCCCCCAAGTGGGAAGGGTATGCCCAGACGTGGGTCCTGTGCTCACTGCGCCACTGGATTCAAGATAGCCTAGCTGATGAGGAGTGATACCCTGAAACCGGTCCTAGGATGCTTGTTTCTGGTCCAGGGAGGACCTGGCTTGGCAGTTCGGGCTGGACTGTTCCCATGAGGAACAGGGTCAAGACTGATTTGTATATGGCTGGGTCCAACCGGGGGTGGCGTGGTGAGCAAAAAAAACAATGGATTAAACCCAGATCTTTGTGACTGGGGTGAATGTTAGATTTGCTCTGCATTCCGTCCATCATCTGTTATTTTTGCATTTGTAGCCCCAAGTGGGAAGGGTATGCCCAGACGTGGGTCTCGTTCCCACTGCGCCACTGGATTCAAGGTAGCCTAGCTGATGAGGGGTGATACCCTGAAACCGGTCCTAGGATGCTTGTTTCCGGTCCAGGGAGGACCTGGCTTGGAACTTCTGGCTGGACTGTTCCCATGAGGAACAGGGTGAAGACTGATTTGCATATGGCTGGGTCAAAACGATGGATTAAACCCAGATCTTTGTGACTGGGGGTAAATGTTTGATTTGCTCTGCATTCCGTCCATCATCTGTTCTTTTTGCATTTGTCGTCCCAAGTGGGAAGGGTATGCCCAGACATGGCTCCCGTGCTCACTGCGCCACTGGATTCAAGCTAGCCTAGCTGATGAGGGGTGATACCCTGAAACCGGACCTAGGATGCTTCTTTCCGGTTCAGGGAGGACCTGGCTTGGCAGTCCGGGCTGGACTGTTCCCATGAGGAACAGGGTCAAGACTGATTTGCATATGGCTGAGTCCAACCTGGGGTGGTGTGGGGAGCAAAAAAACGATGGATTAAACCCAGATCTTTGTGACTGGGGGTGAATGTTTGATTTGCTCTGCATTCCGTCCATCATCTGTTCTTTTTGCACTGGGATGGCTAAGGGCTTGAAGTGTTTGAACTGTGATGCACTGATGGAGCTGCGCCTGAGGTCCCAGTACTAGAGCAGTACAGAGTGTACTGACTGCAAGAACTGAGGTGCTCTGGCAGACAGTGTGTGTGGGGTTCCTGGCACTGGTGTGGCTAAGGGCTTGAAGTGTGTGAACTACGGTGCTCTGATGGTGCTGCACCTGAAGTCCCAGTACTGGAGCAGCAGAGTGCACTGACTGCAAGAACAGAGGTGCTCTGGCAGACAGTGGGTGTGGGGTTCCTGGCACTGGCACGGCTGAGGACTTGGAGTGTGTGAACGGTGGTGCACTGATGGATCTGCACCCAAGGACCCAGTACTGGAGCAGCAGAGTGTACTGACGGCAAGAACTGAGGTGCTCTGGCAGACAGCGTGTGTGGGGTTCCTGGCACGGCTGTGGGCTTTGAGTGTGTGAACTGCGGTGCACTGATGGAGCTACACCCGAGGTCCCAGTACTGAAGCAGCAGAGTGTACTGACTGAAAGAACTGAGGTGCTCTGGCAGACAGCATGTGTGGAGTTCCTGGCACTGGCATGGCTGAGGGGTTTGAGTGTGTTAACTGCGGTGCACTGATGGAGCTTCGCCCGAGGTCCCAGTACTGGAGCAGTACAGAGTGTACTGACTGCAAGAACTGAGGTGCTCTGGCAGACAGTGTGTGTGGGGTTCATGGCACTGGCACGGCTAAGGGCTTGGAGTGTGTGAACTGCGGTGCACTGATGGAGCTGCACCCAAGGTCCCAGTACTGGAGCAGCAGAGTGTACTGGCTGCAAGAACTGAGGTGCTCTGGCAGACAGTGTGTGTGGGGTTCCTGGCATTGGCACGGCTGAGGACTTGGAGTGTGTGAATTGCGGTGCTCTGATGGAGCTGCACCTGAGGTCCCAGTACTGCAGCAGCAGAGGGTACTCTCCCTGGGCACAGCAATAGTGCATTGTGGGTAAAGAGCTTGAGGTGTCTGATTAGCAGGGAGAGAGGGGGAGTGGCAATGTGTGGTATGAAGAACAGCTGAGGGGAGGAGGTAGAAGTCAGAGGGTGATGTGAGTTGGTGGATGGTTATTAATCATATTATCTGTTCAAGAGATGCTAGTGCGGACTAGAGAGCCGCTGAGAGACAGGGTACTCCCCTTCCCAGTATCCACAATCAGATTTGCCTCACTCGGAAGTTTGTACATTTCGTGCCGTCTTTTACTAGCAGGTACAATACATCAGAGAATACAACTAAGGCTCAGCAAAAGAGCGTCGCCTGGACACTCCAAAACAAGGGGGTGACCAGGGGTTGTTAGTGGTGGCTCGAGCGTGTGGAATAGCCTGTCCAGCTAAATTCCCACTACCTATCACCAGTGCATTTCAGTTCGAAACCAGTGACCCACCTGGTCCATGAATCCGTTTATACCCTCCTCTCTCTCTAACCTTCCACCATGAATGCAAATTCTGTCTTGTCTGTATTTTGCACATAATGCGCAGGGATAAATATGCCTCACCTTATTGTTGCATGATATGCTCCCTAAACTCTACTGTATACTGTGATGTATACTGTGAAGGAAACAACTGTCCAGCCACAGCACCAGGAAGACAAGTTCTTGACCGCTGTAACCCTGTCATATCCGACTCTCATCTGGCAATAAAAACTAACCAGTCGGCAACTAGTCCAAACTGGGACCTAGAAACAACAAAATACGGTTGCATGTGCAACAGATGAAAAAACAAAACCAACAAAAACGGGGCAGGGTAAAGGGCATGACAACACAGTGTGAAGGAAATGATGGGCTCAGGAAGGGACAGGCAGTGGTACAGATACGAGGCAGGGGAGAGCACGGCACAGCTATGAGTAGAGACATTGGAATCGGTGTACTGGGAAAGGAAATAGCCGGGTGTAGCTGATAATGAGGAAATGTGCATTGATTATGCAGGGGAAGGGTAGGTTATGGTGTGCAGTGAAGGATCGAGGAATTGTTGTGGAGAAACGTATGGGTAACATTTTAAAAGGCAAGTAGGGTGTACAGTGTATGCAGACTGAGGTGGAGCAGTGTAAAAGGAGCAGACAGTGTGCAGTCGAAGGGTGGTGGAGTGTATATGGAGAAAAAGACACCTGGGGCAGGGTGTAGGTGCTGAGGAAGGGTCCACCCATTGTGCAGAGTGAAGGTTGGGCTGGGCAGGGAGCGAAGAGGGGTGTGGTGTATAGAGCGAACAATGGAGAGCAGTGCACCTGGCGGGGGTGGTGTTTTAGAGAGGTGGGGTCATAATTGGCCAATATGTGCGGGGAAGAGAGAAGGTTAACAGCCGCCTGAATGGTTTGTGAGGGGGTGACATTGGGTGCTATAGAGTGGATGCGCACCTGTGAAAGGAAGTTGCAGGAGAACAACTCAGGCAAAGAGTAGCACTATTCATTAAACAACACTTATTCTCTCCAGAAGAGCTGCCTCACAGGTCTAAACTTTAGATGGGTGATTTATAAAGTAGTCTAGATAGATCAGACCATCTGAAAGCCCACAAACATCAGAAACATATGCTTTTACCGGCACACGCCAACTGGCAAAGACTTTAGAAAACAGAGCTATCTGTTAGGAGTTAACTTTGAAGGGCTGAGCATCACAGGGCACAGCTATTTTTCACGTGGCAAAGAGTCCACTAACTCAAATAATCGTACAACAGAGCTAACGTAAGTATATACATATTCTGCAGACACCAGTTTTACACAGTGGAGCTATCAGTCACATTACACTCAAAGAGACAAGGTAGCCAGGCCTAGCAGAAGGCACTCGCTGAGACTATCCAGCATATTGTAAACGGCGATTAGTAACACTGGAGTGGTGCTCAAGATCAAGGGTTGGCTACCAAACAACCCCAAACATAACCCCCTCACTTAGGGGTTAATTAATGATGTACACCATAAGAGTTCTGAGCACCCAAACGTTCAAGTAGAAGTCAATGTTCAATCCCAGGAATCGTGAATTTTCAAGTAGTTTTATTTCAGATCAACCATGAAGTTCATAGAGCATTGGTGCATTTACAAGAGCAGCCAAAAATAGCCCATGTAGCTCATACAGCGTTGATGTATTTACAAGATCAGCCAAAAACAGCCAACACATGTTTCATCATATGGGCTACTCCCTCGACTTCCTCAATTAGGTCAAACATATCATCACTAGGATTTTCGCAATTGACTCACCATCACCCACCATTCTGTGCCAAAACATTCTAATATAGATAGGTGAAGTCTCAATATAAAAATTTAGAAAGTGTGCGGAATCCTTTATGTAACAGTGCTCATAAGGCAAGATGCACAATGCAATCAATCCCATGGAATCTGAAATTATGTTGTACACAAAAAGCCTTACAATTAAGAGCATATAAAACAGTTGGCCATTTCATCAGTTTGTTTTAACGCTTGAAAGTGTTCAGTCATCCGTTCATGGAGAGGCCTAATTCTGCTTCCAGCATAGATTTTTTGCATTGGCCTACAAAACCATAAACCACATAATTAGTACCACAGTCAATATGCTTAGATATGAAGCAACTACCAGTGTCATTGCAGTTAAAAAGCATTGTTTCATTCAGTACCCATCTACATACATTACAATGTCCACATTTGTAGAAACCTCTGTTGTAGTCAGAGAGCCAATCCTTACGTGTGAGTATTTGCGGGTAGCTAGGACTAATTGTATTAGCTAGCATTATGCCTTTTCTAAAAGTTACACTGGGCGTCAATGAGAAATAAGGATGTACACACCTATCCGAAATCAGAAAATGACAGAGTTTTTTCAGAATGCTGCAAAGCTTGCCAGAGTCAGGGTTAAAACTTGTAACAAGTTGTAACGTATCTGGCATGTCACCCAGAACCTTACGTTTAGATAAAAGCATAGACATCCTTGTGAGGCGACAGGTTCTAGTTTGGCTTTTTGTACCACAGTCTTGTCATAGCCGCATTAAAAAAACGTTGTTCTAAATGCAATAGCACTCTGTCAAATTCAACATCCACAATACAGTTTCTATGCACCTTTTGCATTACATCATAAGGAATGGCATTTATTTGTGTTTGTGATGGGAGCTAGTAGCATGTAGGATTGAGTTGTAAGAAGTCTTTTTCCTATGCATTCTGCTACAAATGTTTGTACCCTGGATGTATAGTCCTATATCCAGGAACACCATCCGCTCCTGACTGTGTTCAAAGGTAAAGGATGTATTACAATTGTTAGACTTGACATCCTTGGAGTGGTCTCCTCTGTCTTTTTGGCCTCTGCTTCCCATGTTTGACCATATGCTAGACTCTGTTTTTGATGCTCTGTGCACATTACTACTGCTGACCAGTGCTAAAGTGCAAGTGCTCCTGTGTAAATTACATGAGTAATTAGCTTTTCCATGATTGGCATATTTGGTTTACTAGTAAGTCCCTAGTAAAGTGAACAAGAGGTGCCCACGTCTTGTAAATCAAATGCCACTAGTGGACCTGCAGCACTGGCTGTGCCACCCACATGAGTATCCCTGTAAACATGTCTCAGACCTGCCACTGCAGTGTCTGTGTGTGCAGTCTTGCACTGCCAATTCGACCTGGAAAGTGTACCCACTTGCCAGGCCCAAACCTTCCCTTTTTATACATGTGAGGCATCCCTAAAGTAAGCCCTAGGTAGCCCAATGACCAGGGTGCAATGTATGTTAATGGTGGAACATTTTTAGATGTCCTAACAGTGAAATACTGCCAAATTCGTTTTTTACTGTTGCAAGGCCTATCTCTCTCATAGGTTAACATGGGGGCTGCCTTTAAACATCCTAAAAGCACAGTTTCTCTTTGAGAGCAGATAGAAATATGGAGTTCGAGGTCTCTGAACTCACAATTAAAAAATACTGTAGGTAACTGGCACTTTTTGCAGTCACCCCCCAACCTTTTGCCTGATATTGATGCTGACTTGACTAAGAGCGTGCTGGGATCCTGCTAGCACCAGTGTTCTTTCCTAAAACGTACCATTGTTTCCACAATTGGCACCCCTCTGGCACACAGATAAGTCCCTTCTAAAAGGTACCAGTGGTACCAAGGGCTCTGTGGCCGGGGAGCATGTGTTGTGCCACCCTAAAGGCCCCCTCACAAAAAACATGCACAGTGCCATTGCAGATTGTGTGTGTTGGTAGGGAGAAAAATGCAAAGTTGACATGGCATCCCCCTCAGGGTGCCATGCCCACTGAAGACTGACTGTGGTATAGGTAAGTAACCCCTCTAGCAGGCCTTAGGCAGAGTGCACTATACCACGGGTGAGGGCATAGCTGCATGAGCAATACGCCCCCACAGTATCTAAGTCCAGTCTTAGACATTGTACATGCAGTGTGGCCATTTTAAGTATATGGTCTGGGAGTCTGACATTTCGAACTCCACAGCTCCATAATGGCTTCACTGAAAACTGGGAAGTTTGGTATCAAACTTCCCAGCACAATAAACCCACACTGATGCCAGTGTTGGATTTATCCTAAAAAGCACACAGAGGGCATCTTAGAGATGCCCCCTGTATTTTACCCAATCTTCTAGTGTATGGCTGACTGGTCTGTGCCAGCCTGCCACTAGCAGCACGTTTCTGACCCCATCGGGTGACGGCCTTTGTGCTCTCTGAGGCCAAAAACAAAGCCTGCTCTGGGTGGAGGTGCTTCACACCTCCACTCTGCAGGAAATGTAACACCTGGTTAGTGAGCCTCAAAGGCTCAGGCCTCATGTTACAGTGCCCCACGGCACTCCAGCTAGTGGAGATGCGCTCCCCCGGACAAAGCCGCACTTTTGGCGGCAGGTTAGGCGGGAAACATAGAAAAAACAAGACGGAGTGACCACTTCAACTGGGACCACCCCTAAGGTGTCCAGAGTTGAAGTGAACCCCCTCCCAGCAGAATCCTCCATCTTGGTTTGGAGGATAGGAACCAATGGGGTTAGGAATGTGCCCCTCTTCCCCAAGGGAGTAGGGACAGGAAGGGTGAAGCCTCTCTTGGGGACAGTAGCCATTGACTACTGCCCTCTGACCCCTGTAATGCCCATAACTCTTAAGGGCTTCCCTGAACCCAGCTCACCACATTCATAGCGACCTGACAAGAAGAAGAAGGACTTCATAGCTGAAAACCCCAGCAGAGAAGAAGGAAGACGACAACTGATTTGGTCCCAGACCTACCGGTCTGTGTCCTGCTTCAAAGAACCTGCACCAGCACAGCGACGCATCCAGCGGGACCAGCGACCTCTGCCAAGCTCCAGAGGACTGCCCTGCACCCAAGAGAACCAAGAACTCCTGTGGACAGCGGCCGTGTACAAAGAAGAAACAACACCCAAGGACTCCAACCCCACTCCGAATGCGTGAGTCCTGACCACTCTGCACCCGATGCCCACGGCCTGTGTTCAGGTGGCCCAACTGACTAGAAAGAGTCCCCAGGTAATTATGAGCAAGTTCTGACCCTGTGTTGACCTCTCTACCCCTCCACAATGACGCTTGCAGAGGGAATCCTGAGGACCCTCTTGACCGCGAAAGCTCCGAAGATATCTGGCGCCTAAAGACACTCTGCACCGCAGCCCCCAGGCCTTGGAGAACCCGACCTCTGGTGCAGCAACATTCAGCAGGCAGTCCTCCTCCCTGTCCAGCCTGTGGTTTGCCCCAAATGACCTCCTGGACCTCGCCTACAGGCTCTGAGTGACCCCCGGGATCCGCTCATAGAGAATCATTGGAAACCCGACACCTTGTTTACACCGGCTGCCCCAGTGCCACTGAGGGTGTAGGTTTGGTGCCTACTTGTGGACCCCCAGTGCTCCTCTAAACCCCCCAGGTCTACCCTCCAAAGATACAGGTACTTACCTGCCTGCAGATCTGAAACTGAGTGCCCGCAGTCTCCATAGGAACCCATGTTAATTTTGCCTACATTTTGACCTCTGCACCCGGCCAGCCCCGTGTTGCTGGTGTTGGGTGTTTGGGGTTAACTTGAATCCTAACCTGTGGACTATCTAACCCTGGGAGACTGGAACTGTAAGTGTTGTACTTACCTCAATCTAACTTTTTTCCCCCCAGGAACTGTTTCTGAAAATTGCACTGTCAACTTTTAAAACAGATTATTGCCACTATTTTAAAAATTGTATAGCTTATTGATTTCAAACAAAGTACTATTGATACATGTGTGAAATACAAAACTTTTGAAGTACCTGCAACTTGAATCTTGTGGGTTTAAAAATAAATTAAGAAAATACATTTTTGCTATACAAAAACCATTGGCCTGGAGTTAAGTCATTGAGTGTGTGTTTCTTCTATTGTTGTCTGTGTGTGTACAAGAAATGCTTTGCGTTACCCTCTGATAAGCCTAACTGCTCGAACACACTACCACAAAAGAAAGCATTAGTATTATCTACTTTAGTCTCTGTTATGCCTCTGGAGAACCCCTGCACTCTGTGCACACTGTATCTCATTTTGATATCGTATATAGAGAGCCAGCCTCCTACACCATCTGTTAGTGAAGTTGGTTTTTAGATTTTTAGTTTGAAAATGCCACTTTTAGAAAGTAGGCATTTTGAGCCAGATGTAGGAAAATGCCAATTTGCGACTTGCAAATTGCGAGTCCCTGCGACTCGCAATTTGCAACTCGCAAATTGGTATGCAGAACGGTGTCTCAGACACCGTCTGCGAGTCGCTATGGGGTCGCAATGACCCCCCTCATTAATATTAATGAGGTGGGTCGCAAATTGCGGCCCCATAGCGAGTTTAGGCACTCGCAAACATGGAGGCCTGCTGTCGTCAGCAGACCTCCATGTTCGTGACTGCTTTATCAATAAAGCAGTTTTTTTTTAAGTGTAGCCTGTTTTCCTTAAAGGAAAACGAGCTGCACTTAAAAAAAAAAACGAAACCTTTATTTTCTGTATGTTTTCAGGGCAGGTAGTGGTCCCTTGGACCACTACCTGCTCTGAAAAAATTGTTTTGGGTCCATTCGCAAAGGGGAAGGGGTCCCATGGGGACCCCTTCCAATTTGCGAGTGGGTTACCATCCACTTGAAGTGGATAGTAACTGCGATACCATTTGCGACCGCATATGCGGTCGCAAATGGTATTGCATGCCACTCCGAATCGCAAATAGGAAGGGAACACCCCTTCTTATTTGCGATTCTGAAATGCATTTTGCGAGTCGGTCCCGACTCGCAATATGCATTTCTGCATAGGGAAATGCGATTAGCGAGTCGCAAACGGCAATTTTTGCCATTTGCGACTCGCTAATCGTTTCCTGCATCTGGCCCTTTCTTGCTTAAACCATTCTGTGACTCTGCCTGTTTGTGGATTCCCTGTCTGGGTCAACCTGACAGTTGGCCTGTTTGTGAATCTCCTACAGACAGTGACACAAAGGGAGCTGGGGTGTAGCCTGCGTATCCTGATAAGCCATCTGGGCTGGAGTAGAGGGAGGAGCGGTCACTTACACCTGAATGGGCTGTGCCTGCCCTCACACAATGCAGACTCCAACCCCCTGGTGTGTGTCTGGGGCCTGCTTTGATTTGAAGTTTGCTTACTTCAAAGACAGAAAGGGTTATAAGTAGTGGACCCAAACCCCCAGACTTTAGATTTCTTCAAGATTTACTTCTGGAATCAAGAGGAACCTCTGCCAAGGAGAAAAGCTGAAGAGCTGAGGAGAAGTGCTGTCCCTGTCTGTGACTGTGCTTTGTTGGGCTATCCTACAGTTGCTGCTTCTGCCTGAGGATGGGGACAAAGACTGGACTTTGTGGTATATTCCTCCTTGAGAAGAATCTCCAAGGGCTTGGATTGAGCTTGCCCCTTTTCTGAAGTCTCAGGGCCATCAAAGACTTCCTCTGCCAGCACCTGGCCTCTCTGCTGAGACTCCTACCCTGGCAAGTGGTGCCTAATCCAGGCCCTGGGCCCTTGAAAGGAGGAGCTGGTGGAAAATCAAGTAGATTCAAGGAAACTGATTTCAGCCGACTCTGGACTGACGCCGCTGCCGAATCCCTTGACGCTGCCTGCAACAGAAGCCGTGGTCCTTGTGGGAGTGCGATGACCCCGCAGGCCTGACGCCTCTGCAGCCACTCTGAAGTCCGTGACTCCGTGGAAGTCACCGCACCACATCGTGACCGCCGGAAGTGCAGTTCCAACGCTTCACACAATACCGCCTCACCTCCATCGCGCCGCAGCAAGGACCCGACGCCTCTTCATGACACCTCTGCTCCTTTGCTCCGCAGCACCGGAATGGACGCCGCCTTAGATCCAGTGACACCGCAATCCCCGACTCTGTGCCCTTGCTTGTTTCCTCATTTTCACAAGGTACTGTACCTGGGGGTCTCTGTGAATCCGTGGCCAGCGCCATTGGCATTGGATTGTTGGGAACGACTCCATCACAATGCCATGATATCAACTAATCTAAGGATGTGTGTTTCTAAGCTCTATATTGAAGTTTCATCTTTTAAAAACTTTGCGTGTGTATGTTGGATTTTTGTCATTTTGTTCTTGTTTTGTTTAAGTAAATATTGGCTATTTTTCTAAACCTGTGTGGTGTCCATTTTGTAGCATTTCACTGCATTACTGTGTGTGTTGGTACAAATACTTTACACATTGCCTTTGAGATAATCCTGACTGCTTGTGCCATGCTTCCAAGGGGGTGAGCAGAGGTTATTCAAGTGTGTATCTCCATTGCCCTGACTAGGGTGAGGGTCCCTGCTTGGACAGAGTGCAATCTGATTGCCAACTGGAGACCTCATTTCTAACAACAATCATTTGTATTCAAATAAGTAAGGGAGCCTTTAAGTAACTCCAAGTCTCCTGTCCAAATCAAAAAACATTCGTCTATATACCTTCCCCAGTAGTAAATGTAGTCTATCTTTCTTGCTCCTTTTTGGCCCCAGATCCACTCTGCCTCAAACCATCCCATAAAGAGATTAGCAAAAGATGGACCGAATTTGGAACCCATCAGAGCTCCAAGTAACTGCTCGTACCAAGTACCATTAAATAAAAAAAAAATGTTCTCAATAATAAGTCTATTGATGTCCAAGAGCATCTCAGTGTGCTCCAAATATTCAACAGGTCGGGTATTGAGAAAGTGTTGATACCCACGTTGTGTGAGATGTTCATATTTAAGGAGACCACATCCATGGTCACCACGGTCATACCGGGTTCCCAAATTACATCATTCAGTAAATTAAGAATATGTTTAGTCTCCTGAATGTAGGACGGGAGGTTCATTTCAAAGGTCCTTAAAAAACACCCACATGTTGTGATCATCTTTCCATAGGGTCCCCATGCCATTCAATTTAGTCTTCCAGGAGGGATGTCATGAGGTTATTTTAGCGTTTATGTAGGCACATTTATTTTAGTTTGGGTTTGAGGCCTGTGCCCTCTCACCCAGTCACTTGTCATTTTATTCCTTATATTATTTTAGCAAGGCTTCATTTTAGTGGCAATGTTTTGTTATTTTTATCACTTGCCCTTCCAAGTAGAATTTGTTATTCATTTTTTTGCAAAACATTTGATCTTGTGCTCACTCAAAGGATGCACACAATAGTTTACGGGGTATTGTTGGTCCAGAGATTACAATGCCTACCCTGATACTAATACATGTTGTCACGTCAGATCAATTCTCAGAATAACAAGATGTTTTATTATAAAACAACATGCTGCTGACACCAACTTAGAGGGGACATTCCAGCCAGCTGGCCATCTCATGCTGCACGTCGTCACAGTTTCTTCTTCAATGTGTTACGACTCCCAGAAGACCAACAGACCTCTTCATTACCTCTGAACACTGGGTGTTTCGCTTTCTTCCCGGATCAGAAGGGTGGTTTAGGGCTACCACTGCTACTTGCTCTCATGTAGAAACTCAGGGACAGATTTATGAAAAGTAGTGCTGTGCATAGTGCAACACCACTTTTCTTGCACCCCTTAGCCCTCCCTAATGTCACCATGTGTGTGTTGTATTTAATATACGGTGCACCACTGCGGTAGATAGGGAGTTAGCATCAGAATTTTGTACACTAGTTTGGAGCTTTGCAGGATCAGCGTAAAAAATGTGTGCCTCCTTTTAATGCCTGCTCTGAGCATTCTCTTCTCTTAGATTTTTTTGCACCATTTTTTCGGTCCCCTAAGAGTGGAACACCCCTATGCATACATTATGCCTGGTGCCAAGGGTTATAAATGGGTGCAATGCATGTATTGCACCATTTTGTAAATTTGGCGCAGTGATTTTGGCCTTGTTGGGCCACATTAGCGTAAAAGAAAATGGCGCTAGTGTGGCGCAAGGAGGTGCTAGACGCTCTTAAATCTGCTCCTTAGTAGTGAAGGTAGGGATGTTAGACACACTATTGTGACAATATGGTGGGACTCTTCCTGTGTTTTACTTTCCTGGTCACTGCTTTAATAGTGTAGTGTTTCATTATCCTCATAATAACAATTCATGCCTTTTTACATAGAACACAGTTGCTTCAATAAAACTTATTGGACCAAGATCCTGATTTTTTTTGTCTTTGCATGTATGAGAGTTGTATAAATGAGAGAAAGGGGTACGATCTGTTCTATCACAACTTCCCAGAGGAATCTGAGTTTCAAGCAATAGGCTGCCACAAATGAGCTCTACCTCTGGTACTAGTGAGGTGCTGCTAGCTAGCCAGAACTGTTAGGCCGACAGCTGTCACATGGTGTGGGATCAGACTCAGTCCCCTACGCTCGGTGGTGCTGCTGCCCAAAATCCAGCAGTCTTGTTACCACAACGAGGGTCCTACGACAGGGAACTACAGATTCTTGTGTACCTTAGGTAAGGTAAATAAACATGGGTAACATGGACGGTCAATCAACAGATAAAAGTATTCCTCCTCACTGAGTAACTGTGAACCTCGCCAAATCTTGAGTTTCTGATTAAACAGTCTAGTTATCTCTAGTATGGGATTAGTGTCAATTCTTTTGTAATAGATAGCAACTTCCAGTCGAGAATACACTTCAATGTCATAGTCCTTTTTATTCATCAAGAAAATATTCCCCCCCTTGCCTTCCATTCGTACAATCAATTCTCTATTGTCTTGTAATGTTTTCAAAACAAGACGCTCACCCTTGGTTAGATGGCCGGAAAATGCCCTTTTCTCTTCCAACATAAGTTGTCAGGCCATTTATCCAGTTCCGAATTAACAGTTTTATAAAACAGGCCAATACTATTGCCAGAAGTCAACTGAGGGGTCCACTTGGATTTGGGCTTTAGTCCACTCTCAATACTTAAGTCTGTACACAGTACTAAGGGGCAGATGTATGGAAAGTGGCGCTGAACCGAATGCAGCGCCACTTTCCCAGCGCCCCTTGTCGCCCCATTGCATACATTATGCCAGGCGCAGGTATAATGTAGCGCAAAGGGTAACAGAGTGGCGGAATGCATTCATTGTGCCACTCTGTAAATACAGGGCGGGGATTTCGGCCTCGTTGGGCCACATTAATATAAAAAAGTAATTATGTTAATGTTGCGGGAGGTGGCGCTAGGGCATTATAAATATGCCCCTGACTCCGTTAGTAACCTACTCATCATGTACTGATCTTCCTCATGGTCAGTCAAGGAAAGAAAAGTAGCAGTATGATGTACATCCTGTGTTGTTCATTTATTATGTGCCAAGGATTTTCTACTAGATCTACTCTTTTGTGGGTGCATAGTGAAAAGCCATTTCAACTTTAAAAGACATATACATTTGTACAGATAAATCATTACTTAAAGTGGATCACATACTTGTGATCCACCATAGGGGCAGAGGAGCGTCATCCCCCTGCCAACAGCAGTAGCTGCAAACCTTTTTCCCAAAAAACGATCATAAGCCATGTTTATGGTTGTTTTTTTGGGAAAAAGGGGTGGGGCCACGGGGGTGACGAGTGTGAGGGGGAGTGCACAGCACTCCCCCTCAGAGCACATGTGTGTTTGGCTGGCCGTCTCGGGCCGGCCAAACACACATGTGCACAGGGCTCGTGTTGCTGGGCTGGAGAGAGCCTGCACAGGCTCCCAGTCTGTCTCGGAGCACCCTGGCTGGGTGCTCTCAGCCGATCCTAATGCTGCTCTAAGCAGCATCAGGATTGGCGCAGGGCAGGCTAGGAGCCTGTGCATGCCTCGTCAGTGAGACAGAGGAGCAGAGGAGCAGCGCGGGAGTGGAGGTAAGTGTTTAAAAAAAAAAAAAAAACATTTTTTAATTTAATTTAATTATTCTTCCCCAGCACACACGTGCGTTGCCCCGTCTCTTTTCATTAGCGCGAGCCGCGACTGCATTACACTTTATTTTTAACACAATATGGTTTAGATACTGAACCTGTTTTAGGCTTCTATGACTTTATTCTAGGGATACTTTTGTGTTGCTACATTTCAGGTGAATAATATATTTATCGTCCGGTTCTTCCGTTTGATTCACTTATTTTCTTCATGTGCACTAGGATACAGCAGGATAGGGGGAAATATTGCATACGTTTTCTTTCTACTTGTGAGTGGCACTATGTATCCTAACACTTTCCTTGTTATCACTACTCTTTAATGAACATATCATTTTCTCCTTGGTTTTATTTAATTACTGTACCTCTGTGCCTTATAAGCACTGTTCCATAAAGGGTTTTGCACACTTTCTAAGTTTTTATATTGAGACCTCACCTATCTATATTAGATCGTTTTGACATTGAATGGTGGGGGACAGTGAGTCCATTGCGAACATCCTAATGATGATATGTTTGATCTAATTTCATAATTACAGCCCTGAGGAAGTCGAGGGCCTACTCCCCGTATGACGAAACATGTGTTGGCTGTTTTTGGCTGCTCTTGTAAATACATTAATATGGTATGAACTACATAGGCTATTTTTGGCTGCTTTTGTAAATACATCAACGCTGTATGAATTTCATGGTGTATCTGAAATAAAACTATTTTAAAATTCATGATTCCTGGGATTGAACATTGATTATACTTGAATTTTTGAGTGCTCAGAACTCTTATTGTGTCTATCCGTCGGATTATTCAGAACCTGTGGATTAAAGCTTTTAACTGCAGAGCGATATCTCAGGTTTCATAACTGTTGCTTTCTCCGGTCATCAAGTGAAACAGAACATAATGGTTTTAATAATAAACAATAGAGCTATTACTATAGCTATTTCGAATTTACTTTACAGATCTGGGCTTCTGACAGCAGAACTATCCCTCAGATGACAAAGGATACAAGTCAATTCCTCTAATTCTAAAATGTCCTTACAAACTCAGGCATCAGAATGGCTAGTGGGGGTGCAAATAATTGCACAAAGTAAGGTCAGGGTGGGAAGTAGCAGATTACCGGGTCGATGCGATTTACCATAAGTGAAACCACTTAGAATATTCCATTTAAATTTCTATGTATGCCACCTACATCATCATTTCCTCCTGCCATACGCAACCACTCCTCTACAAATATAGAAACGTGCAAAGTATGAACATAGAAGACATGGCTACTATGATATTAGTAGTAACTCCTATCTGCGGCTCTGGAACCCTCCCCACTAGTAACCAGAATGTGAGTGAGTAAATGCATGCAACTGGACACTTAAAATATTCCTCTTGTAGCTCCAGGTCACCAGTACGGTCTTCCCATCTTAGGTAACGGTGAGCTTTAAAACTCGCTCATTAAATTCAAGTGGATTGACTCATTATCCAGTAGCTTTCAGTTCACATGATATCCTAAATATTATACTGCATACTACCTTCTCATGCAATTTTACAGACCTCCTTCTCATACCATCTCGCAGACCTCCTTCTCATACCATCTCACAAACCTCTGTCTCATACCATCTCACAAACTCCCAATTCACCACCAGCTCTATCGGGGCTCTCCACAAATCAACAAGTAGGGGAAGTCAGCACATGAACACAGCACATGCCCAGTAGCTCACGTTTGGCGGCCCAACCTGGTTCGCGTGTGTAAACTCGGGCGCCATCTTTTAACAGTGGCTATTCATATTCATAGACATATGAGCCACGCAAAATATATAAGGTGTATCACACATTGCCACCGCCACACCTCCCGGATACAAGATGATCCACTGCGACCACCTCAACAGGCACAGCGGAGGCATCACCATCAACCACAAGGACTCCCTCCACTGCACCGCCTCGGACGACGACACAACACAGATCAAGGAACACCTCAACTTCCAGATTAAACCAGATGCTAAAACCACTATAAGAGAAACCCCCACAGCTTCTGCAACACAATTTCAGACTTCATTGCCACCTTGGCAATCAACTCCAATCACTAATGCAATCATTCTGAACATAGGCGGTCCGGACCACCATGCCGGCAGTCCGGACCGCCATATTATGTTCATGGTGGGATCACTACAGGCAGAACTCTGCCACCGCCCGGGTCCCGCCACCAGGCAGCATGACGATGGCCGAGTTCCTTATTCAACAGGGCAGCGCTGCAAGCAGCGCTGGCAGTCGAATAAAGAACCTGTGTCTACCAGCCTTTCCCTGGAGATTTCCCCCGCCCGGAAAAGGCTGGTGGAATGGGGGCCCGGGGCCCCCATGCACAGCCTTATCACACATGTCACTGCCCGATTTGCGGGCAGTGATATGCGTGACAGGTGCTGCTGCACCCGGCGCACTGCTACATTGACGACGGCTCCATGTGGAGCCGTCGTTAATGTCCAGGCCCAGCATTCCGCTGGGCCGGCTGGCAGAAACACTGTTTCCACCGGCTGGCCCAGCGGAATGTTGATTATTCAGCCGGTTGGGTCCTCAACAGGCTGGCGGTCTGTGTTTAGACCGCCAGCCTGAACACGGCGGGAAATCCCGCTGTGTTCATAATTAGGGCCTAAATCTTCATGAGGGATATCAACTTCCACCTGGGAGACCTGGACGATGCCAACCCTGCCTCACTCCCCGAAAGAATGAGTATTATCGGCCTCTCTCAGCTAGCCTCCGCTCCCACGCACAGTGCAGACCCACACTAGACCCCATTGACACAGCCAAGTTCTCCTGCACCTCCGAGGTAACATGGACCGACCACAACATCAACCACTTCACCACTGAGGGACTTCCTGGAGCCCCTACCCTCTGCTGCCGCAACTGAAGCAAAAAGCAAAGTCACTGAAACACGCTGCATTGCCACTCTAGAAAAAGCTAGACCTGTCCCCGCAGATACCCTCGTATGCCGCAAGCAAAACTTCTCCAGCTGGATCTCCTCAGCTGCCGACACTATCGCCCGCCGAAGAGAACCACCATCAACAAGCCCACCAAGCATGCCAAATAGCTCACGCCAGAACTCCTGACCCGCGAACGACATTACAGGAAACTACAAAAGACACTGGCGCTCCAACAAGACCACTGCCAACCTCCACTCCTTCTGGGCTGCCCTCAGAAGATACCACCACTGACTCAGAGAGACCAAGAAAAAGTACTCACCTTCCGCATCGAGGCAAGTACAAACCATGCCAGAGAACTCTTCAGCATCGTCAGAGAACTGTCTTGCCCCGCTGACACAGAGAACACGATTCACCCCTCCCAAGCCCTCTGCAACACGCTGTCGGACTACTTTCACCACAAGATCGCTGACTACAGAAACTTCGACCCCAACCCTCCAACCTCGACCACCCCTGCACCCCATCCCACCACTCCACCCTCCACAGGATCACTGAATGGAAGCAGCTACCCACTGAAGACACCATCTCCATCATGGCCTCCATCCACTCAGGATCCCCGCAGACCCCTGCCCACAGAATTGGTTTGCATGATTTGGTTTCCTCCTGTGTGTTTTCCCAGTTTTAATTTTTCCATTTATTCACATACATCAGAGCCTTTTTGGTGAATTGACTTCCATGGTTCTTAATTCCAATTAAAGAAGCCTAGATAATTGTGGATTAATTACAAATAACCACAAATGTGCTAATGCTTAAGTGACACTGTAGTGGTTGTTGGCTGTTTTATTTTTTTAATCTTTGTGTGTCCCTTTTGCACTTTTCAAACTTCCAATGCACGCCACACCTGAACTTTTGAAAACTTCACTATGCAGTGCCAATCGACTGGATTGAAATGCTTGATTATTGGGGAGGAGGGAGGGGTGGATGTTTTGAGCTTGAAAAACAACTTTTATTTCCATCCTACACATGCACTACTGCACTATGATTACTCTTCCAACTGCCTCCCACAAATAAAAAATAACATATGCAGTATTTTCCCAGTGGTATAATTATTCCTATCCATGGTTCTAACCATGGTGCCATATCCCTTAATAAATCTCCTGTGGTAACCAGTGAGGCCTAGGAAGGCTCTTAATTCA
The DNA here is from genome assembly GCF_031143425.1 of Pleurodeles waltl. NCBI lineage: Eukaryota > Metazoa > Chordata > Amphibia > Caudata > Salamandridae > Pleurodeles > Pleurodeles waltl. The sequence goes on from NC_090450.1 coordinate 273,500,459, forward strand.
GTTTGGGTTCTAGATGGTTGCTATGCCATGATTGTTCCAATCTTGGCCTGGAGGGGCTGCACCTTGTCTCCACCTACCAGGTGTCCCAAATACACCACAGACTCCTGCCCAATCTGGCACTTACTGGCCTTGATTGTCAGGCCTGCCTGTTGCTGGGCCTGGAGCACCTCTTAGAGCTGGCTTTGTAGATGGCAATGTAAGTGGCACAGACATCTAAGTAGGCGGCACAGAACACCTTTTTACCAGCCAGGACCCTGTTAACCAAATGTTGGAGGGTAGCAGAGGCATTCTTCAAACAAAAGGACATCACCCGGAATTGGTAATGTCCCTCAAAGGTTGTGAAGGCTAACCTCTCTTTTGCCCCCTCAGTCAAGGTGATCTGCTGGTACGCTGATGTCAAATCAAATGTTCTGAGGAATTTGGCAGCACCTAGCCTGTCAATGAACTCAACAGCTCTGGGGATGGGGTGTGCACCAGTCTTGGTGATGGAATTGAGGTCTTGGCAGTCCACACAGAACTGAAGTTCTGGTTTGGCGCCAGGTGGGGCAGTCTTTGGTACCAATACCACTGGGCTAGACCAGGACTTTTAGAGGTTTCAATCACCCCTAAAGCTAGCATCTTGGCAACTTCATCCTTGATACTGGCTTTCACCCTATCTGACAACCTGTAAATTGTGTTTATTCGCAGGGGTAATATCTCCTGTGTCAATGTCATAGACACACAGATGGGTGAGTCCAGGGGTGAAGGACAACAGTGAGGTAAACTGTCACAGCAACTGGTAGCAGTCACCCCACTGCTCTGGGGTCAGGGATTCAGAGAGGTTGACACCCTCCACTGATCCATCACTTTCATGTGCATGGATGAGGTCAGGGAGAGGTTCACTTTCCTCCTCCACACCCTCATCTGTCACAAGGAGCATGCTGACTTAAAACCTCTCAAAGTGAGGCTTGAGTCTCTTTATATGGAGCACACTTAGGGGGTTTCTAGGGGTCTGGAGGTCCACTGAGTAAGTGGCCTCCCCCTTAAACTCCTTTATTTCATATGGGCCAGTCCAGTGATCCTGGAGAGCTCTGGGCTCTACTGGTTCCATGACCCATACTTTGTTGCCAGGTTGAAACTCTACCAGAATGGCCTTCTGGTCATACCAGCATTTCATTACCTCTCGACTGGCTTCAAGGTTGTGTTTGGCCTTTTTCCAGAAGCGGTGCATCCATTTGCAGAGGGCCAGCATGTAGCTGACCACATCCTGGGGAGGGAAGGGTTCCTGGGAGCTTTCTCCCAACCCTCCTTGATAATGCTTACAGGTCCCCTAATAGGGTAGCCACAGAGGGGTTCAAAGGGACTGAACTCTGTCTCTTTTTGGGGCACTTCTGTGTAAGAAACGAGAAGGCATGGCTAGAGGACATCCCACTTACACCTCATGGCCTCTGGTAGGCCTGCAATCATGCCTTTCAAGGTCTTGCTTAATCTCTCAACTAGACCATTGGATCGAGGGTGATAGGGTGTGGTGAACTTGTAAGTTACACCACATGCATCTCACATGGACTTCATGTATGCACACATGAAGTTAGTGCCTCTGTCAGACACTATCTCCTTGAGGAACCCCACATGGTTAAAAAGCCATATCAAAGTTCTGGTCACCACAGGTGCAGTCACCGTCCTCAGAGGGATTACTTCTGGGTACCAGGTGGCGTGGTCCACAAAGACCAGGATGAACCTGTTGCCTAGGGCTGTCTTGGGGACCAATGACATCGATGCCCACCCTTTCAAAGGGGGTGTCAACATCGGGAAGTGTGATCAGGGGAGCCTACAGCTTTTTCCCTGACTTCCCACTGGCCTGGCTGGTGGGGCAGGACCTGCAGAATGTATATGACCCTGTCTTCTTTCAGGGCCAATAGAAGTGAGCGACAAGCCTGGCAAATGTCTCGTCTTGCCCTAAATGTCCTGCCAGGGGTATATCATGAGCCAAACCCAGTAGGAAAGCCACGTAACACTCGGGACCACCAGCACACGTGTTTCCCCAGTACCCAGAGCCTTAGGCTCATTATATAGAAGATCATTCTCCCAATAAACAAGGTGATCCCTTGTTCACCTGCTGCATGGGCTGAGGCCTGTCACCTCATGCCCTCAAGAGTGGGACCCTCTCTCTGCACTTTGCAGAATTCCTCCCTGGTGGGCCCACCCTCAACTTTCCAGCCACCAAACCCAGGTAGGTCCCCTAGGGTGGCAATGTCCTCCCCGGTTGGCTCAGGGGCCTCCTCCTCAGGGACCCCATCAACCTACATCGTGGGAACTTCTGGGACGGTTTCCTGCACCCCATGCCCCTCTCCTGGCAGCTGTCTGGGCCATTCTGCCAGGCTCCAAATGCCCTTGACTTCTCTCCCAGGCAGCCATGAACGGTGTGGTCATGCAGACCCACTCAGGCCATCCCATCATTTCCAAAGTCAGACCTGAGCTCCCTCCAGGTAGTGTGCTCCAGGTCATTGCCTAACAGACAATCTGCAGGCAAGGCAGGGCTCTCAGCAACTTTCAGAGTACCAGAGACCCCCCTCCCACTCAAAGAGAACCAGAGCGACTGGTAGATGGCTCTCACGATTGTCTGCGACTATGACTTGATGAAATGTGTTCAGTAAGACCTGCTCTGCTGACACCAACTGACCCTTGACAAGTAGTCATGCTAGCTCCTGTGTCATGCAGAGCCTCCGACCATTGCCCATTAATGGTGACCCACTACCTATACTTAGAAGTATTCACAGGCATGTGGGCTTTTGGCACCATACCAGCATCCCCCCGGGACACTAGGGTTACCTCTGTCTGTTACCTAAAGCTATCTGGGACTACCTTCTCCTTCAGCACTACACTAGGCAACTTAGAGGTCTGCCCACCAGTGGGGGGCTGTGCCCTCTTTGGACATTTGGAGTTACGCTTAGAGTGACCATACTTGGGACACTCTGCACATTGGGGAACCCACCTCCCTATCTTGTGATCAAAGATCCCTTTCTTCTTAGAATCAGACTGGGACTGGTTCCCACTACTCCCTTGGGAATTATTTTGGGGACCTTTGGAGACCTCCTTATTTTTAAGTTTTTCTCCTCACTCTTTCTTCTGTTGGGAACGCTGAATGCCTTTGTGAGTGTCCCCCCCAAATGCCTTTTTGGAAACCCTGGTGCTAGCCAAGAGTTCCGCCTCCTCAGCAAGCTTCCTGGGATCAGTCAGCTTACTGTCAATTAGGTGCTGGCCAAATACTAAGTGTTAGACCTTGCATCTTTTGGCGTTATTCTCCCTGTCTTTTTACCTTCTGACCTCCTGTTTTTATGATATGCTTAGCTCTGTTTTTGCTGGGTTATTGTCTCTGCACACTTTACCTCCCAGCACCGGAACCCCTGGGTCTCTTCCCCCCCCACCACTGCCACACACATCTTTGTTACGCCACCGCCACCCTCCGTGCCCTCAACAATGGCCACACTCCCGCCTGCCTTCAAGCCTCCCCGCAGATCACCCGCAGACCCTTCTCCTGCCGGACCTTCACCTTCACCAGCCTCCATGCCAACGACCCACCTACCAAGGCAGGACACAACCATCTCAGATGTATCCTCCTCAACACCCGCTCCGTCCACAAACACGCAGTAGAACCATGGAATTTTATCGACTCAGCTTACCCAGATGTCGCCTTCCTGACCGAGACCTGGATGAACTCCTCCTCAGCGCCTGACATCACCATAGCCATCCCGGACAGCTACAAGATCACCCGCAGGGACCGCTCCAACAAACCAGGAGAAGGCATTGCCATTGTCCACAAGAACACGCTCAGGATCACAACTAGCACCGAAGACACCCTCAGCACCGCCAAACACCTGCACTTCCAGATCCACGCCGACCCAAACACCATCCTCCGAGGGACCCTCGTCTACAGGCCCCTCCTAGCCCCGACAGCAGTTCAGTGACTCCATCACCGAAGTCATCAGAACGCACGCTCTCGCATCCACTGACTACATACTTCTTGGGGTCTTAAGCTTCCACCTCGAGAACACCAACGACAACAATACCACCACCCTGCTCATCAACCTCTCCAACCTCGCCCTCAAACAGCTCGTCACAACACTGACCCACTCCTCAGGACACACACTCAACCCTATTTTCTTTGCCAGCAAACATGTCTCCTTCAGCCACACCACCAAACTCCACTGGACAGATCACCGCAGCATCCACTTCTCCTTCAAGAAACCCACAACACACCATCACCCACAACAGATTCCCCACCAGAGATGGAACAAGGTCACGAAGACCAACTAATCACTACCCTCTCCCGGAACCCACCCATCGACACCACCGACTCTGACACAGCTGCCAGCAACTTCAGGCAATGGATCGACACCTGTGCCAACACTCTTGCCCGATCAAAAATCCCTCCAACAAATGCACCGACAGAAAGGCCTTTTGGTTTATCGACAACCACAACGAAGGTAAGCAGACATGCCAAAGACTCGAAAAAAAGTGGCGCCAAGATCAGACACTGGACAATCACACAGCCTTCAAAAACATCATCCGGAGACACCACCAATTCATCCGAACCGCCAAGGAGCTCTTCAACATCGTGAAGGAACTCTCCAATCCAAGCTCCAACGCCAACAACATCCCACCATCACAAGACCTCTGCAACTCGCTAGCCTCCTACTTCCACCGCAAAATCGCAGACATCCACGACAGCTTCAGCACTCAGACCCCCTAGCAACCACCAACATGACAGACTCACCACCGACCCGCCTCTTGCTCTCCTGGACCCCATCAGCGACAACGACACCATCGAAATTATGAACACCATCTGTTCCGGCTCACTATCTGACTCCTGCCCTCACCACATCCTCAACAAAGCAAGCTCCGTCATTGCACTCCAACTCCAGAAGATCACCAACAGCTCCTTCGAGTCCGCCACCTTCCCGGAGAGCTGGAAACACGCTGAGATCAACGCCCTCTTCAAGAAACCTAAGGCGGACCCAAAGGACCTCAAGAACTTCCGGCCTATCTCCCTGCTCCCCTTCCCGGCAAAAGTCATTTAGAAGGCTGTCAACAGACAACTGACCCGCTTCCTCGAGGACAACAGCACTCTGGACCCTTCCCAATCCGGATTCCACAGCAACCACAGCACCGAAACTACCCTCATCGCCGCCACTGACGACATCAGAACCATACTGGACAACAGTAAAACGCGGCCCTCTTCCTCCTGGACCGCTCAGCCACGTTCAACACCGTCTGCCACCACACCCTACGCACACCCCTCAGCAATGCAGGAATCGGCGCCAGACCCCTGGACTGGGTCACTTCCTTTCTCACCGGCAGAACTCAGAGGGTCCGCCTCCCTGCATTCAGCTCTGAACCCACCAAAATCATCAGCGGCATACCCCAGGGTTTGTCCCTCAGCCTGACCCTCTTCATCAACATCTACATGGCTCAGCTCGCTAACATTGCTCGATCTCACAGCCTCAACATCATCTCATATGCTGACAACACCCAGCTGATTCTCTCCCTCACCAAGGACTCCGCCAAGGCCAACCTCCATGAAGGAATGAAGGCCATTGCCAAATGGGTGAAGAGCAGCTGCCTCAAACTCAATTCTAAAAAGATGGAGGTCCTCATCTTCGGCTCCACCCCCTCCGCATGGGATGACTCCTGGTGGCCTGCCACTCTCAGATCCGCTCCGACTCCCACCGACCACGCACGCAACCTAGGATTCATCCTGGACTCCTCACCATCCATGACCCAGCAAGTCAAAGCCATCGCCTCCTCCTGCTTCAACACCCTCTGCATGCTCTGAAAGATCTACAAATGGATCCCCACGGACACCAGAAGAACAGTCACCCAAGCCCTCGTGAGCAACAAACTGGATTACGGCAATGCCCTCTACGCAGGAACCACAGCCAAACTCCAGAAAAGGCTGCAACGCATCCAGAACGCCTCTGCATGCCTCATCCTGGACACCCCTTGCCACTGCCACATCACAGGCCACCTGAGAGACTTGCACTGGCTCCCCGTCAACAAGAGAATCACCTTCAAACTTCTCACCGACGCTCACAAAGCACTGCACAACACCGGACCAGAATATCTCAACAGATGGCTCTCCTTCTACACCCCGACCCGACAACTCCACTCCGCTGACCTCGCCCTCGCAACCGTCCCACACATCCGCAGAATTACCACCGGCAGCAGATCATTATCGCACCTCGCCGCCAAGACGTGAAACACTCTTCCCACCCACCTGCGTCAGACCAAGGACCTCCTTACCTTCAGGAGACTTCTCAAGACCTGGCTGTTCGAGCAGTAGCAGCACCCCCATCTCCCCGCTCAGCACATTGAGACCCTCATGGGTGAGTAGTGCACTTTCCAAGTTCTTTGATTGATTGATTGATTGACTACTGCTGATCAGTGCTAAGAGCAAGTGTTCCCTGTATAAATTGTATTGGTGATTGGTTTATCCCTGATTGGCATATTTGATTCACTAGTAAGTCCCTAGTAAAGTGCACTAGAGGTGCCCAGGGCCTGTAAATCAAATGCTACTAGTGGGCCTGCAGCACTGGTTGTGCCACCCATATATGTAACCCTGTAGACATGCCTCAGACCTGCCACAGCAGTGTCTGTGTGTGCAGTCTTGCACTGCCAATCCGACCTGCCAAGTGTACCTACCTGCCAAGCCCAAACCTTCCTTCTTACTACATGTACGTCACCCCTAAGGTAGGCCCTAGGTAGCCCCATGGGCAGGGTGCAGTGTATTTAAAAGGTAGGACATCTACTAGTGTGTTTGACAAGCCAAATTTGTTGTTCAATATTGCAAGGCCTAGCTCTCCCAGAGGTTAACATGGGACTGCCTTCAAATATCTTTTAAGTGCAGGTTCCCATTTGGAGCAGATAAAGACTTGGAGTTTGGGGTCTCTGAACTCATAATTTAAAAATACATCTGGTGGTAGAGTTGATTTTTAGATTGTCTGTTTGAAAATGCCACTTTTAGAAAGTGGGCATTTTCTTGCTTAACCATTCTGTGCCTCTGCCTGCACGTGGAATCCATGTCTGAGTCAGACTGACAACTGAGCTGTCTGTGAATTCTCTCTCGACAGTGACACAAAGGAAACTGACATGTGTCCTCCATATCCTGATGATTCTTCCTGGGCTAGAGAGAAGAGGGATTAGCTGACACCTGCACATGAAAGGACAGTGCCTGTCCTCACACAAGGCAGTTTGTATATCCTGCTTGTGAAGTTTCTCCAAGGGCTTGAAGTAGAGCTTGCTCCTGTTGGAAGTCTCTGGGACACGAAAGACTTCAGGTTCTTCTGCCTACAGCACTGGGAACTGTGTGTTTTGTGCTGCAACAAAAGAAAAATCACCACAGCACATTAACTACGCCATTGCCTTCACTGTGACCTGACAACACCACACAGAACCGTGCCCCGCTTTGCCCCGCAACCCTGGTCTCACTGATGCCGCCAGCTAACGCCATCACCTAGCCGCGGCTTGCACTGTGACCTGTGGGCCCAGCTCTCCACATCGCCTTGCTCACACCGCAGCCTTGGTATCCCTGACGACGACACTCTATGCTGACACCAATGCCGCTGCCTGCATTGTGGCTTGAGGACACTGCTCATGAAGTACACGAAGTACCGTCCTGTTCTGTACCGCAGCTCCAGCCTGCCTACGCCATCGACTCCAGCATCGTCAACAGATGCCCCTGTCTGCACCGCGACCCGCGGGCGCCGCATGGAGCCCGCCCCATGTTGTACCGCTGCTTTGGGCCTACCAACGACAGCGCTTCAGCAACTAGGCCACTGCTGCCTGCACCCTAACTTGGAGACACCACACGTCGCACTGCCCTGCTTCACACCGCAGCCTTGGTCTCACGGACACCGCAGGACACTGTCACTGAGCCGCTGGCTGCACCATGTTCTGTAGGCACCACACATCGCATCGCCCTGCTTTGCACCGCAGCCCCGATCCCAGAGCTCCTCATCAGCCCAGAGTTTGATCTGCAACACTTGTGACTTCAAGGGCCTGGCGACCCCTGCACCGACCTCCAGAACTGATGCCTGCTGACGCCTTCTGATGCCTGCGAAGCAGCACTCCAGATCTCATTGCGAGGATCATGACGCCCTACATTTCCAAGGTATTGTTTGCGTGTCTTCCCGACACAATAGTTGGCCCACGACCCCACGGTCCACCTGTACTGTTGGATTTGTTATTCACAGCGCCATGATAGCGTCAGATGGAGCTATCAACTTCAAGGAACTGTGTTTTCCAGTTAATTCTTGCAAAATTCATATCTTTATTACTGTATGTTGGATGGTTCTCATTTTGGTTTTCTTTAACACTGATAAATATTGGCTATATTCTGATGTGGTGTTCTTTTGTAGTGTTTCACTGTAAAACTGTGTGTTATTTGCAAATTCTTTACACATTGCTTCTGAGATAAGCCTGACTACTCCTGCCAAGCTACCAAGGGGGTAAGCAGGGGTCATCTTATTTGTGTGACTCCCTTATGCTGACTAGAAGGAGAGTCTCTACTTGGAAGGGGTGAAAGACTGGCAACTAGGGACTTCCATTTCTAACACAGAGCATACGCTCTCTCATGATGAAATTGTACAAATCAACATAATTACTGACTTTGCTGCCACACCCCCAGCCATTCACTGCCTTACTAGAGTCATTGATGATGTCTACCCAGGATTGTTTGGGGAGCTTGTTACTGTCCCTGAATCTTTGGCGATACATCTCAGGGGTCAGTCCAAATTTGGCAATCAAAATAGCTTTCGTGGGAGTGTAATTGTTCTGGTCCCCAACTTCTAATGTCAGAAGTGAGTTCCTCTCAAATGTAGGCATGTGTTTCCACAGACCCACCCCCTAGTGCTCTTTAGGAACCCCATCAGCCCTTGGTGCAACTTCATAACCAGAAAACCACTTGCCAGTATCATATCCCACCACGTAACTGGGCACCAAATCCTTGAGTATACGAACCTTCAGCAGGTCCTTCTTGTATGCTGCCACCATCACTGCTGGACTCAGACTGCCTAGCCTTGAGGTCCACCTCTCCAGTTCATGAGCTGGTAGTAATTTATTTTCTGCGAAGGCTCTCTCAGCTTCTCTCTGAGTGTTCCTTTCCTCTGCCTCCATTTTTAATCTTGCCAACTGCAGCCTGAATTCTCTCTCTCCTTTCCTCAGCGGTCAGACTGTAACTTGAGACACTGCTCCCTGCTCTCGCAGGGGGCACAAATTCAGGGGTGTCATCTCCCACTGCTGTTGGCAGCTCCTCTGGAGAGCCATTCTCTTGCTCCCCTAACTCATCATTCCCTTTGGTGAGGGACTCAGCACAGGCCCCCAGCGCCCAATGAAACTATCTCCTCTTGGAAGCTCCATGGGCAGGTACCCCCATATCTTTGCAAAAGATCTTCAGCTGGGAGACTGTGTAATCTTCCAGCTTAGCCAGGACAAACGCCTCAGCTCAACTTGTGGACCCAGCCAGAGACATGATTTATAGGATTGGATACAAATGTAAAACGGGGGAAGCTTGCAGAAGAAGAAAAACATCTAAATGACCTTTAATTGTGGGTAAGTAGTGTACACATAGCTATTGTATGGCACTGCACAAACACAAGTCCTATCCCACCACTGCCACCAATGTTAGAAATTGGGTCTCTAGTTGGCAGAGGTATACACCCTTGTCCAAGTAGAGACCACAATCCTAGTCAGGGTAAATCACAACACAATCCAAATTATCCTGTCCTCACTCTCTGGTAGCTTAGCACAGAACAGGCAGCCTTACCTTAGAAGGCAATGTGTAAAGAATTTGTTCATTAACTCATACAGTAACACAGTGAAAACACCACAAAAAGTACTCCACACCAGTTTAGAAAAATAGATAATATTTATCTGAGTAAAATAAGATACAAACGACAACAATCCAATTTGCACATGTTGAGATATCACTTTTCAAAGGTTCAAATGAGTCTCAATCCTTAAGGATCAGTGGTTGTATCCTTGTAATACACAGTACCTGGGATGCATCAAAAAGAACCATGCACGGGTGCCACAGAGGAGGAGATGTGTTAAAAAATAAGGCCCTGCATCGGATTTTCCGGCGTGGCACAGATGATGCATCATTTCTTTCCATGCTGCAAGGTGATGTGTGGATTTCCTGAAGCACAGCCTTGGTTCCTCACTGAGTTTTGGGGCTATTTTGATGCCCAGGGATGATGCATTGAAAATCCTTGCACGCTGGTAGAAGGAGCAGGCGCTGCGTTGATAGTAGGCGATGCAGTGAATTTTCAGGCATGAGGCAGGTACTGTGTCGATTTCTGTAGGCGTTGCATCAATTTGCCGACACACAGGGATTTTCTTCTTTTTGGTGAAGTCTTTGTGGCCCTGAGACTTCAGAACAGGAGGCAAGCTCATTCCAGGCCCTTGGAGATCATTTGTGGGGAAGGCAGATTCCTTCCAGCAGAGTCAGAGGCCAGCAGGCAGCAGGGCAACAAGCAGGGCAGCAGTCCTTCTCAGCAGAGCTGTCCAGATGAGTGTTTTGGGTAGCTAAGAAGTCCTTCCAACAAAGTCCAGGTGAAGATCCATAAGTGTCTGATTTGGTGGGGTCAGAGATCCAGTATATATACCCAAAAATGTATTTGAAGTGGGGGGAAACTTCAAAGAGTGGTTTTGAAGTGCACAAGTTCTCCTTTCAGCCCAGTTCTATCTGCCAGGATCCCTGTGGGGTGTTATCAGCCACTGGCTTATGAAGTGTAAGAGAGAGCCCCTCCACCCTTCCTGCCCGGGGAGACCCATTCAGTATGCAGATGAATACAGATGTGAATTAGGCCCTCATTTTGACATTGGCAGTAAAAACTGCCTACCGCCGCAGCAACGGCTGCCAAAAGGCAGTCGCCGCGGCTACCAGCCGTCTGCCGTATTATGACTACAGCCGTATTACC